>NC_044039.1:107396238-107698391 GCF_901765095.1 Microcaecilia unicolor
TTGTGCATTCTTCATGTGCCTCAGAAGTCAATAATCTGCGGTACTAGGATACCATAGGCTAGTGACTCCTGCAGTACTTTAAGGTGCAGTAAAAGCCTGATTTTTACCACACCTTGATAACTATCTCTCTTTATTTCTTATTATTAAACCTGCTCATTTGAAATATCAGTACAGCTAGAGCAAGCAGAGGATATCATCAAGCAACAACCTAAGTACAGATTAAAAGATGTGGTAAGACAGCAGTTGACCACTAGAAGCTCCATTCTGAATATCTCAGCATAATAAATCAAGCTGGATCAAAACTATGAATTGACTATCCCCCCCCCCCCCCCAAAAAAAAAAAAAAAAAAAAAATTATGATTACAGTAATGCATTCAAGTGTATATACTGCAGTGGCTGCCTGCTCTTAGCTGAATACATCCACACTGTGTTTATACCTCATTGTGTGATGGAGGAGTAGCTTAGTTGTTAGGCCAGAAGTACCTAATTCAAATCCCACTGCTGCTCCTTGTGATTTTGGGAAAATCACTTAACCGTCCGTTGTGTCATCTACAAAAATTAGATTGGGAGCCCTCCAAGGCCAGGGAAATACCTAGTACACCTGAATATAACTCACTAAGCTACCACTAAGAAGGGTATGAAAAAATTCAAATAAATAAATGCTGCTTTATTGATTCATGGATGCACTTTTACACACATACTGCGAGGGACAGACTGACCATTCGGGCAACTGGGCAATTCCTGAGGGCCCAAAGGCTTTCTCCCCCCCACACACACACACCGCTGCTGCAGCACACTACAGCCCTCCGAGCCTCAGTGGGCCCTCCCCGGTCCTACCTTGAAGGGTCCTGGTGGTCTAGTGGCCTCTGCGAGGGAAGTAAAGAACAACACTCTATCCTGCCTGCTGCTGCTATTCTGCCTGGTGAAAAATGGCTGCCGAGACCCACAAGACTACCACAGGAAGTCTCAGAACCCATTTTGAAAGAACCATGGCACCGGGCAGAAAAGCAGTAGTGGGCAAGAAAGAAGAAGCCACTAGACCACCAGGTGCCCTTCAAGGTAGGGAAGGGCCCACTGAGGCTTGGGGGATTGTAGTGTGCGGGTGGGGGCTGACAGCTGCAGCGGTAGAGGGGGCTGTAATGTGTGGGCGGGGCAGGGGTGGCAGCACAGCGCAGCAGTGGGGGGTGGTGGGCAATGGCCAGGATGGGGCCCAATTACCTTTACTGCCTGGGGGACCAGATCACTGTCACTCCATCCCTGCATACTGCTGTCTGATAACTCTCAGTTGTATTTAAAATATTTTAGGATACTCTTTGGCACTACCTGCACAAACTGAAGTGAATAGATGTTATTAAGGTGTCCTTTTACTAAGCTGCGGTAAGCCCTAACACATGGTTACCACAGCAAAAAAAGGCCTTACCGGAGGGCACACTCAGGTGTCCCATGCTAATTTTGTGATCGGTGGGCATTTCCAATGCGCTAAAAAATAGATTTTACTTTTTAGTGCTGGGGACGGGGAGTAGGTGTCTTCTGCTCTAATTGGTTAGCACAGCTACATTGCCATACGCTATCCAATTCATGCATGGTTAGTGCATGAGCCCTTACTGCCTAGGTGGCGGTAGGGGCTTACAAACTAATGGGGAAATTAGCACGTGGACATTCATTTGAAAATAGAAAAGGTGGCCATTTTACCCATGTGGAAAAATGGCCTTAGATCATGGGAATGGCCTACATAAAGATGCACTAAATCTACTTTTTACCGCAGTTTGGTAGAAAGGTCCCTTAAAGAGGTTCATGCAAGATAAACTATAATATGCAGTCTTTATAGCCAGAAAGCAGCCACAACATGTGCATAAAATACAACATAAATATTTTTTTCACAGAGAGGGTGGTGGATGCTTGGAATGCCCTCCCGCGGGTGGTGGAGATGAAAACGGTAACGGAATTCAAACATGCATGGGATATGTATAAAGGAATCCTGTGCAGAAGGAATGGATCCTCAGAAGCTTAGCCGAAATTGGGTGGCGGAGCAGGTGGGGGGAAGAGGGGTTGGTGGTTAGGAGGCGAGGATAGTGGAGGGCAGACTTATACGGTCTGTGCCAGAGCCGGTGATGGGAGGCGGGACTGGTGGTTGGGAGGCGGGAAGTACTGCTGGGCAGACTTGTACGGTCTGTGTCCTGAATAAGGCAGGTACAAATCAAGGTAAGGTATACACATATGTTTGTCTTGTTGGGCAGACTGGATGGACCGTGCAGGTCTTTTTCTGCCATCATATACTATGTTACTATGTAAATATAAGAAAATAGTGGAATCAGCATAAAAGCATTGGGATGAACATTCAGTGACACTTCTCCAGATAGGATACACTCCTATCTGGATAAGTGCCGCTCATAAGCGGGAGAGATCAGCCACAGAGCGTGAAGAAATGCTCTGTCCCTATGACCGTCATGTGCACGAATCAGAGTAGGGTGGGTTGGCTGTTTCAAAGAACACAATGGAGATGCCAAAGTACTTGTATGTAAGGATTTATTGAAATTACACCAAAAGACTCAACATAGCGGCTGTGTTTCGGCGCAGAGCTGCCTGCCTCAGAAGTCTAAAATAGATACTTATACATAAAACAATACATAAGTACGCAAAATATAAAATAACAACAATACAGAATAAAATGTAATAACATAAAATATGAATAAGAATGAGCATAAACAATCTAAATATATAGTAGCTAAGAAAGTACATGCATAAGCAATAATAAACAATCAAAAAGATGTAAGTATGTGGTGCAAATGCAGAGCTAAAAACATTTTGGAAAATATGCTAAATTTATGTGACTCTTTACATATATAAATGAACATAGAGTAGTCATATAAACAGTAAACAAATGTCAGTGCTAGATTGTGGTAATTTTGTAAGGCTAGTCTCATAGATTATGTATAATCTAAAAGGATAAAAGAATAAAAAAATAAAAAGGAAAGATTTAATTGAAGTGTGCAGTTCATAATGACCGGCCACTGAATTTGCCTCTTTTGGTGTTTGCAAGGCCGCCGAGTGGGGGGAGCGGGAGGCAAAATTCCCCGGGCCCGAGCCTCTCTCTCTCTCCTGCTCCTGGGATCACCCAGGTGATCGCATCCCAACAGGAGCAGGAGAGAGAAAACTCCAGAACTCGGACCCCCTTGCACTGACTGCCAAGTGGCTGCTGGGCCCTCAGGCCATGCATGCTTGGTTTTGAAATGCGCGACGTGTGAGAAAAGCAGCCACAGGGGCAGGCAATGCAGCAGAGGAAAGAGCAGTGCTGGAGGAAGACCTCCTCTGCTGGCAGGACCTCGGGATCCCCGCCAGCCAAGGTATTTGCAGTTCCAGTGGATGGGCAGGGAGGGAGGCAGCGGCTGCAGCAGCAGCGGCAGTGGTGATCCTAGGGGGCGGCAGCGGCAGTAATCCTGGTCTGTTCACCTGTTTGCTGTTCTGGATTTTGTTTACCAACTGCCTTCCTGTTTTTTTGGCACTGAATTTTAGCAGCACTATCTGGATAATGCCTCTGAAAACCTTTAGAGGCCCTTTTACAAAGTGATGGCAGGGCTACCGTGTGCGTAGCACATGCCAAATCGAGCCCAGTTAGCACACCCACCTACTACTACTTATCATTTCTATAGCGCTACAAAGCATACGCAGTGCTGTACACCATACATAAAAGACACCTGATGGTAATGTCGAAATTGGTGTGCTCTGTTTCCTGCAGTAGAAAATAATTTTCTATTTTCTACCATTGGGGGTGTTCCCAGTGGTATTTGGTAATTGGAACGCCCTGCATGAGTACCGCGTGTGTAGCATATGAGCCCTTACTGCTAGGTCAATGGATGGTGGTTGGTGGTAAGGGCTCAGGCAGTAAATAGCCACACGCTACTTTTAATTCTAGTGCACGACCATGTACTGCCCCCAAGCTGCAGTAAAAATTGGCCCAGCATGCGCCAAAAACACACACCCACCCACACTAGCGCGGGCCACTTTTTACCACAGCTTAGTAAAAGGACTCCTCAGTAAACATCTCACCAATATCTGGAAAATTCTGAGGTGGTTCATGGGTGGAACCAAGATAGAGCAGCAGAAGAGAGGGTCCAAAAGTACACCAATCCAAGCACCAAAACAAAGCACAAAATGGCCTCCAAGGTTGGAACAATGATACAAACGTTATTAGAATGGACCTGACACGGTTCATTAGAATTGGTTGCTACACTCAGAATTATCTGTGACAACTGGCTTCAACAAGTCTTTGAGATATTCGTTTTTGTACCTGGGAATTAGTTTTTGACCCCCAAGGCAGGCGCTTGGGGTGCCGAAACACAGCCCATGTCAGGTCCATTCTATTAAAGTCTGTATCATTGTTCTAACCTTGGAGGCTCTTTTGTGCTTTGTTTTGGTGCTTGGAACCAAGGCAGAGACAGAAGGTTTCCAGGTACGGCTAATATTCAGCACTGGTAGGTATCCAGATTACTTTCTTGATAAATTAGGACAACTATTTTGCTGAATTTTGGCTGAACCTGGATAACATCTGAAGTGCCTCATACCCAGATATTCAACAATGGTATCAGGGATGAGAGAGAGAGAGAGAGATGGAAATACATTTAAATGCCATAGTCAGCATTTGAACTCAGTGCAGATTACATAGTTTAAATATCAGGGTGATTATATTTTACAGAAAATAGGATTCTTATTCTTTGCATATGGCCTTAGTGTCAAATTAAGTGACAAAAAATGTACAGAAATGTATGAGAAACTCTAGCATTGTGGATGATAAGCCTTACCAAATAAGCATTACAAACCAAGAGGCCTGATCATAACGGGAACTTTACTCAACATGAATGTTCATTTTAGAGATAACAATTAGCAGAGGCCATTTTCCAGATTAGCTTGCCATGCTATTGTGTCACTATGTAGATGGATTTCAGTGAATCTTCAGCAAAGAATGTTATTCTTTACTACAGCTGCAAAAGGGTAATTAATGGGTATATGATCGTATTGAGCCATGGAAATGATGTTTGCTGGCCGCACAATAGACTGTCTAATTGGAAAACCCAAGGATGACCACCCTCATTTGATACCTACAATGATGTCCTACTGTGCCTGGCACTTCTTCTTAATACAGTCTGATGGAGGTGAATGTCATTTATGCCCAATAAGAAAATCAATTTACAGTGCCAGCACAATCATTACAAAGAACCTAACAATGCAAACTTATGTTTAGGATGAGTCATCTAATTAACTAATTGAAATAAAACAGCACTAACTGTCTAGCGCTGTGGAGATTAAAATAGTGAAAGCATTTGACAGTATGGAACAATAGCGAGTGTGTGCTGGTTGAAAGAGACTTGCTCCAGCTAAAGCACTGAATGATTAAGTTCTGCATACACAAAAACAAAAACTGCAAAAGAAGAATGATCCAACTCCCTTTCATTGTAAATTCGCTAAGTAAATGAACAGCTGATGCTGCTTTACATCTGCTAGTTAAAGCTGGCATGTAGAATTTTTAGAATAAATAATATTTATATAGCACCCTAGAACCAGGGAGATTTTCAACAAATTATATACAAGTACAGTGAGTCCCTGTTCAAGAGAGATTATACTCTATGTAATCTTTTTTAAAAATATAGTCCCGTGATTGAGAATTTGTAACTTTGACATGTGTTGGGACCATTGTTTTTTAACATATTTATAAATGATCTAGAGATTTATAGTGAGGTAATTATATTTGCCAATGACACAAAAAGGGGCATAATTAAAAGGGAAGCCCAAGTATTGCTAAGGACGTCCTTGCAAAACGTCCTGATGGAGGGGCGGGGAAACCAGTATTATCGAAACAAGATGGACGTCCATCTTTCATTTCGATAATACGATCGAGGATAAAATGTTGGTCGTCCTTAGAGAAGGTCGTCCCTAGACGTGGTCGTTTCTGATTTTCGGCGATAATGGAAACCAAGGATGCCCATCTCAGAAACGACCTAATGCAAGCCCTTTGATCATGGAAGGAGCCAGCATTTGTAGTGCACTGGTCCCCCTCACATGCCAGGACACCAACCGGGCACCCTAGGGGGCACTGCAGTGGACTTCATAAATTGCACCCAGGTACATAGCTCCCTTACCTTGTGTTCTGAGCCCCCCCCCAAAAAAAAAACCCCCAAAACCCACTCCCCACAACTGTACATCACTACCATAGCTCTTACGGATGAAGGGGGGCACCTAGATGTGGGTACAGT
Organism: Microcaecilia unicolor; assembly: GCF_901765095.1. Taxonomy (NCBI): domain Eukaryota; kingdom Metazoa; phylum Chordata; class Amphibia; order Gymnophiona; family Siphonopidae; genus Microcaecilia; species Microcaecilia unicolor. The sequence goes on from NC_044039.1 coordinate 107,402,487, forward strand.
GGATTTGTCATGGGTTTTGGAGGGCTCACATTTACCATCAAAAGTGTAACAGGGGGGGGGGATGGGCCTGGGTCTGCCTGCCTGAAGTGCACTGCTCCCACTAAAACTGCTCCAGTGACCTGCATACTGTTGTGATGGACCTGAGTATGACATTTGAGGCTGGCATAGAGGATGGCACAAAATATTTTTAAAGATTTTATCTGAGGGTGAGAGGGGGTTAGTGACCACTGGGGGAGTAAGGGAGGTCATCCCTGATAATCTCCGGTGGTCATCTGGTCAGTTCAGGCACCTTTTTGTGGCTTGGTTGTAAGAAAAACAAGACCAGGTAAAGTCATCCAAGTGCTCATCAGGGACACCCTTTTTTTTTCCATTACGGGTCGAGGACGTCCATGTGTTAAACACGCCCAAGTCCTGCCTTCGCTACGCCTCCGACATGCTTCCGTGAACTTTGGTCGTCCCTATGATGGAAAGCAGTTGAGGATGCCCAAAATCAGCTTTCGATTATACCAATTTGGGCGACCCTGTGAGAAGGACGCCCATCTTCCGATTTGTGTCGAAAGATGGGCATCCTTCTCTTTCGAAAATGAGCCTGAAAGTTATTCAAAGTTGTTAAATCAGAAGAGGACTGTGAAAAATTGCAAGAGGACCTTACGAGACTTCAAATCCAAATGGCAGATGATATTAACGGCCTAATTCTATGTATGGCACTCAAACTTGCGTGCTGAAATTTGGGCATGCACCCAATTTTCACACATAATTTAATTGAATAACAAGCCAATCAGTGCTGATAATTGGGCACTAATAATCAATTATTGGCACTAATTTGCATTAATTAACATTTGTGTGCACATTTTTAGGTGTCAGGATCCCTGTTTAAATTTTGCGCATGATCCAAAAAGGGGATGTGATCATGGGAGGGGCTTGGGCAGATTGGAGGCATTCCTGGAATTTATATGCAGTTTTGTAGAATAAGGAAGATCTGCAAGTAATTTAGACATAAGAATTTGCACCAGGATCCCAGCACCAAATGCTATTCTACAAACGGCACCCAACTCTGAGCACTGTTTATAATACAATGCATAGCATGAAATTTTATCAGTGATGATTTTTTGGCGCCATATATATAATTTTGGCCTTAATGTAAGTGCATAGTGATGTATGTAGGAAAGAGGAACCCAAACTATAGCTACATGATGCAAGGTGCACATTAGGAGTCACCATCCAGGAAAAAGACCTAGGTATTATCGTTGATGATACATTGAAACCCTCTGCTCAGTGTGTAGTGGCAGCTAAGAAAACAAATAGAATGTTAGGAATTATTAGGGAAGGAATGGAAAACAAAACCGAGAATATTATAATGCCTTTGTATCGCTCCATGGTGTGACCACACCTTGAATACTGTGTGCAGTTCTGGTCACCATATCTCAAAAAAGGTATAGCGTCTCTGGTGTTCCTAGGGTGGATGACACCCGGGGTGGATCGCTGATGGCCCCCCCCCCCCCAGGGTGCAGCAACTCCCCCCACCCCCGGCGAAAGGACAACTCCCCCCCTGGCAAAAGGACACTCCCCCGGGTGCATTTTTACCTGCTGGGGGGGGGGGGTGCTGTGCGCCTGTCGGCTTTGCTCGTTCCATGCTCCCTCTGCCCCGGAACAGGAAGTAACCTGTTCCGAGGCAGAGGGAGCACGGAACGAGCGGAGCCGACAGGCGCGCGGCACCCCCCCCCCCAGCGGCATGCACCCGGGGTGGACCGCCCCCACTGCCCCCCCTTGGTACGCCACTGTATAGCGTAATTAGAAAAGGTACAGAAAAGGGCAATGGAAATGATAAAGGGGATGGGATGACTTCTGTATGAGGAAAGGCTAAAAAGGCTAGGGCTCTTTAGCTTGGAGAAGAGACGGCTGAGGGGAGATTTGATAGAGGTCTATGAAATACTAAGTGGAATCAGTAGACGTGAATCACTTGTTTACTCTTTCCAAAAATACAAGGACTAGAGGGCATGCAAAAGCTACTAGATAACAATAACAAATTGGAGAAAATAGTTTGTCACTCAAAGTGTAATTAAACCCTGGAATTCGTTGCCAGAGAATGTGGTAAAAGCAGTTATCTTAGCAGAGTTTTTAAAAGTTTGGATAATTTCCTAAAAGAAAAGCACATAAGCCATTATTAAGATGGACTTGGGGAAGTCCACTGCTTATTTCCAGGATAAGCATCATAACATCTATTTTACTCTTTGGGGGATCTTGTCAGGTACTTGTGACCTGGATTGGCCACTGTTAGAAACAGGATACTGGGCTTGATGAACCTTCAGTCTGTCCCAGTATGTCAACGCGTATGTTCTTATGAAAATTAAAAACCTATCAAAATGTCATGAAGTAAAGATGTAATAAATTTAGGGGAGATTCCCCCTAAATATTAAATTAAATTGTTATAGATAAATATTTGGGGGGAGAGGGTATTTATGTTTGTTAGATGCTTTCTTCGCTCCTAGTGCACTCACACTCTGAGGGGATCTTTTACTAAAGATTAGCTCGAGTTATCTGCAGCAGGGCCCATAGGAATAAAATGGGCCCTGTTGCAGATAACTCGAGCTACTCTTTAGTAAAAGACGGTAAGGCCCCCTAAGTTTCTGTACCTGTGACAATGGAGGGTTAAGTTTATAGTTTATTAAAATTTACTATACTGCCTTTACTGTACAAAGAGGACAAGATGGTGTACAATCTAAAACAATAAAATGAAAAGAACTTCATTAAAAATAGGAAAGCACAAAGACAACCATACAAAAATACAAAGACTAAAGAAACACTCGAATATATAATACAATACATAAGTTCCTGGGGGAGGGAGAGAAAAGGTAGAAAGGTAAACCTCTCGTCCAGCTGCTCACAGTCCCTCAAATGCTGTTGATACAAAAAAAAAACCCTCAAAAAACAAATAAAGCAGACATTTCCGGAAACACACAAGAAATGACATGAGCAAAACTTTTCTGACTACACATCCCTATTTAAACGCATTCCTTTTTATGTAATGACATCATCAACATGAATGACATTACTACAGTGCCCTGGTGAGAAGATGTCTGTCTAAAGTAAAGGCAGTGAGGCTCGTTTCTCAACCTCAGTCCCCACTACCTTCCCTTTCCACTCAACCAGCAGGTTTGATTTAAGGTTAACCAAAATATACAGAATAAGCCAGTTCAATAAGCAAAATGAATACTAATTGCTATTTAAAAAAACAGACTTGTGAACAACCAAAGAACCAAGAAGCCTTTTTATCAAATTATACATTAATGTGCATTGTTGAGCTATAACTTCTTTAATCTGAATGGGGCATAGCGCCATTAGTCCTATGTGATAAGTAGGCCCATGGAATTTATAATCACTAGTCTAGGAGACAATTAAAACACACAAGTGGTGTTTTACTAAAGATTAGCTTGAGGTATCTGCAGCAGGGCCCATGGGAATAATATGGACTCTGCTGTAGCTAACTTGAGCTAATCCTTAGTAAAAGAACCTCACAGCAACATGTGTGGAAAGTCTGTCAAAATTGTGGTCTTCATTTTAGATGCCACCCAAGATATGAAATCTACGGAAAAAAATTAATTTATAACCCCTTTGCTTTAAAGTAGCAGTACTAGTTTGATTGCTCGAAACAGCAACTTATTGGTGGTTTCTTGGCTCTGCTGCTTTTTGGTTTTCTATGTTCCTCAACACTATGTGTAATCCTTAATTATGGGTACTTCCTAAGATAAAGGGTTCCAGATTTCAACTTCCCTGAACTGACTGGGAAAACTTGGTTTGGGTTCTGTAGTAGGGGGTGAAGGATTACTCAATCCCAAGACCCCTAAAGCTTCATGCTTCTAGTAAAGGAGACACTTCAAACAGCAGTGTTCCAAAATAAAAGTCATTAACAAATAAATTATCCATCTTAAAAAATCTCTTTGCTACAATTTGTATGTGGGATATTAGAATTGCACAGCAACACACAAAAAGGAGGCAGATTCTCGGGTTATATGGAGTATTCGTATTCAATTTGATTTGGCCACAAATAGTACCACAAATTGTTTGTATTCAGCCGAATAATGATTTAAATTTGAATACGAATAATCTGAGGCTCTACTGTGCTAAATCCTACTCAAATAAACATGATCTCTGATTTCATGTTGCTTCTTTTAATATTTGTTATGTTAAAGTTCAATGCCCATTATTTGTCTTCAGTATTCGTATTCAGCCAAATAGTAAAATATGCTATTTAGTACAGTTCTAATAGATTCTTTTCTCTTGTTTTCTCTTGACACCCTCTTTCCTTTCCTCTGGAATTATGGGATTCCTAGACTCTGAGGAACCTTTTTGGTACCTCAAAAATCCCATACTTGGATCTTTCCTCAGCAGAAATTTGTTAATTTGCTTTTTCTCTCCTTTTCTCCTCTCTTCTCTGCATGGGAATCGCTAGTGCAGTTTAGTAAAAGAGGATTATGTATGGTACAGCACCACCATACTTGGGCACTTTGGCTACTTTTTTATATAATATCGTAGTGGGAAAGACCTGTAATCAGATACTGCTACGTAATCCTTCGACAAACCAGGTCAAATTGAAAAAAACTATTTGATTCTTCTCTGCACTATCAAACTGTATCAATATGGAACTCTCTACCATCAGAGATTCATGTACTCAATAATTACCTGATTTTTTGTAGGCTTTGCAAACGTTTTTGTTTTCAAAATAATTAACATTTAATAATTAATTTGCTGTACTATTTGTAAATTGTAACTTAATGAGTGTGTTTAGTTAAGTTGAGGTTTGAGTTTTACTGTAACTTCCTTGATTATTGTTTTCCAGTTTTCTTCTATTACAGTTATCTGCAGTGAACCAATAATTGGTATTTGCAGATCCATGTAACATAACGCAACATAACAATGCACATAAAGAATAGTATTCTATAGTTTATACAAGCCAGTGTGCACCCCGATAAATGCCCAGCTTCAAAGTACATACCAACAAATATGTTTTACTCTTTCAAAAAGTACAAAAGCTATGGGACACTTGATGAAGTTACATGGAAATATATTAAAAAAAATTTTTATCTTTATTGAATTTTACAACAATATATCCCAACAACTCTAGATAAACAAGAAATCATGAAATAGATAAATCAAGTTAAATGAGAAAAGGAAATATAACTAAACATTCATCCACAAACAAAATGCAAACAAGATCCAAGGAATAAGAAATAGATTAATTAAAATAATTACAGAAATACAACCCAAAGGTTGTTGTCTACCCATGAAGCCCCCCCCCCCCCCCACCCCCAGCCTGCCCCTAGAGCGTGCTTCTGAGACTATACAACAACATTTGTTTCCTCTGTAGCTACAAGAAAGTCTTCTAGCTGCTTGGGGGTCAAAGAATTGAAATTGTTTACCCTGAAAAATCACAAAACACAAACAAGGAAATTGAAGTACAAAATTGGAACCCAAAGCTTGTATCATAGGCCGAAAGGCCAGAAATGCTTTGCACCTCACCTATGTCTCTCTTGAAAGATCAGGAAAGACTCAGACTTTAGAACCCAAAAACTATGTATCTAAATGTCTAAAGGAAAGTTTCAAAACTGCATTGTGGTCCAGCTCCAGGGCAAAAGATGCCACCATAGTAGTGCTCTGTGTAATTATTTTCAACGAGAACTCTAAAAAGAATGTGAGATTTGTGTTATCCCTTTCATTGCCAGGGGATGTGGTAATAGTGGTTAGTGTATCTGGGTTTAAAAAAAAAAAGGTTTGGACAAGTTCCTGGAGGAAAGGTCCATAGTCTGTTATTAAGATAGATATGGGGAAGCCATTGCTTGCCCTGGGATTGTAGCATGGAATGTTGCTACCAAGGTTTCTGCCAGGTACTGATGACCTGGATTGGCCACTGTTGGAAACAGGATACTGGGCTAGATGAACCATTGTAAAAGACTTAAATACAAAACAACTTATGCATCCTGCTTCTCCTACATAAGCGCACAACTATGGAATGGACTCCCAAAAGCCATGAAAACAATCCATGACCACCTAAATTTCAGGAAATCACTAAAAACCAACCTCTTCTAAAAGGCTTACCCCACCGACCCACCATAAATCCCCACACTCAACAACACAGCATAACCAATGGCTGTACTGGACAACATACAATCTTCACTCCCTTGACCCTCATAGTACCTGTTACACATCTACCTCATTCGACCACAATCCAGCTCATTTTTGAAAGACAAGGCTGGCCATCTTCCGACACAAATCGGGAGATGGCCGGCCATCTCTCTGAACCGGCCAAATCGATATAATCGAAAGCCGATTTTGGCTGGCTTCAACTGCTTTCCGTCGCGGAGCCGGCGAGAGTTCAAGGGGGCGTGTTGGCAGTGTACCAAAGGCGGGACATGGGCGTGTTTAAGAGATGGCCAGTTTCGCCCGATAATGGAAAAAAGAAAACCGGCGATGATGAGCATTTCGCTGGCTTCACTTGGTCCCTTTTTATTCACGACCAAGCCTCAAAAAGGTACCCCAACTGACCAGATGACCACCGCAGGGAATCAGGGATAACCTCCCCTTATTCCCCCAGTGGTTACCAACCCGCTCCCACCCTAAAAAAAACTTTAAAACATTTTTTGCCAGCCTCTATGCCAGCCTCAAATGTCATACCCAGCTCCATGACAGCAGTATGCAGGTCCCTGAAGCAGTTTTTAGTGGGTGCAGTGCACTTCAGACAGGTGGACCCAGGCCCATCCCCCCCTACCTGTTACACTTGTGGTGGTAAATGGGAGCCCTCCAAAACCCAATACAAACCCACTGTACTCACATGTAGGTGCCCCCTTTCATCCCTTAGGGCTATGGTAGTGATGTACAGTTGAGGGCAGTGGGTTTTGGGGGGGTGGGGGTTGGGGGGGCTCAGCACCCAAGGTAAGGGAGCTATGTACCTGGGAGCAATTTGTGAAGTCCATTGCAGTGCCCCCTAGGGTGCCCGGTTGGTGTCCTGGCATGTCAGGGGGACCAGTGCACTACAAATCCTGGCTCCTCCCACGACCAAATGCCTTGGATTTGGCCAGGTTTGAGATGGCCCGTTTCAGTTTCCATTATCGCTGAAAATCGATGCCGGACATCTCAAACCCAGCCATCTCTGACATTTGGCCGGCCCCAACCGTATTATCGAAATGAAAGATGGCCGCCCATCTCATTTGATAATATGGTTCACCCCACCCCATCATGACCAGAATAAGTTGGTTTGTGAAAGTATCGCTCTGCTTGATATTGCACGAAGGCAAGCAGATCTCCGTGCACTCTGACTGGATAGCACGGTGACACAGCATATTGCTTCTAGCCCACAGCCATATGCATTGTGCTACACTTCGTGACCCCTGAGGCAGAAGTTTTTATTCCCTTTTTTTGAAGGCTCCTGGTACTTTTTGTTTTTGCTGTGTGGGTACAAAAGTAACAAATAAATAAATAAATAAAAATTGGTCTGACCTAATATGGATATTCTTTTGTTCTTATGTTCTTCATATAGGTGCATACTTATAGAACAGCGGCCAGGCAGAATTTGGTCATTTACACAGGTGTGTGTTCACTTACACATGTAAATGCCTAGAACGCTGACATTTATGCACATTGTTGCCAACTAAAACTAGGCGGCTCCCTTAATAATTTGCAAATAATAATTCTGAATGGTAAATGTTCATTACTATTTAATATTGCACTAATTTGCTTCAAAACATAGTATAGAATGTGAAAGAGAGTGCCAGTGCTAAGATCACAGGACCAGTATTTATTGATGGGCACTTTTAAGAGCTTCTCTACTTATACCAGCATCCATAGGACATGATGACCTACGAAGAATAGTGATTCTGTCATAGAGCCAGATATTGAAATGCAAACTGATTTTTCCCAGAACCTTTCCTGGTCAACAGGTGACAGTTGGAAGTATCAAAAGTAATAGGACACAGGAAGACCAGATTCACAGTGCAAGTCATGAAAGGATTTAAACTTGTCATCCTGTGTTATTTGCTCAATGGATCACAACCATTTTCAATCATTTGCTCAGGAGTGTGAACATTTAAATAAATACTTTACCAAATAGAAAACAACAGAGGGGCTCTTCAGATCTGCACCAGAATTTAAGCAAAGGAAAATAGATCCCAGACAAACTGCTCCAAAATAAAATCACTTTATTAAAACAATCACCCGACATGGCCCACTTTTTGCCTGTTCATACTTCAGGGGTACAATACCAGAAGTAGGAAGGCTTAAAGATTTACAATCTCAACTAAAATATGCAAAATGCTCAGAAACACAATGCTCGCAGCAGCAGGGAGATAGAATGTTTGCAGTAGCCCAACTAGAGGTCGACCAAAACTGTTTTTTTTTCTTCAGTTTATGACTGAAATCGAAACAGCCACCAAAACTATCTGATAGCTTTTGGCCAAAACCAAAACAGCAGCTGAAATTCATCACCTGGTTTCGGCTGAAGCTAACACTGAAACCGAACATTCAAGTTTGGTTGTGTGAATGTGAACCAGTGATTCCACTGGGGATTGTCAGAGTTTGCAGTCTGCATCTCTCTGCTAAACCCACACTATAATATAATAATTTAAATAATGAAAGCTGGTATTTTACCTCCAAGCAAAATAACTTGTACACTATAAATGTAAACCTGTATATAATAAATGTAAATCACTTTGATTGTACCACAGAAATTTGGTCTGCAGCTACTGAAAATTGAAAGTAAAAACCACAGTGCTTTTACAATGGCTGATGTTGTGCCACACTTGGAGTGACAGCTTTGATGTTATAACTCCACAGAGAAGTTAATTCCTAAGGAACTTATCATCCCAAATTTACATACTTAAATTTGCACTCAAATTTTGTTTCAAAAGCATTTTTATTTGGAGCACCAGCGCCCAATTATTGTTGACAGTATTGACAGGGCCCCACTGCCTCCCATGCCTATAACATCTGGATAACCTGATTGGTTCTAGCTAACCTCTACATTTCCTACTACATTGTTGCTAAATAGCTCCCTTAACTGCTGTGCTCTTATTTTTGTGGTGAATCAGCTATGTCCATTCGCCTCACTGACATTCACATCTTCTAGGCAAACACACAAGCAACAGAACTGGCAGCATCCATACATGGTTCTGAGGAACTCTGGTATCCAGCAGTGGTTAATTAAGTTTTCCTTAGTAAACAGGGAAAGAAGCAGAGAATTCCTTTTGATCCCTGAATCTTCTGCAACATGTTGACAGACCAAGGAACCCGGCCATATTGATTATGACTGTCCTTATCCTGATCAGAAAGCATCCTGAATTTTTAACCCTGTTTTTTTCCTATTTAGATAATGAGACTGCCCTGATAACAGTTGAAAATAGGATGAAAATGTCCCAGTGTGCAAACAGATATGTAATATGTGCCAAGTAGGACATTGTGGGAAGAAGGTAGAATAGACAACAAACATGGTTATCCTACAGTTGTTGGAACAAGGTACCTTGAATCAAGGTTGCAGGGACTACTCCTTACTTCTGAGTTTCCATTTTGGACAAGTACGAGACCTCCTGGGTTGCCTTATAAAAACCTGCAATCTTCAAAATGCAGATTCCAAACTAAGAGCAACATGCTTCCTTTCAAGGGAAAAAAAAGTCCAGTACATGATGGAAAACAGATGAAGAAAGCGCTGATATGAAGCACTCTTTAGTCCTCACAAGTCCATCCAGATGGAATGTTTAGCTAACTGGGATTTTGTAGAAATAAGTGTTCATCAAAGTGGGGAGGGAATTCTTTTAAGAAGCACTGCATGGAGGACAGCTCTCTGCCACTCATAAATTCTGTGAGACACTGCTAGTGGGATGATAATCTAATCAGCACTAAGTGAATGGATCTCCTCTTAATTATAATAACAATGTAATAATAATTTGCATTTATATAGTTCTTTCAGGCACACAGGATGTCAGAGGGTTTTATAAACAGCGGAGTCACTTCACCATTACAGAAAGCACAGCCACCCTCTCCAGGGGACACATAAAGCTGCTCCTCAGGCAACTCAAAGAGGATTGCCACAGTGCCGTAATTTAAAGATACTCTGGCAGAGTGCCTACGAGATGCTTTTATCTATGCTGGCCTAAGAGAAGACTAGAGCTTTAAAATACAGATAAATGAGAGAGAAATACAGGCACTTGAGTTCATGAATCTATGTTCTTGTGCACACCATAATGACTATATACCTCTGCTGTGGGAAGACATCAGTCTATTAAGTTCAACTGACTTTAATTAAACAGGTAATTAAACAATGCATTTAATATTTCAATAGCATGAAATAATGTGAAAGGTGGACTTCTGGTTATCAGAGTACTTAGAACCCTATAATCTGACACTCTGGGAAATATAATATGCGAAGCTCTTATAGAATAATTCAGATTCAGAGCACTGGTGCAAGGAAATGCTTCTTAATCCACCTTGTGATGCTAACATACAATCCAATGTTTTATTCCACATAGCACAAGTATCATGAACAGGTAGTTTATGAGCAATAAGTTATCACAGTTCTAAGAAGGAATAACCAACTAATTCACGTAGCACAAATGTCAATACCAACCATGTTATCTTGAAACTTACAAATAAAGTGCTAGGTTAAAAAATATGCTTAAATCATTTAATGAATTTAATTAACCAACTTTTAAAAAACAAACATCAAAGCTGATGGATTTCTAAAGCTTCTGCTAGCACTTCAACATCAGCAAAAGAAATGGTTCTGAGGAATGCTAGGTCCTATACAAACATGGTACAAAGCACAGTGGTAGAGTGTTTTTAGAATTCTGTCTTTCTTAAAAACATTATCCCAAAAAGAATCAGTGCCACCACAAGTATAGAACAGTCCATTAAAGATCATAAGGAGTCTGCTGTGAACATATGCTGGAAGTGTAAACCAAAAACATTCCCAAACTTGCTTGTTGTGCCCCCATATTCATAGAGCCAGGGTGCTTGTTGGTTATATGTGTCCTGTGCTCTTTAAGTGGGATAGGACTACAAAGTGATGTAATTGTAGTTCTCTTGTGATAGGCTCTTCCTGAACACCCGTCCCTGTTCCCTATGCCTTATGGGACTTTTCTATTGGCTAGCCCTTTGTCCCTAGCCTGTGTAGCTGGTCCATTCTCTTTCTCTGTTGAGTGAAAGGAATGAGGAGGGATTTATCTTGAGAAAGGAGGTTACGGGTAGGAATGTAAGGGGAGATGAGGGTAGAAAAGTAGGGAGGTGCTGTAGATCGAGTACATTTGTAGGTTAAAAGGAGAAGCATAAACTGGAATCTGTCTGCAGTATTCTTGTTATGAGAACTATTTCTAACACTGTACCTTGCTGCTTTAACCCTTTCAAAAGCCTTGTAACATCATCAAAGTTTCACCAGTTTAAAATATTTACAGCATCCACTCTTCAGCCAGTGCTGGAAGCTCCCAGTTTCTCTCTGCTGTGAGAGACAGGGTGAGCTGGTAAAGAACAGACTCACAGTTCTGCAAGGCAGTGACTCTTGTTCAGCACATCTAACTTTAAGTCATTTTCCTTTGTTTGAATTCACATTAAAGAAGATTTTGGTTCAAGAGTTCTGAGTCTTCACAGTGGTGTTCTATACTCTGGTTTAACTGATAGTCTATCTGAGTGTTTGAGACAGCACTTTTGCAAGGACTGTACATTGCTGAAATTTCAAACCTATAGACTTCCCACAATTAGAAGATACTTCTATGTATCATGCAAAACAGAACAGACTTCCCTTATATTTGTACTAAAGTTCTTTGTTTTGAACCCTAAACTATCTAATAAAACTGTTGTTGCATTTAGCCTGTGATCTGTCCGTTTAGGTGGTATATCAAATGCTTTAACCTTACCCTTACTCTTACTTATGGTCCAGAGTTCAAACCCATGGTACCAAGCGCTTAAAAAAAAATTGGCAATTTTAAAGTTTAAAAAACTCAACCTGCAGTTTAGACATGCCTCGTAGGCAATAGTGTTGCTCCCTTTGGTTATGTGCTTGATGGGTTCTCTCCTTTCTGTGCCCCTATCTTTCCCTCATGTTCAGCAGCCCCCCCCCCCCCCCCCCTCAATAGGTGACAACATCTTTAGTGCTTAGATAAGCACATTTTAGAAAATCACTATGGGCAACTTCTCCACATACAAAGACCAGGGGACACTCAATGAAATTGCACAGAAATTCTTTTAAAACAAATAGTAGGAAATTGTTTTTCACTCAAAGACTTGCTGTCCAGAAATTCTCAATGACATTCAAGTCAGGGACCAAGGACATGGTAGCTAAGTCTGTCAGTGATTTAGCAACATATTTTGTGTCATGGCAAGGCACGCCATCATGCTGAAAATAGGTTGTTCCATGGTAGCTTTTCTTTCAAACCACCAAGATAAACTTCGCCATTAATTGTCATATTCTTGGGCATTATCCACAGATCAAAAACAATATAATCAAAAGGATCTTATTCACTTAAACCAAACAGGTGTACAACCTCACAATGCAAAGTGAATACAAAAAGAAATATTTTGATAAGATACTGTAGGTAAAAATAAACTTTACAGTTCAACTTTTTGTTTTTATACATTTTTCAATATAGTCATATCAATATCCAAAAAATACACAAAATGCACAAGAAATACAAAAATGGGAGGAAAAGACCTCTTCAGACTATAAGGGTCTTTTACTAAGGTGTGCTCAAGTTTTTGGCGTGTACTAAAATTGTGGGTTCGCTAAACGTTAGAGATGCTAATACATTCCTATGGGCGTCTCTAATGTTTAGTGTGCCCACAATTCTAGCACATGCTAAAAACATGAGCATGCCTTAGTAAAAGACGCCCTCATGTTGCTATTTATCAATGCTGTATATCACGCAAACCACAGTTGAAAAAGTAATCATTAACACTCATATTTATTCTCAATAACTTCTTCAATCGCTTCAAAAATACTGAAAATTACTTATCTTCATATAAACTTGAAATGTCATCATGTAGCACTGCTATCTTTCAGCATATCATAAAAGACGGGCATTAGTGATTACTTAACTTGATATGGAGTCAAAGTGTCCCAGTGCGGCTCAGCTATTCTTCTGCACAGCACCCCACAACGGACACAGAAGCAAATCAGTGTTGGTCCCATCGGAGACCCGTTTCACTGCGTGGTTTGTCAAGAGGCTTCGCCACACTGATGCCTACAAATGGAAAAACCAATGTTAGATGGTCACAGATGGACATTTAAAAGTACCTTTTTCAAAAAATACAGTCTGATTCAAACACCTAGTCCCTTCTCTGCTGTATGGTTCACATGTAGGACTAGCCACCAAAAATGGCTCCTGTGCAGCCTGAAAAGACACCCTCACTACTGAATAATAAAGACGCCCTCAAGAGAAGCACCAAACACTGTGAAGTGATGTCATCTCATTGGCATGTCACAAATTCACAAAAAGAAGAATAAAGCGAAAAACCAAATCAAAGAATATAGCCCATTGTATAACAATGTTTAATCCCCAAGGTTCATATGTTTTTAAACGAAAAATCCACCTTTGCTCTTGTTGGAGTAACTGTTTATTTCTGTCTCCACCTCGAGGAGCACTTTTGACTTGGGCTATCACCCAACAATGAAAAGAAGTAAAATCATGATGGACAGTCTTATAGTGAGCAACTGTGGGTTCCCCAAATTTAAGCTTGGTAATGCTTTGTGTTCAACCAAACAAATGCCCGGTTTATGTGTAGTCTTACCAACATATAGTTTATTGCAGGGGCACCTCAATGTATAAATAACATGATCAGATTTGCAATTCGTATTAGAATGCAATTTGTAGACTTTACCATCAATAGGGTTGATGAATTCCACACATTCAACCATCGTATCACAGTAGGTACAAGTGCCACACTTCCTGTGTTTGAACATTGTAGATGCTTGTTCCCGCTCTGTTGGTAATGCAGCTGGACTCAATCGTTCTTTCAAATTTGAGTCTCAGTGTGAATAGAAAACACTGGATCAGTCTGCATGATATCCCAGTTATTCTGCTTCAGATGTTATAGCCAGTCTTATTACAGCAGCAAGCAGGTCCCTGGAGTAGCCTAGTGGTTGGTGCAGTGGATTGTACAGAAGGGGACCCAAGCCAATATCTCATTCTGTTACACTTGTGGTGGCAAGTGAGAGCCATCCAAAACCCATCAATAACCTACTGTACCCATATCCACAGATCACCACAACCTGCAGCTGAGACGGAACCACAAAACATAACTTTTGCAGCCTGTTTCGCTGTAGGTACCATGTATTTTGCATTGTAATGCTTGCTTGGTGGTCTTCTCACATTCTTACTGCAGGCATGTGACATTAAGGAGCTCTGTTTCGATGGAGAAAAAGGTCTAAAAAGTGGCAGATTTTTTTTTTTGCCAAAATTTCCAAATCGCTATTTTTCAAACAAATTTTAAAGATGTTTTTCTACGCAGTTCTTCTGCAGTACATCCAAATCATAAGGAGGCATGTTCAGGGTGTGTTAAGGGTGGGATTTGGCATTCCTAAAACTTGGATGTTATAGCCAGTCCTATTAGAGCAGCAAGCAGGTCCATGGAGTAGCCTAGTAGTTGGTGCAGTTCATTGTACAGAAGGGGATCCAAGCCAATATCTCACTCTAACTGTTACACTTGTGGTGGCCAATCTCCCACTCTAACTGTTACACTTGTGGTAGAAATTGTGAGCCATCCAAAACCCTACTGTACTCATATATAGGTGACAACTTTAGCTATAAGAGCTATTGTAGTGGTGTATAGTTGGGTACAGTAGGTTTTTGGTGGGTTTTAGAGGGCTCACCATACAATATAAGAGAGTAATGGTGAGATGTGTACCTGGGACCTTATATGTGATGTCCACTGCAGTGCCCTCTATGGTGCCCTACTGTTCTGCTGGGATGTCTTTGAGGCCAGTCTAAAGAATGCTACACCCCCTATCCTGCTTATAATCGAAAGAGAAAAACGCCTATATTGCGACCCAAATCGGGAGATGGGCGTCTTTTTCCCGTGGGCGCCCAAATCGGTATAATCGAAAGCCGATTTTGGGCGTTTCCAACTGCAATCCGTCACGGAAATGGGTAAAGTTGATGGGGCGTGTCGGAGGCGTGGTGATGGCGGGACTGGGGAGTGGGTATCAGCCGAGGAGAGATGGGCGTCTTTAGCTGATAATCGGGAAAAAAAGCATTTTTACCGCGATTTTGGGTCACTTTTTTTTTACCCTTTTTTTTCCACGAACAAGTCCCAAAAAAGTGCCCCAACTAGCCAGATGACCACTGGAGGGAATCGGGGATGACCTCCCTGGACTCCCCCAGTGGTCACTAACCTCCTCCCACCAAAAAAACCTCACTTTAAAAACTTTTTTTCCAGCCTGTATGCCAGCCTCAAATGCCGTACCCACCTCCATGACAGCAGAATATGTTCTATCCTCTGACAGTCTCTCCCAGGTTCTGATGTGGCTCTCGGGTGAGTGTGACACCATTTCTGTTATGCGCACTGCAGAGTCACATCAGCAATGCATTGTGGTGGGTGTAGGGTATTGGGCTCCGTAATTCCACTAGCTTGTGGCAAATGCTCACGATGTTGGTAGTTGGTAGGCTCTACTCCCATGGTGCTTTTCCCCCTGCTAACTTTGTCAGAGGGTGTCCAGTTTTGTTTCTGGTAGTCCATGAGGTAGTGGCCATTTTTGTAAGCCAGTTTTAGATCCCTTTCATGTGTTAGCCACGTTAAAGAACTTAGTTCTTACCTTGAATGTGGCTGAAAGAGGGCATTGTACAGCATTCTGCCAGCTCTGACCTACTGCTAATCTCAGTACCAGGGAGACTCTTTGCCAGTGGGGCACAACCTGTGATCTGCAGTTAACTGTGAGTAAGCGTGATTATTCCAATAAAGGACGTTTTCGGAGAGATTAGTCTTCAGGTGTCAACTGGTGTGGCAATGTTATACAGCAGCAACAGGTCCTAGAGGCCTGCGTGTATGCAGGTCCCTGGAGCACTTTTAGTGGGTACCACAGTGCACTTCAGGCAGGGGTGTGCTGGTAAATTGTTAACAGGGGGCTCTCTCTCGCCAGCAAAGTAAAAGAGAATTCAGGAGGGGCCCAAGCCCACATTTTGGGATCCATTTGTTAAAGTAGCCATGGAGAACCGGCTCCCAAAATTCTTAAAAACTTAACAAACGGCTCTCGAGAGCCTGTGAGAGCCTGCTCCAGCACACCACTGACTTCAGGCAGGTGGACCCAGGCCCATCCCCCTCCCACCTGTAACACTTGTGCTGGTAAATGGGAGCCCTCCAAAACCCACGGTACCCACATATAGGTGCCCCCTTCACCCCTAAGAGCTATAGTAGTGTTGTACATTTGTGGGTAGTGGGTTTTGGGGGAGGGGGGTTGGGGGCTCTGCACCCCTGGTAAGGGAGCTATGCATGTGGGAGCTTTGTCTGAAGTCCACCGCACTGACCTCTAGGGTGCCCAGTTGGTGTCCTGGCATATCAGGGGGGCCAGTGTACTACGAATCCTGGCTCCTCCCATGACCAAATGGCTCGGATTAGGATGTTTTTGAGCTGGGCATTTTTAGTTTCCATTATCGCTAAAAAACAAACAAACGCCCAGCTCAAAAACATCCATTTTTTCAAAAATACGGTCTGTCCCGCCTCTTCACGTACCCGTTTTCGGACATAGACGCCCATGGAGATAGGCGTTTGCGTTCAATTATGCCCCTCCACATATCCCAATGTAGTTTTTTGTTGTTGTTGTTTTTTTTTTTAATGATCCAAAAACATAGATGCACTGAGCACAAAAATATCTAGCAAGTGACCATTTTTGAAACAAAAAGATAGAAGGTTTTCTGGTTCACAAATTGCTACATTTGCCACTTGATTTTTGGATGTTTTGAGCAAAACCTCCAAAATCGGATTTAGACATCATATCAAAAATGCCCATCTGATGATGTCATTACCCATTGTTGTTGGGTCCAGTTTCTATTTCATCTTCTATGCCTTGCTCACTTTCATCATCAATGTACAGGACAAATATCATTAACTGGTCACAATTTGAAATATATATAGATTCATCTAGCTGTAAAGCATACTGTTTTTGCAGGATTATTTTCTGTAATATTTGCTTTACTATGGGGCTCATTTTTGAAAGGGAAAAATATTTAAAAAGTGTCATAAAGCAGCATTTAGACATTTTGCTTACCAAAAAATGCCCCACCATCTGGGACCCTGAAGCAGCCAAGCGAAACATTGGCCATCATTGGCCCGAGGGCAAATGAAAAGTTGAAAGAATTTACCTGGATTTTTACCCTGCATATTACTCTTGTTCTACTAAGATAAGTACTTTTCTATACTTGTACTATCAGTTAATATTAATGGACATTGAATGCTGGAAGACTATAGATATATTGATAAAAATTGTTAAAAGAAATTGAATATTTTTGGAAGATTTTTGCCAGTGAGGAAGTGAAGATCAGTTCGATCACAACAGCTCTTTAAATCTTTTTGATTTTGAGCTCATTGAGGCTTTTCCTTCCTTTTTTACAAAAATTTAGTTTGGGTAATACATTTATGCTCCATATGTTTTCAATGCGTGGATTACTTAATAATGAGTAAGCCACAAAAAAAAGTGCCCTAAATGACCAGATGATCACTAAACGAATAAAGGGATGACCTCCCTTACTGCCCCAGTGGTCATTGACCCCCTCCCACTCCAGAAAGATGTGAAAGAGCAAAATATCCAAAGTCGGAGTTGACGTCATATCGAAACTGCCCCTCCACATCTCTCATGTCATCAGTTCTGCTGTTAGTACCATTGGAATGCAGAATTGCTTTAATTTTTTCTACTTCTGGTTTTCCAGACATAATTTCTGCTATTCTAACTGCAGCAGGAATAATGAGACTTTCAACAACTGTGTAAGGTTTCTTTGTTTTTGCCACCATGTGTGCGATTTTGAAGGATTCTTGAAGAGCCTGTGAAGATGTTGTTGAATAAAACTTCATAGCAGTACTTGTCTTTGTCATACTTTCCCATTTTCTCTGAAAGAAATTGACTGGTTTGCCCTTTACTTCATGATGTTTAGTAATGAGGTGCCTTTTCAACAAAGAAGGCTTCATTGAGTGATTGTTGTTTTACCATATATCACGCATAGAGGTAATGGAGGAATACTTTGGTTTGATACAAATCCATATGATAAATACATTTGATCATATTTTCAGTGGTAGTGACACATTTGTGTACTCACTATCATTGTTTTTTGTGTTTTTGGAAACTGACTTATCTCATCCTGCAAGGTGCACATCATTCTGAGCACCTTTTATGGCCTCAGAAGAAATTCTTTTTACCACAAAATGATCCATGGCAACTCCTTTATGAAAAGAAAAAAAGTAATGCTAATTTAACTTTTCACACAATATTTTGATACATCAATAAAACATAGCCATACAAAGTGCTTGTACTGTTACCACTTTTAGCATTTTGTGCTTAGAAAATCTGGAAATCAACACACTCGGCACCATTTGTATATTTCACTCTCATATAAACTGTCTGGCTCCTCTCGCACTGTGTTCAGTATAAAGAGGGCCCCAAACCTTCCTGGCATCACCACCAACAGCAAAAAATAGAAGAGGACCATGTTTCCACAAAGGATCAGTAAAACACAAGAAGCATTGATGGCCAGAAGGGGAACAAAAGAATCAAGAGTCCACCATAATTGTAAAAATGTATTGTAGTATCCCAAGGCTCTTGACATACACGTCGACCTAACTCGCTTGCATCAGAGGTTTAATACTGAATCTATTCCAGATTCTTTTCTAAGACTGAGTGCATGCCAAATCCTGTACAATGTTTCTTTACAAAGAAACCAGAGGGCTTTGAGTTTGCACTGACAGTAGAAAGTTTTTGACAAAGACCCTCATGAGGGAATCCTGAAAAAAATTAAAAAGCCATGGGATAGGAGGCAATGTTTTGTTGTGGATTAAGAGATGGTTAAAAGACAGAAAAAGAGGGTAGGCAGCGGCCAAACAAAGCAAACAGTATGCTAGGAAAGGGATAAAAAAATAAGACAAATAATATAATGCCTCTGTATTGCTCCATGGTTTAACCTCACCTTGACTATTAGGTAATTCTGGTTGTGTGCCACCACTGACTGGCTGATGAGAGGAATGGAGGTGAAGCTGCTGTTATTTTTCTGACTTCTTTGCTACCATGCCAGTGCTGCAGCCTACCTGCTCAGGAGCAGAGGAAGAAAGAAGTGGAGCTTGACAACACTGCTGATTTGTCTTACTGCCACCCCCCTCCCCATTTACCCACATAGTGAGTTTTCAAATTGGCCTTGTGTGTGTGTGTGTGTGTGTGTCTGTCTCTCAATCTCTGGTTCACCAGTGCTAGCGGGTAACAGGTTGAACATTGAAGGCAGGGTGAAGGGTATGACATCTTGGAGGAAAGGGAGAAGGAGGGAGAAGATTGTTGGAACCAAGTGATCCTTAGGTGGGGGGAGGGAGAAAGAGATAGTGATTCAGCTTTTTTTTTCTTGCTGGGAGCCACATACCACATACCCCCTGGGAATGCCTCATGTGCCCCTTGTTCATAAACACAGGTATACAAAAACATCTTGAACTCATGTCCGGACATTTTTCATAAGTCACAGTCTAATGCTCTATCAACTATTAGGCCCTTCCTTCTCCTAGAGCAGTGTTTTTCAACCGGTGTGCCATGGTTGTTCCCCAGGTGTGCCACGGGCAGTCGAGCACTGCCCAAGTATCCAGAGCTCCCAAGAGGCCTAGTGCCTTTCCCTTTGTCAAAAAACATTTCTCCCACTCTCTTCCCTTTCCCCTGCCCAGGCTACCTTAAATCACGTCTTCCAAGGAGGTTCCCCGGCTGCGGGAGTAATTCATAGTTGCTGCTTACAGCCTTCTCGGAGCTTTTCTTCTGCCATGGCCTGCCCCCTTCTAATGCAATTTCCTGTTTATGCAGGGGCAGACCAGGACAGACTCTGAGTAAGCTGAAAACAGCAGCTGTGAACTGACAGGGAACCTCCTTGAAGGTGCGATTTAAGGTAGATTGCGGGGGGGGGGGGGGGTGGAGAGAAAGAGAGAGGGAGACAGGTTGCACCTGGGGGTGGAGGGAGAAAGATAGAAAGAGGCAAATGCTGGAACTGAGAGGAGAGAAAGGGAAGGGAAGGTAGGGAAGAAAAAGAAAAATTCTGGACTTGTGGGGGTGGGGGGAAGAAAGAGAAAAATACTGGACCTGGGGAATGGATGGGAGTTAGGGAAGAAAGACAGAAAAGTCATGAAACAGAGGGGGCAGAGGGGAGGGGAAAAGTGAGGGACAGGAAGGGGAGAGAATTGATGGACCTAGAAGAGGAGGGGAGAAGTGATGGACCTGAGGGGAAGGAGGGAAGAAAGAGAAGTGATGGACTTAAGGACTTTGGGAAGAAATGATGGATCCAAGGGGTAGAGGGGAAGAAAGAGAGAAATGATGAAGCTGATGGTAGAGGGGAGGGAGAAAGACAGGGGAAGGGAGGGATAGAAGAACAAGGAAGAGATGCTGGACCACAGGGACAGGGAGGGAGGGAAGAAAGAGGAAGAGATGTTGGGCCACAGGGACAGGGAAGGAAGGAAGAGAGCAAGAGATGTTGGATCACAGAGGCAGGGAGGGATGGGAGAGAAATGATACAAGGAGATGTTGTGGGGGGGGGGGGTGGAAGGAAGAACCATACAATGTCAGGCTACAAGGGAGAAAGGAAGGAAGGGAGGGAGGGAAAGAGGGGGGGAAACAAATGGGGGAAGGAAGGAAGAGGCAGGGAAGAAACTGGGAATGGGGGAACCATGAGGAAGAAGTCATGGGGCATCGGGGGTTGTCAAGATGAGTGAGAGTTAAATTTAAAATTTGTTGCTTGATTTTTAAAACATTGGCTGGTGATGTTCCTGATCATTTTCCTTTCTTGATTAGTGTATTAGGTGGTCAGTCTAGGATTCATAGTAACGAGCATTTGTTGTTGTCTTTTCCATCTGTTAAAGATATATATTATAGGAAAGTTCATGTAGGATAACGTCACTACCTTGCAGCTATGCAATGGAATGCTCTACTATTACATATTCATCAAAGTCTTTCTTATGTTGTATTTAGAAAGAGTTTGAAGACCTGGCTTTTTTGAAGATATTGTTTATTAATATATGTGATATATGTATTTTATATTTCAGGGGTTTTTTTTTACTGTTTATTTTTAATAATTGTGACCCACTCTGAACCTGTAGTTGCAGGAATTTTGTGGGATATAAGACTTTAATTGCATATTATAGCATAGGAGAATAATATGTACAGAGGGTAAAAATTTGGTAATGGGGAGCAGAGGAAAGAAGGGATTAGGAGGCAGAGTAAGGAATGAGACGGAACTGGGAGAGCTAAGGGGTAAGAGAAGAAGATGGAAAATTAATAGATAGTTAAAAAGTAAAAAGAAGAAATGGAGAACTGTGGGGTGAGAAAGTATTTGAAATCTGAGTTGACAGAGAGGCAGAAAATGAAAGGGAGAAAAGAGCTAAAACAGAAAGATCAATATGTCAGAGACAGATGTAATAAGGGAATGGAACAAGACAGGAGGAGAGAAGAGAAATGAGCAGTGGACAGCAGCTCCTGGAAAGAGGAGAAGACTGACAGGAAAGCAGAAAAGAAAAATTAGGATCAACATGATGGGAAAAATGTCCAGACAACAAAGGTAGAAAAAAGTGTTTTATTTTGAATTTATTAAACTATGTTAGTTTAGGAAATGTGCATCATGGATGTCTTTGTATTATGTTCATTATAAGAGGAAATGCATTTCTGTTTTTTATTGCTCCCATGTTGTGGTACATGACTAGTCTGACTTCTTGGGATTCCCAGTTCAAGTTTTGGCTTTATATCTCTATTTCTAATTTGTGATCCTGTTCTGTATTTGGCAAGGGTTGTCTGTGTTTTGCATGTGACTGAGGTACAATAATCTGTGGGAATGTAGCTTCTGTGTAGAGATCTGTAGCTGTCCCACTTGTTCTGTTTTGCCAATAGGAGGAGGTATATTAATGTTTTTGGGATCAGTGTAATATTCGTAGTGCTGCCTATTCATATGTAGGGTTCTTGCTATTTGAATCATAGGAATTAATGCTACTGTTGTCTGACATATTTTTACATGAATTAGGATTTTTTTTCAGGTTTTGTATTTCACAATGTGCTTAGTAGTGGACAGTTTTATTTTGCTGTAGCTAGATGATATGAGAATCGGAATATTTTTTGAATGGTGCCATCTACATGTTATTTGTGGCTAATTTCGTTATCTTTGAAGTGTATTGCTGCCCTTTTGCCAACTTGTGTCTTCAATAAAAATATTCAACTATAAAGACAACATAAATTAAAAAAGTAATTATTGAACTTTAAACACAATCTTAATACTCGTTTGTTAAATGTTAAAATATATATCCTTAAAAAACTGATGGTGTGCCTTGACAATTTTTGCTCCTTGTCAGTGTGCATGAGATGAAAAAGGTTAAAAATCACTGCCCTATACATTTATATATCCCACATTCCCTCACATCTAGAGCCACTCAGGCATTATCCATGCAGTCCCATACTCACACATGCCACCCACCTGTCCATTCATTTATTCAGTCAGTAAAACACACCTTTGTCCAATGCATACAGCATGAACTTTTTCAACTTGTTCAAATGAATTGCACAGAGGTTGAGAAGAAATGGTAAGAACAGAAATGGAGCTGCTGCATTTGTGCTTCAGAAGGGAAATAATGAACAAGGGCATACAGAAGAGGGAGTTCTTCCCATTAATTACCTTGTTTCTGCTGAATATTATTTGGTTTCTAGGTAACAGACCAGAAAGAATAGTTTGTTGGCAGTTGATTGCAATGGAATTTCCTGCCAGGATAGATAGCCCAGTCGTGCAGAAGTTTAAATAATCATTCAATAAAGTGGATAAAAACTGGATTTTGTAAGGATACAGAGAAAAGAATGCAAGGGATGGGCAAGCTAGTTTCAATTAATCCAAGTCATGTTAAAACTGGAGGTAGGGAAGTGTAGTGAAGCCTACCTGCACCTAAACCTCAGTTACCTTGACATCAAGTTGGAATTCCCCACTAGATAAAATAAGTAGCTGACTAGGAGTGTTGGGCTGAAAAGAGTGTTTCTTCTGCCCTTCACCAATATTTGTCACCAATGCTACTACTACTAGTTATTTCTAAATCACTGCAAGATGTACACAGCCATGTAGCAAGTACTATTAATCTTGAGCATCAGCACTCTATCAGACCCACCTTTCTAAAAGGTATAGGAGCAAACACATCGTGGCATTTGGAGCACTGCAAACTATCATCACTGTCATCCCAAACATAACTTAATGGGGGGTGAGTTTGATAAGGCATTAATATTTAGACGGATAAAGGCTGCTGGAGCAGAGAAGGCAGGGCTTCTTTTCATGGTGCGCCAGTTCAGAGGAAGATATACCAGCATTGGGTCATTCCCAGATATTAGTGCCAAATATCTGTGTATTCAGTGGCTGCCATGAGTTATTCTGGTACTGCTGATATTCTGCGCTGGTACCAGGATTGTCAGCCAGGTACCAGGATTCCATGTGCAGGACCCAAGAGGCAGGCTGAGTTCCAAAGTCTCAATGCATGGTTGAGACGATGGTGCAGGGATGAGGGGTTTAGATTTGTTAGGAATTGGGCAACATTCTGGAAAAGGGGGAGCTTATTCCGAAAGGATGCACTCCACCTTAACTGGTATGGAAAAAAGCTGCTGGCACTAACATTTAAAAAGGAGATAGAGCAGTTTTTAAACTAAAATGGGGTGGGGGAAGCTGACAGTCGCCCAGGAGTGTATCGTTCATGTGGAGTATCCTTGAAGGATACTATTGAAACAGGACATTTAGGGAATTCCAATAGAGAGGTTTCAACAATGGTGAAAGAAAGCCAGGAGTGATTAAAGGGAGAGAAGAGTAAAGGATACAAATTATCCCCGTCAATTTCAAAGCAGCTTGTAGATACAAGAAAAACAAAACATAATTTGAAGTGTCTGCATACAAATGCTAGAAAGCTAAAAAAATATGATGGGAGAGTTAGAATATATAGCACTAAATGAAGAGGCAAATATAATAACACTTAAAGAGCAAAAAAATGGCTGTATTGTCCACACAATAATATGTCAAACATGAAAAACAAAGTGCACAACTGGAATCCACTAATGGATCATTCATGGTGTAGGAGGAAAAGATCTCAGATGTCACAAGAAACTTACAACCAACCTAATTTTGTAAGGGCCTTTATACTAAGCCACAGTAGGCTCTATGTGCATGCAGCATGCACCCAAATGAGACTACCGCCAGGACAGCGTGCCCTCCTGGTGGCAATTTCAGATTTGGCGCATGCCCATAATGCATAGATGTCTTATTTATTTCCTCCTATGCATGCTAGTTCCGGCAGTAATCAGCACTTGGCATGCGCCGATCAGTCACTGCGCATGTAGCACGTGATCCTTTGCTGCTAGATCAATGGGTGGCGTTAAGAGCGCAGGACGGTTTTGGGTGCGTGCTGTTTTCATTTTTACCGCAGGCCCATTTTTTAAAAGCCCTTTTTTGAAGATGCGGTAAAAACTGGCCTGGCGCATGCCCAATATACGCGCCTACACTACTGCATGTCACTTTTTACCGCTGCTTAGTAAAAGGACTCCTTAGGCTGGAAAAGAGTGTTTTTAGCAACAATGTAATCATTGGTCAAAAACCTCCCCAATTTTTAACAATCAATTTTTTATAATTTTTGTAACCCACATTAATAACCCAACTGAATTTAAATCTTGTGCAGGATGTACTTTTTCTTCATCCATTGATAATTCGGCAGTTATGAGTGGTATAAGTGACAGCAGGAACCTGACAGGCATCAGTTTCGCTGTAGCTTTATCAAGGGATCTTGTCAACTGTATAACCAATAAAACAAAAAATTTTGTCATGAGCCTGCCATCTGCTCAAGTGGATTTAAAAACTATAAAATTCTTAGATGCTAGGTATTACTTGCATACACATGCTCCTCATATACCGCTGCCCAATTGCAAAGCGAATAAATGGTGGTAGCATTAAAACTCTTCTGAAAGCCGCTACCAACCAATCAGCATTGGGCATTGCCATCACAGCTATAAAATTAAAAATTTAAACAGACCGCTTCACTGAAAAGAATTATTATAAAAGAAACTCCAATTGATGGTAGTATTTGAACCTTGCAGTTCAGGAGTCTTTAGTTAAAAAATCCATTGTTGCTCTCATTGAAACCATCTTCTATCTGCATTGCCTCTATGGGAACCCAGAGGCAAATGGTCAATAGCAAAACATACAAAATCAATGAACTTATGAGAGAATCACTGAACTTATGAAAGACCAGCATACAATGTTATACTAAAGAAGCCTCCATTTTCTGAGTCTCCACTTTCTGGCATGACACACTTGAACGATGTTCAGTCATCCTCACATGCTAAGGCTGTATAATTTTGCCAACATGTAATTTATTGCAGCTGCATCGCAAAATATACATTACATGGACAGTTCTGCACGAATTGTCAGATCTCAACTGGATTTCTCTTTCATCTACCAAACTTGTGAAATTCCTGGTTTCAAACGCCATTGCACAAGTCTTACAATTGGGACTTTCACATTTCTTGTGTCCTAAAATTGGTCTCGTTGTGCATACATTAGACGTATCCACGGATAACTGTGCGGGACACAGAATTTCTTTTAAATTCTTCCCACATGAAAAAGCTACTCTTAATTGTTGGTTAGAAAATAAGGCATGTGTTTTGACAATATCCTAACTCTTTTTCAGAATTTTGGTCACCTGTTTTTCTCCTGCCATGAATCTAACTTCAAAGATATTCATCAATTCCTCCTGTGGTTGTTTATGTGAAGGCTGTAACAGCAAAGTATTGTTATTAAACTTGGCTTATTTTCTTAAGTACCCTAGATGGATAACTTCTGGTCCTCTAATTTTCATAAAGGCTTTCTGAATATTGCCTAGAATCTTGTTCCTCTTCACAAATGTTCTTGAATCTCAGGAACTGAGAGAAAGGCAAACTGTCCTTCAATTGCCTGGGATGGCAACTCTGATATTCTAATAGTGTGTTTCTGTTCTGTCACCAAACTACTAGCTTTTCGTGTGATCTCAACATCTAAAAAATTCTCTTTAACTTTATTAGGTAAAATCAATTCCTTTTAATCATATGCACATTGTAACCAGGTTCCTCTCTTGTGCAGCCAAGGATAGAACAATCTCCTCCAGCCACAGGCTCCCGGTACAATGAAGAAATAGATGTCCACCAGTAACTTCACTCTTAAGAACTTTTATTCCATGCAGGTTTCTAGTACACAGTTCCAACAACAGCATAGCACATACCAGGATTCAATACAGGCTTACAGGCTCCAGTCTGGGCTCTTTATCCAGTGCCCAATAAACAGCAATTCAATTCCCAAGACAAACAGTTCTTTCAGTTCATCATCACAGTTCAGTCACCAAGCAGCAGTTTCTATCTTCTATCCTCTTTACCTTCAGGAGAGTTCAATATTTTAGGGACTCCTTCTACCCAAGGGTTTTCCCCTGCATCAGCTTCACAGTGAATTCAATACTTTTGGGACTTCCTCTCACCCAAGGAGTTTCAGCCTGCTTCAGTACTTTAGGGACCTCCCTGCCCAAGGGTTTTCAGCTTGCAACTCCCTCTCTTCTTCTGCTTCTCTCTCCTGAACTGAACTGTCTCTCTCCTGGGATTCCTTCCCACCTGCCTAATCAATCCCTGGCTTCAGCTACCACAACCAATCATTCTCCTTCCATTAGCTTCCTCACACCCAAACCAGCTGAGTTAAGCATTAGACTAATGAGACCAATGATGAGCTTCTGCACACAGGGTTTCCTAACTCTCTTTCCACCTAGTGGCAGCCACTCTACACAACCTGCCAGCCTACACCCATGTCTTCCCTGATTGCAGCTAGGAGTCCAGTCCGGGTTCTTCATCTCACCCTCTGGCTCCTTGCCTGCAATGCCTTCTGGGACTTGTATTTCAGACTGAAACTGCCTTAACCCAACTATCCTGGAGGTGACTTTATCACAACATACTGTTCTGCTTTATTCTCTGTTAACCTACTGCTACTTTTTTTGGCTTTTTGTTTTTGGTTTATTGTTTTTATTTTAGTCTTTGAAAATGTTTGATCATTAATTGGATACACCATATGGAGCTTGTTCATTTATTACACATATGTGTATTATTATTATTATTATTGTATTATTCTAAAAACTTATAAATAAAGATTTTTTAAACATTCTCTCTCTCGACATAGTATGTGTAAATTGAATTGCTGAATTGCAAGTATTTAATCATTTAATAAATAATTTAAAACTGATTTATTTGCCTATCAAAAACGTTGTCAATAAAGCGATGCCAAAGAAAACTCTGATCTTTATAAGATGATGAACTAATCCATTTGATCTCAAATTCTGCCATGTATAAATTTGCAATTGTGGCAACACCCGATGTCTGTAGGTATAAATCTTGAAATAAAAAATAATGTTCACTCAAAGTTAATTCAGCCAGTTGATACAAAAATACTGATGGAACTTCATGTGGTCTTGGCCTAGATTCCAAAGATTGTCAAATTACTCAAAGGGCTTCTTGCTGTGGTATAGAAGTGTACAAAGACTTAATGTCCAATGTAATCATTAACAACTGTCCATTTTCTGGAATTTGAACCTCATTCAAAATCTGTAAAAAATGCATGGTATCCTTTATATAGGAGAAACTATTTGATACTAAAGGTTTCGAAAACACATCAACAAAAGAAGGGTTCCAGAAGTGAACCTCTCGAAATAGTCTACTGGGAGGGTCCTTCAACCGTTTATGAATTTTAGGCAAGGTATATAGTACTGGAATCACCAGATGAGGGGAATTTAAAAAAACAGAATTCCATAGAAGTCAAAAATTCTTCCTCAGTACCAACCTCTGTTAAATTCCTTATAACCTGTTGCAACCATGGAGTTGGATCCACATCATTTCTCGTGTGAATAATAATGTCATTGAGTTGTGATTGTGTCTTCTGAACATATTGACTTCAGTCCTGTATCACCATTGCACCCCCTTTAGCTGCTCTTTTAATTACCACTTGTGTATTGCATTGCCCTTGAGAGTTTTTAAAAATCCTCTCTCTGCCTAAGACAAATTATCAGGAAAGGATTTATGTTGAGCATTGAAGAGCTGGTGAACATCTCTTAAAACTAATTCTTTACCTTCATCACGGGATCCAATGGTATAGGTAGATATAGTAGGCATCTCAGAGACCTAGTTCTTATATTGCAATGATACAGTGGATCAAATTGGAGGGGAGGTTGTTCTATGTGTTAAAGAGGGAATTGTGTCAAACAAAATAAATATTCTACATGCAGTGTGGAATCCTTATGGTTAGAAATTCATGAGTGAAGGAAAGGAGTATACTGGTAGGGCTATAGTACCATCTGCCAGGACAGAACGAACAGACAAATGAAGAAATGTTTACAAAAATGAGGAAAGCTGGCAAATTGGGCAACAGTATAATAATTGGTGATTTCAATTACCCCAATATTGAATGGATAAATGTTGCATCAGAGAGCTCTATATAGGTAAAATTCCTAGATGTAATAAATGACTGCTTCTTGGAACAACTGGTCCAGGAACGGACAAAGGGGGAGCAATTTTAGACCTAGTCCTTAGTGGAATACAGAGCAGGGTATGAGAGGTACTGGTGTTGGTCTGCTGGGAAACAGCCATTATAACATAATCAAATTTGAGCTAATATCTGCAGTGAAGTCACAAAGGAAATGTACTGTAGCAGCATTTAATTTTTGAAAGGACAGCTATGATAAAATGAGGAAAATGGTTAAAAGAAGCTAAAATGATCAGCTGCAAAGGTTAGGACTTTAAATCAGGCATGGACATTGTTTAAAAATCTATGTTGGATCCCGGACCAGATGTATTCTTTATATTTATTTTTTTTAATTATTTTATTTATTCTTTTCAAATTTTACAACCAAGTAAAACCTGTAAAGAAAAATAAAGCTATCCAGACGTGAAGCGACTGTTTACTCTTTCCCCCAAAAAGTTAATATGAATCGGAGAAAATGTTTCTTCACTCAACGTGTAATTTAACGCTGGAATTTGTTGCCAGACAATGTGGTAAAGGCGGTTAGCTTAGTGGAGTATAAAAAAGGTTTGGACAGCTTCCTAAAGGAAAAGTCCATAGACCATTATTAAAATGGAGTTGGGGAAAATCCACTGCTTATCCAAGATTACATAAGTGGAAATATTTTACAGCAAAAAAAAAAAAAAGAGAGAGAAAGAAATAATTAAACCTGACAGTTTTCTGGATGCCTTAATACATTTTAGAGCAAATAATAATGATAATATTAACTAGCTCCCACAAGTCTTTTGGTTACTAATGATCCTTCCAACTCTTATATTTCCAAGTTACTCGCTTTAACGTCGTCCTTTAATCTCCAACTATGCTCCACCTCCCCTACTCATCAAAATGGTCACTGTCTTGATCTCATCTTCTCCTCCAACTGTTCACCTTCTAGTTTCCTTGCCTCTGATCATCCCTCCTCTGATCACCATCTTATAACTTTCACACTTAAATCTCCTCCCTCCCAGTCCCGTCCTATCCTATCTAATTTATCTAGGAATCTTCACGATATTGACCCTACATCTCTATCCTCCCATGTTTCAAACCTCCTCTCTACTGTGGCACCATCCACGTCTGTCAACGAGGCTGTTTCTTCTTACAACAATACTCTATCTTCTGCCTTAGACACTCTTGCACCTTTGATGACCCGCCCTGTAAGGCGTACAAAACCCCAACCTTGGCTGACTTCTAATATTCGCTACCTACGTTCCTGTACCCGCTCCGCCGAACGCCTCTGGCGGAAATCTCGGGCCCTTGCTGATTTCTTACACTTTAAGTTCATGCTGACCTCCTTCCAATCTGCTCTTTTACGTGCCAAACAGGATTATTATATCCAACTGACCAACTCTCTTGGCTCTAATCCTCGACTTCTCTTCACCACATTGAACTCTCTCCTCAAGGTGCCCCCTCCCCCAACTCCCCCTTCATTATCTCCTCAGACCCTTGCTGAATTCTTTCACAACAAGGTTCAAAAGATAAACCTTGCTTTCTCTACCTCACCACCTCTCCCTCCACTAGTCCGTTCCCCTCTCTTGCCTTCCCCTCATTCCCTTTCCTCCTTTCCTGAAGTTACTATTGAGGAAACTACACTTCTCCTTTCTTCCTCAAAATGTACCACCTGTTCCTCTGATCCCATTCCCACCCACCTTCTTAATGCCATCTCTCCTACTCTTATTCCTTTTATCTGTCACATTTTCAACCTCTCACTTTCCACTGCGACTGTCCCTGCTGCCTTTAAACATGCTGTGGTCACACCTCTCCTTAAGAAGCCTTCACTTGACCCTACTTGTCCCTCTAATTACCGACCCATCTCCCTCCTTCCTTTTCTCTCCAAATTACTTGAGCGTGCTGTTCACCGCCGCTGCCTTGATTTTCTCTCCTCACATGCTATTCTTGACCCATTACAATCTGGTTTTCGCCCTCTCCACTCAACCGAAACTGCGCTTACTAAAGTCTCCAATGACCTATTACTGGCTAAATCCAGAGGTCAATATTCCATCCTCATTCTTCTTGATCTTTCCGCTGCTTTTGACACTGTCGATCACAGCATACTTCTCGATACCCTGTCCTCACTTGGATTCCAGGGCTCTGTCCTTTCCTGGTTCTCTTCCTACCTCTCCCTCCGCACCTTTAGTGTTCACTCTGGTGGATCCTCTTCTACTTCTATCCCTCTGCCTGTCGGCGTACCTCAGGGTTCTGTTCTTGGTCCCCTCCTCTTTTCTATCTACACTTCTTCCCTTGGTTCATTAATCTCATCCCATGGCTTTTCCTACCATCTCTATGCTGATGATTCCCAAATCTACCTTTCTACCCCTGATATCTCACCTTGCATCCACACCAAAGTTTCAGCGTGCTTGTCTGACATTGCTGCCTGGATGTCTCAACGCCACTTGAAATTAAATATGACCAAAACCGAGCTTCTCATTTTCCCCCCCAAACCCACCTCCCCGCTCCCCCCGTTTTCTATTTCTGTTGATGGCTCTCTCATTCTCCCTGTCTCCTCAGCTCGAAACCTTGGGGTCATCTTTGACTCTTCTCTCTCCTTCTCTGCTCATATCCAGCAGACCGCCAAGACCTGTCGTTTCTTTCTTTACAACATCCGTAAAATCCGCCCCTTTCTTTCCGAGCACTCTACCAAAACCCTCATCCACACCCTTGTCACCTCTCGTCTAGACTACTGCAATCTGCTTCTTGCTGGCCTCCCACTTAATCACCTCTCCCCTCTCCAGTCGGTTCAAAACTCTGCTGCCCATCTCATCTTCCGCCAGGGTCGCTTTACTCATACTACCCCTCTCCTCAAGACCCTTCACTGGCTCCCTATCCGTTTTCGCATCCTGTTCAAACTTCTTCTACTAACCTATAAATGTACTCACTCTGCTGCTCCCCAGTATCTCTCCACACTCGTCCTTCCCTACACCCCTTCCCGTGCACTCCGCTCCATGGATAAATCCTTCTTATCTGTTCCCTTCTCCACTACTGCCAACTCCAGACTTCGCGCCTTCTGTCTCGCTGCACCCTACACCTGGAATAAACTTCCTGAGCCCCTACGTCTTGCCCCATCCTTGGCCACCTTTAAATCTAGACTGAAAGCCCACCTCTTTAACATTGCTTTTGACTCGTAACCACTTGTAACCACTCGCCTCCACCTACCCTCCTCTCTTCCTTCCCGTTCACATTAATTGATTTGATTTGCTTACTTTATTTATTTTTTTGTCTATTAGATTGTAAGCTCTTTGAGCAGGGACTGTCTTTCTTCTATGTTTGTGCAGCGCTGCGTACGCCTTGTAGCGCTATAGAAATGCTAAATAGTAGTAGTAGTAGTAGTACTAAAACATCAATAAGATGAGAAGGCTCAAAAATACATATTTAACTGATTGGTAATGGACTACACATTTACACGGATAGCATAAGTAAAAAGTAATACCAATTTGACCCATCTTTATCTGGAGCCAAAGCAACCATTGCCAACAAGGTTAATGCAACTGCTGCCTCAGAGTCCGAAGACTCTAAAACTGCTGAAACATCTAAAGGGACATCATTTTGTTCTTCAGTCAAATGATCTTTCACCGGTTTACTTGGAAGATAGTATGTTTGACAGAAAGGAGGAATAGATTCCTCTGATACCCCCAAAATTTATTTGATATATATTCTGAGCATTTCTCCAGGAGTTATGGAAACAAAAACTCTAGGGAAATTTAAGAAACGTATATTATTAGTTCTCAAGGAATTTTCAAAAGTTTCAGCTTTTCTCCTCAAACTCACTACATCCTTAATCACAGTATCGAGTGCTTTCTCCTGTTTCTCTACTTTTTCAGTCAATAGTTTGATATCAGAGTCAACAGTTTCCAGTCTCTTTTTAAAAGATTGTGTTTCCTGCTCCGGTATCTGAATCTGAGAGCACAAAGCCTTACCCAGATTTACAGTTAGAGCCCATAGATTGTCAAAGGTAACTTCAGTCAGTTTCTCAGTCAAAAATGTAGGAAAGAGTGAAGTCTGTACCTACTGAACTGTTAAAGCAAGAGCACTCAGGTCACCAACTGTAGTCAAAGAATCTCCTATAGGGCAGGATGATCCCACAGTAGCCATTTGGGAGTTAAGAGAGACTGAACCCCCCTCCTCCCCGTTCTTCTGCTGGATGTAATTGTGCCTCACATCGTTCCGACATTGCTGCACTTCCTGGCTGCAGAAGGAAAGAAGCCATCAATAGAGAACTGGCGCTCAGTGGCTGTGGGGGAGGCACTCTATGGTTAGGACTCAAAGTGACATCTAGCATCTATTCCTCTCTCTCTCTCTCTCTCTCTTCTTCCATCCAGCTGTGGCCTTTCTCTTTCCCTTCCATCCCACATCTTCTCTTTCTCTCTGCCCTTCTATCTAGCATCTATCCCCTTCTCTCTCTCTACTCTCTCTTTGCCCTCTTCCATTCAGCTCTGTCCTCCCTCTACCCCTGCCATCCGATGTCTACCCTTTCTCTCTCTGCTCTCTTCCATCCAATGTCTGTTCCTCCTATCTCACTCTCTCTCTCTCTCTCTCTCTGCCCTCTCACTTCCTTCTTCCATCCAGCAACTGTCCTCTCTCTTCCCCTTCTATCCAACATCTGCCCCTCTTTCTATCCCCCTTTCATCCTGCATCTGCCTTCTCTCTCCCACTTTCATCCATATCTCCCATCTCTTTCTGTCTTCTTTGCCACCTCTACTGTTACTGCCTCTCTCTGTAGACCAGCAGTAGTGGCGGCAAAACAAGCTACAGCTATCGTGGGGCACACTGTGTATTGACGCAGCTGCCAGCTCTGTCCCTGAACAGGAAGATGATGTCAGAGGGGTGGTACCTATGTACAGTGCAGCCCCATGATGGTTGTAGCTTTTTTGCCATTGCTACTGCTGGTCTATGAAGCAGCAGCAGCAGTAGGGGTGACTGTGGGAGAGAGATGGGGAAGGTGTGGCACCTGTACCCCCTAATTTCTGGCACCCTGGGCAGACTGCCACAGTGTCTTGTTCTTGTACACCACTGCTCCCACCCCAACAAGCCACCCCCAAGATGCTCCCTCCATCCACTCGGACCCCTGGGGATCTGCAGGACTTATCCAGGGACTATCTCTGGTGGAGTAGTGGGAGAAAGTAGAAGCAATTCTCCTCCACTCTCACACTGTCTGGAAAGGTGACCCATAGTGGTAATAATATGAGCCTACTATTTTGCACATGGAGCCAGATGAGACAGAAACAGAAGGAGACTGCTCCTATCCTATCCCACTGTGGGACCAGGAATGGACCATGGGTAAGTCCCAAGGGTTTTTTGGGGGTCATGGAGTGTGGAAAGGGTCATCATGGGGTGTTTTATAAGGAGGATCATCAGGGAAACGTGTTGGGTTGGGGATAGGATGCCCAATTACTGCCAGTTAAGTTCTGACGCTACAAGAATAGGAGATGCGGTAGCCTAGCTGTAGTTCTGGATTGGCACGTGGCAAGCGTGCAGTGGGCTTACTGCTACTTTGTAAAAGGGCCCTTAAGAGGGATAATTCTTCTCCTTTACATATCCTATCTTTGTTTACCTCTCCATGCTTAATTCACATAGCCTTACCCTACTACTACTATGTTTACTACAAATTGTAATAATTTCCTTCAAGATTTCTTGTAATTCTATTTACTTTTTACTATGTAAGCCGCATTGAGCCTGCCCTGTGTGGGAAAGCGTGGGGTACAAATGTAATAAATAAATAAATAATAGGGTAAGAGTCTTGAGGGAAAATTAATCAGTTTGAGAGGTGCATAAAGTAATATCTGATTGTCTCCTTAGATGAGCTGGCCTGGAAGAAATAGAGCATAGTTTCTGCCTCAATGCCAGAAATCTCACATGAAAAGACATAGGGCCTCATTGAAAAGATGATTGGAATTCAGACTAAATGTTCATCTATACTATATTTCAAGCTGTCACAAAGGATATATTATTCACCAGGTCCAGCTTGTGGTACAATAGGAAAATAACATGAAAACAATTTAAAAAAAAACATTGTCAAGAAGATCCCAACCAGGAGAGAGATAAGGTGGTACTAACGTTGGCTAGAAGGCCCCAAAGCAGTAAGGATGAAAAATTTGAGCATTGATGTTCAATGGGTGGTATGAGGTTTTCCTCCAAGGATTTGGCCATTGAGGTTCAGTAGTCAGATTTAAAGTAGAAGTAGCATTGACAGTTTAGGTCTTGAGATATTTGGGTGCGTGAAATTTGTTAGATTAGGAGAAAATGGTATCCTGGAGGACATTTGGTAATTGGGGTTAGAAGCTGCAACAATTATTTCCTTTCTGTACTGTGGAGGGAAGTAACCACAAGGTAATATAGAAAGGATAAAGTGGTACCAGCAAAAGTGGAATGAAGATCTAAGGCACCAAGACAGGTGTAAAGCCAGCAGAGGAGGAAGACTGGCATCAATGTACAAAGACATTGATTACAGAACATATAAACTGATGACATCTTTGATCTTATCATAGACTGAATAAGCAATTTATATTGCCTTTTTTTGGATCACTTACATATTGAATTTATGGTGGGTAGTTTAGCACCCTTTCTGAAACATTTAGAATATGATTATTTATTTATTTATTTATTTATTAGGCTTTATTTACCGTATTTTTGAAGGAATTCACTCAAGGTGGTGTAAAGTAAGAATAATTCAAGCATGAGCAATAGGCAATTACAGCAGTAAAAATATTCAAATAACAATACAAAGTATGGCATAGTATACTACTTACAATGTCAACACAACATGTAATAGAACATTTTAATTGACAGTGAAGGGTATAAGCAAAGATGGAACATAAAGATAGGTAAGAGAGTAAGAAGAGTTAGAAAGTAAGGTGACTAATTTAAATAAAGTTGCACACGAGGTCATAGAGATGGTTAAATATTATCCTAGCTAGGTAGGCGTGGATAAACATGTCCTGCTGCAGTATGTGCAGCCCGTGTCACTCGTGTATGTGAGAGAGACTAACAAGTTAGTTACTTCTTCCATTAAAGACCTGGTTGAAGATCCAAGCTTTCACCTGCTTCCTGAAGTAGAGATAATGATGCTTGCAAGTTGTGAAGAGTAAATAATTGAGGAAAAGTGGCCTAAGGTTGGAGGGCTTGGAATGGGATATCCCATAAGAGGATCTATAACCTAACCTTGGTCCATTTGTACATTGATAGCAATTTGATACTCTCTCTTCTTTGCAGACAGTTGTGGTTTTCTAAGAGGACTGGGCATTGTACCATCTCCAGTTTAATTATTTTCACCCTATATTCTATAGCACATAAGAAAAGTAGAGAGGGGTGAAACTTACAGAAAATTCAATAGACCTGTTTTTACAAGGTCACCATATTCAGGAAAGATCCCTGGAAACTAGAAGATGGTCAGCACACCATTATTTAAAAATAACCTGGGAACACTGCAGGAAATCACACATCTATTGTTAATTTTGTGTCCATTGTGAAGTAGAAAATATTGTAGGAGGTTAAATGTTGTTTATTGTTTTGTTTTGTTTTGAAAAAAGCAGCTCGTTCCAAGATAAATTGGTGTAATTCAGAATCAGAAGAGAGAGAGAGAGAGAGAGAGAGAGAGAGAGAGAGAAGGCATGCTTCACTCACTTTCTGGATTCCTTTAAGGGTATTACTTCCAACTGAGGCAAAAGGATGGAGGGAAACATAATTTTCCTTAGTGGAACTCTAATAGCAGAGGTTAATGATTATGATGCAGAGCTACAGAGTAGTGGAATAAGACAAGAGATGAATCATTGGGCTAGAAAAGAAATTGGGAGGGGGAGGGGAAGCCACTGAACAAAGATTTGGCATAAATGGAAAGAAGTAGTATGCTACATGATTAAATTTTGGATGCTGAGATTCTTATTAAAAGCTTCATAACAGATAAGGGGATTCAGTCAGTGCATTATATACACTATATAATAGAACAATAATGACAATAAACATTTTTAACAAAGATAATAAAAACATTTAGATACACAGAAGCCAAGCTTGGCATGACCTGCTTGGAGACTGTGCCAAGTCTTTATGAATATTTTTGCATTCAGAATTCAGTTAAAAAAAAAAACAAATTAATTTTGAAGACTGAAGTAATCACCTATATTGAACTCACACTGTGTGGACAAGAAGTTTCATGAATGTACATGCTGTTTCAAACTTAAAAGATAGAACTGACTAGCCTTAATATGTTCTTATTCCAGATGTTATCAGACTGTCCAATCAGTAAAAATTTAGTTTTATCTTTACTTAATTTCAAAAAGTGCCCTCTGATCCAGTTATCCAATAGGGTTAGACAATCATTTATTTCTCATGAAACTACCTCTGCAGCTTGCAATATAAGAAAGAATATTTATTTATTGGTCCACTTGTATCCCACATTTTCCCAGCTTATGAAGGCTCAATGTGGCTAACAAAGTTACAATAAAATACAAAATACAACAGGAAAAAAAATAGATCCTGTAAAAGAGCTTGCAAATTAAGTTCAGAGTAGCAAAGATAAGAGAAGCTGACAGAGGGGAAAGAGCGGATAAGCTAACAAAGCGGGAAAAGAATAAGGGGGTTAAACAGCATTGTTGACTTCGGGGTAGGCTCTGTTAAACAAATATGTTTTTAGCAGTTTTTTTAAAGTTTGATGATCCGACGACTCTTTAAGGGGTCTCAGCAAAGCATTCCAGGTTCGCGGGCTGATGAACGAGAAGGAAGAGGCGTAGATTGTCTTATATTTTAGATGCCTGCATGAAGGATAGTGCAGATGAAGAAAAGTTCGAGATGACACCAAGAAATTTCTCGACGGCAGATCGATCAAATCACACATGTACAAAGGTGCTTCACCGTAAATGATCTTATGAGTTAAGGCACAGATCTTGAAATCAATACGGTCCTTAATGGGAAGCCAGTGAAGTTTCACATGAAGAGGCTGCACACTGTCAAAGCGAGACTTACCAAAAAACAGTCTGGCTGTGGTATTTTGAACCGTCTGGAGCTTCCTCAGAATAGAGTGCGCACAACCAGCAAAAATGCCACTGCAGTAGTCAATGTGACTTAAGACCAAAGAATAAATCAGGGTTCGAAATGATATAGTGATGTCATCAAGTTAAATATAAACTGTATATCCAGCTTATACAAGAATCCTAGCTAATGAGTATGTTAAACAATGTTGGAAATAAAAAGGGGTCTCTGAGGGACACTACCACTACCCAGTAGGATTTATTGGTCAGAAAACCACTAAACCAGTTTAGAATATTACCCTAAATTCTGATCTCACTTAAGGTCAATAACAATAGTTCATGATTCACCAGATCAAAGGGGCTAGATAGATTAAATTGCATAAGGATGGCCTTATGTCCTTTCCCAAGAAGAGATCTACCTTTGGCTAACAATTAGCCTAAAACTGTCCTCCATGCTATAATATTCTGGAACCTGATTGAGAATAATACAAAATATTGAATAAAAAGCTAAAGAATTGTTTTCTGGTGCATAAGTAGTAGTACCCCAGGTAGTTAGTTTTAATGAGGGATGGAATCAATAATAGTGGGAGGGACATGCACAGTTTGTTTGGAAAGATGATGATGCTAAAGGAAGAATGGAGAGATTGGAAGATAGCCCAGATGCAATGGATGAGAGCGAAGCAAAATAGTAGAGAAGTCTCAGATTCTAGAAGTACTAGCCCACATGTACCCTCTTATTAAGGGGGGGTGACCTCTGTCCATCTTTGTTAAAGGAGCTCAGGAATAAGAGGGTATAGAATAGAATAGAACAAAGCGGTTAACAAACATAAAATATCAAAGAGCAAAAAAAAGGAACTACAATATTTTGATAGGGAAGGTAATACATACATTCACAAGAGAACCCAAAGCAAATTATCAACGTCATACCAGTTAAAAAATCATTCTTCTCACTCTCTCTCTCTCTCTCTCAGGCACCAGGAACCCGATTAGCCTTCTCAGTCATCAGTATAGGCCTGCTTGAATAACCATGCTTTCTACAATGATTTAAATTTCTTTATATTGAGTTTGCCACATAAAGACAGAGATACAGAATTCCAAAGGTAAGGGATGACAAAGAAAAAAGCACTGTGACGAGTTGACTCCAGCTGTCTTCTGTTTGGGGACATGAATTGGGGAGGCTTCAGGAGTGGGGCTCAGACATGGGGGCCTTTGGGAGGGGAGTTGTGTTTGTGGGGGGAGCCTCAGCTCAGTGGGCAGCTCAGTTTGACTTTGGCCATCCCCTTTAAGCAGTGACCTGGACCATCTGGCTGCAGCTTTTAGCACGATATTCCCAGGAGAGAAAAATAACACCAGATTTTACTAGTGGTATCTTTCCTGGAATAGCACTGCTTACTGTGTTCACCCAAACTGCATTATTTAATTTACACACTAATGAGCTGTTTTACATACATTTCCATGTTTTGCATGTTTTCTGTGTAACTCACAGTAAATAAAAAATACTGTGCATTATTACCCTTTAACACACATTAAATGGCAAACAACACACATTACAGCCACAATGCAGCTTGATAACTACCTCTCCTAAATAATAAAAGGAAAAGAATAGGTTCAATACTCTAAAATTATAAATCCAGATTCTACAAAGGGAAGATAGGGTATCCCGATATTGAGGTTGCAAAAGAGACCGTAGTAGATCAGATGTCCTTAAATAAAAATAAAAATCAGACAGAAGATTGCAAATTAATACTTCGGACATTAGGAAATATTAAATCTTTCCACAGCTCTTTTCTTAACCCTAATGACCTCCACACTCTTTTTTTCTCATGCTCAACCAGCTTAACTACTCTAAATTCCTAATGTGTGATATAAAAGTTTGACAGTTAAAACAGCTTCATTAATTCAAAATACCATCATTAAACTTTCATATAGATCCTGCAATTGATTTCTCTTTTGGTCTCTAGATCATCTCATCTTATGGATATACAGGTATTGTGTTTTCCCTCAGTAAAAGGTATTCATTATAAGAGAGCTTTAAGAAGTTAATTTTGTTTTCAAGCAACTAGAATTTGGAATAGTCTTCCATCTTTATTAGATTGCAGACCTCTTGTTCCTCTTTCCAGCAACATTTATAAACATTTTTATTTCATAATTTTTTGAAATATTGATACGTTAGTTAGCTCACCACTTACACACCAACTAGAGCATTAAGGTCATCCCAGCTGAAGCTTCGGTCTGTTCCATCACATATAATTAATGAACACAGTAGGCATACCATATTTTTATTTCAAGGCCCAAAGTTATGGAATTCCTTACATCCCATTTTAGACACATTACCCCGTTATCCCTCTTTAAAGCTGAGCTCAAGATGTTCCTTTTTCGGAATGTCTATGCTTAATTTTTCCAGATAAGCTCCTCTTACCTGGATGACAGATTTCTCACCCTTAATGTTCTTCCCTTCCTCCCCTCTTATTTACGTTGTAGTTCCGCCTAGTCCCTTTGTTTCCTGTTAGTTTTGTACGTCTGTTTCTTCTCATTCTCTTTTTTTAGATTGTATGCCACCCAGATGGTTTGTTCTGTTGGGCGGGATAGAAAGTCTTAAATAAACTTGAAACTTATATTTTAATTTCCAATGGGATAGTCAGTTTGTTTAATTTTTTGGCGTGGTTTTTAGTCTTTAAATTACGCACAGTTGGAGTCTTTCTTTTGCTTTGAATACTTGGTTTAAACTGCTGCGGCAGGCTTTGAAAGTATCACTCCTGACTAATTTGGTAAGTGACAATCAGGCTCATTTTCAAAAGAGATGGACATCCATCTTCCAACATAAATCAGAACATGAATGTCCATCTCCCAGAGACGTCCAAATCGGTATAATCAAAACCCAATTTTGTATGTCTCTAACTGAAGTCTGTCGCAAGGACGCCCAAATTTCAAGGGGGGCGTGTCGGAAGCATGGTGAAGGCAGGACTTGGGCGTGCCTAACACTTGGATGTATTTGAGCCATAATCGAAAAAGCAGGGACGTCTTAAAGTAAACTTGGACGTTTTCACCCAGACGTGTTTTTTTTACGAATAAGGCACAAAAGGTGCCCAAAATGACCAGATGACCACCGGAGGGAATCGGGGATGACCTCCTGTTACTCCCTCAGTGGTCACTAACCCTCTCTCACGCTCAAAAAAATCTTTAAAAATATTTTGCGCCAGCCTCAGATGTCATACTCAGATCCGTGACAGCGCATGCAGGTCCCTGGAGCAGTTTTAGTGGGTGCAGTGCACTTCAGACAGGTGGACCCAGGCCCATACATCCCCCCACCTTTTACATTTGTGGAGGAAACAGCGAGCCCTTCAAACCCACCACAAACCCACAATACCCACATCTAGGTGCCCCCCTTCACCTGTAAGGGCTATGGTAGTGGTGTACAGTTGGGGGTAGTGGGTTTTGGGGGGGGGGGGTTGGGTGGCTCAGCACACAAAGTAAGGGAGCTATGTACCTGGGAGCAATTTCTGAAGTCCACTGCAGTGCCCCCTAGGGTGCCCGGTTGGTCTCCTGGTATGTCAGGGGGACCAGTGCACTACAAATGTTGGCTCCTCCCACATCTAAATGGCTTGCATTTGGACGTTTTAGACATGGATGTCTTTGGTTTCAAAAATTGCCGTCAAAGACGTCCATGTCTAAGGGTGTCCAAATTCAAGGACGTCCAAATCCAAGGACATCCTTGGTATTTTCGAAACGAAAGATGAACGTCCATCTTTTTTCAAAAATACGGTTTTCCCCGCCCCCGGATTTGGATGTTTTACAAAGACGTCCAAATCTCAACTTGGACGTTTCTTTCGAAAATGCCCCTCCGGATCACTATTTTATGGAACTCTCTCCCCTTTGTCCTAAGGTATGAAATACCTGATATACAGAATAATCTACACAGTTGAAATGGGATCAGCATGGTTTTCCTTTCCTCTTCCCCCTTTATCTTTGTCTGAATTTCTTCAGAGATATAATCCCCTTTCCCCTATTCTTACTCTTCACTGTTGCTCCTTTTTTTCCTGTTACGTGCCCTTCTTCAGCTAATGTAAACCACCTTGATATGTTCTTGTTCAAGGCAGTGTATCAACAAAGAGAAGAATAGTATTTATAAATATGAGCAAGCTAATGCAGTCAGATTTTTTTTAACATTGCAAGTACTACTATAATTTGTTTTATTGAAATGAGGAAAATGAAGTTCTGGCTAGACCAAAAAAGGTCAAAATATTTTATTAAAAGTATTTCTTCTATGGCTTCAGTAGTAGGCAAACACACAGACATATCCAGAATTAGACTGATTTTAATATAACCCAGCTCAGATTGTGAAATGTAGGTAGAGGGAGCTCTGAAAAGTTCAAACTCATGAGCAAGCTAAGTAACGTGAAAATCAGCCTCACCTCCAAAATAAAATAAGAATAGATTTGTAGACATCAACACTCTCACAATCAACAGAATAAAACCCGATAGGTGTCATATTCCCTTTACTCCATCATCAGCTCTCAACAATTTCATTAACTTAACTATGAATATCTATTTTAAACAAAATAGAGTACCTGTGTGCCTTTTCTTAACCACACAAAAGTATTTACACAGCTGGTAGAAAAGAAAACATTAAGAGAACCATAACTCAGCTTCTTTCAAACAAAGGTTTAACTTAGGACAATGAAAAAGGAAAAACACAAGGGAAACAAAAAGGAAGCAAACTTGAAAATGTTATTTTGAGTGCTACTTTGGGATATGGAGAGAATAAGCAACGTTGTAGAAGATAGAATGAAATTGCCATATTTTAATCAAAATAAGGCTCCTGTTTACTAAGCCGTGCTGTAGGCTAACATTTTAGCGCTAAAACTTAGCGTGTGCCAGTGATAGAGACACCCATTATATTCCTATGGGTGTCTCTAGTGTTAGCGCATGCTAATTTTTAGTGTGCACTAAAAGGTTTGCGCGCCTACAACATGGCTTAGTAAACAGGGCCCTAAGTATGTAGTCACCCAAATGCAGAATGGTTGATCACCCAGACAGGCAGGTAAACGGGGATATAGCAAAAGGCCGGGGCCCCCAGAACTACAATGTCCAGAATTCCCTGGGGGACTTGGAGACAGGGGAGGGCACAAAAACCCAGGAGGGATTCTCAGAAAAAGTGGGAGGGAAAATAGCCCAGGGAATAGAAAGCCATTCTGCCCAGTAACCAGTAGGGGGAGAAACAACCAGGAGGAGGCCCAGTTCCCATGGCTGTGTAACCAATATCTGATTCCTCCCAGCTGTGAAGTGGGGAGGAGAGAGTTTCTGAACGTTCGGAAGCTGGAAGAGAGAGAGGAGGAGGCAGAGTTACCTGAGGAAATGGATTACAAAGAGGAAGGGCTGGACATGCCTACTGAATTGCCAGTTCCAGGAGAGACAGCCAGCCAGCATGGACTGGGAGAATACCCAAGGTTAATCCCTCCAGCACAAGAGCACATGGGAGGCCACAGGTGTTTGTTCTGTGAAGAGGGAGGTGTGCTACCAGCCCTGCGAGTGACAGAGCTGGTGGAAGTGCTGGAGGAGGAAAGGTAGGACGTTCCTAGTTCATATAATTTCTTCCTCTTCCTTTGGAGAGTTTTTGTTCCTTTGTGGAACTGAATCTTGTTAAAGACTGAACTGCATTTGACTGAATGCTGAACTGAACTTTGCTAAAAGGCTGGGCGAAACCAGTTTAAAAATAGAACTGAACTTTGTGGAATGCTGAGGGGAACTGGGCTAAAGTTAAACCTGAAGAAATAAGGGAAAGCAGAACTTTGCTACGAAAAGAAGGGGGCAGTGAGGGTAATTGGAACTGTTCCCCAAAAGTGAAATGATTTTTGTTTATTTTGTTTGCGAATGAAGTTGGTATTAAATCTTTTCTTATTCTGATCTGAGTCCAGCTTCAAGAGTTACTGCATAAGAATGGAGGCGGAGGTCTGGATTCCGGGATACATTCCCCAGGAAAGGAAGGAATTATCACAATATATATATATTCTATATTCTATTCTTCTATATTCTGTTCTCCACCAATTAAATATAAGGTAATATGATAAGAATAAGAATATGTAAGAAAATGGAGAATTAAACATTATTTGTTGAATTACAGTAACCTGCACTGTAAGGTTTAAGGACATGTGCTT
Organism: Microcaecilia unicolor; assembly: GCF_901765095.1. NCBI lineage: Eukaryota > Metazoa > Chordata > Amphibia > Gymnophiona > Siphonopidae > Microcaecilia > Microcaecilia unicolor. Next base: position 107,446,347 of record NC_044039.1, read on the forward strand.
AGAACATAAAGATCATATATTTAACTTTTAAATGTTTATTTACATTACAGGTAATGTAATAATGTTACAAGGGAGAGGCAGTTTTTAGGAATCTTTCACAAGGGAAATGTGCTTTTCAAGATTAAAATGTCTGAATTATAAATTAGGCTTGATAATGGAAACTCAGTTTGATGGAGGCTGCTGTTTGGAATGATGGAGATCCTCACTGGAAAAGAAGTCTTCTTGGTTGCAGAGTTGTTGCTGGAGCCTGGAGAAAGTCTTATCAGGGATGTGTGTGAAATCAAGCAAGGATCATGGAGGTGCAGATCAGGAATCGAGGCCAAGAGCAAAGAAGCATGAGAGAACTGAGCATTTTCCAGGCTTTTATAATTTCTTGTTGGACCATAGGCTGAACTCAGGTGGGGTGTACTCAATCCAATGAAAACTCTGGGATAGCTGAAAACTAGTTTCATCTAGTTTTGAGATGGAGCATGGTAACTGGTCACATGTTTGATGACATCATAAGACTTTCTGTCTGGACATCTGCTGTGATATACATCCAAAAGGCATCTGACAGGATTAAAAGAGTCTTTGTCAGAGTAAGTGGGCTGCTTTTGTCAGATTAGATAGGTAGATGGGCTTTTCAGTCTGAGTCATTATCTGAGAATAGGTGGAGTTTCACTGTCTTTAGTTAACTCCAGCCTCTGTGATTGCTGTCCATCTTCAGAGTTTTGTTCTTTGGAGATGTGTTGGTGGACTTAGGTGTCCACCCAGCTAGTTGTTGTTACCAGTAGTTTCCAGGGGGAAGGTGAAAGCCAGACCAGTTTATCTGATTCTGTCCCAATAAGTCGTTGCAGCTGTATATTTTTATAAATATATTTTTGTATCTGATCCAGCAAAATCAATAACTCTGACAATTACACTCATTTCTTGCTACACAATTATGTTGATGTTTTAGATCTTCCATTTGCATGTTTTAATTCACCATGTGCTCAAGTTTTCAATTGGCTATTTTTGGCTTCATTTGCTTGGCATTAAATCTCACATGATTATTTGTTTAAAGATTTTATTGTCAAGTTTTTATTAGCTTCACCTGGAATCTTTTATGTGTGTTTTTGTTACAATGTTTACAAATTTTTCAGTATTATTATAATTTCATATCACCTTATGAGTTTACCATTTTGCCCAGGGTTCTAAATTTTTCTGTACGATTATGTATTAATACTTTAGATTTTACGCAATTTCAGTTCATTAAGGAATGATAATATCCATGTGTTTGTAAAATGTCCTTTAGAGTTTGCCTTTTTTCTCCCGTTCACAAAATCTACAGTATTTGATGTAATAATGTATTCATTCGCTTATCATGGTTTTATGTTTTTATGATCTTTCTTGATTTATATTTACATTTTGGGCCCTGTTTACTAAGGTGTGTTAGTGTTTTTTAACGTGCCAAAAATTAGCCTGTGATTTTAACCATGTAGTCGCCTATAGGGATATAGTAAGCAAGTACATGGTTAATGCACGTACATGGTTAACGTGCGTTAAAAACACTAATGCGCCTATAACACAGCTTTGTAAACAGGACCCTTTATTTGTTTAACATATTCTGCCTTTGTTTTTTAAAAGTGTGCAACTGCTGTTTGTCTGTTAGAGAAATAGGAAAAAGGACCATGAGTCCTTTTTCACAATATATACAGTAATCTTTTTGATGTTGTTGTCATCACCTCTATGTTTTATATTTTATACATTTAGGGTCTTTTTTACAAAGCCACACTAGCAATTCCCACATGGCAATGCCAATGAAGCCCATTCAAAATTTTGCCCAACCCAGCACTGACCCTCCTGCAGCTGCATCACTCTTTAAAGATGGCTGCAGGGACTTACATGGGCGGCCTCGCAAGACTTCAGTGGAAGTCTCGCAAGGCTGCCTCTGGAAGTCTCGGCAGCCATCTTTAAAGAGTGATGCAGCTGCAGGAGGGTCAGCGCCGACAGCAGGCAGGAAAGACTGGGGATCTTTCCTGCCCCAAAGAATCCAGTACATCACCAGGGAGGCTGCCTTTAGGTATGTGCTGGGAGTCATAGGAGCCAACTTTTCAAAATGATTAGGGGGTGCTGAGTGAATGCAACCCAATATTCTTTTGCCACTTGCCACCACCAAAATAGAAATAGTCTTAGACTACATTCACCTTTCTTTTGTTTTTTTTTAAATATATTTTATTGCAACAGTCAGATAAAACAATAACAACAGAGCAATACCAAATTGAAAATGAATGGTGTGCAAAATGAGTCTACTGTATAAGTAGTTTCAGGGTACAAATGTAAAAACTTACTTGCGCTGTGCTGATAGGTCCTAAGTTCAAAACAGGCCATTTCCCTCATATTGACAGATCATAGCTGAAGATAGCTGAATCTTCTGCTGCCCAATAGGACAGAATCAATTTCTTGATGAGCAAAAGAGCATTATAAAGGAAGTGGCACTGTGAGGTCAAGATTCTCTGCTCCACCAAGTGTTCCTGAATACCCAAAAGTAAAGAGACATACTCTCACTCGGGGAATCACTGGACAACTCATGCCAACACCAACAGACTTGCCAAACCTGAAACAATATGTTATCAAAATCTCAGAACCTAACAGATTCAAACACTTGGCCTTGCAGTCACACATGCAGAACAGAGATAGCCCCTCTTCAAATTCTTCAAAAATTAAGCTGAAATCCTAAGAAGCTAGATTCTGCATGCAGCACAGTACCAGAAAAACAGAAACACATTGCTATACTTTGCAAAATAAGACAGCAGATGACAGTTCTCAAATTGGACATATTCCAAACACAAAAATGAAAATAAAATGATTTTTTTCTACCTTTGTTGTCTGGTGACTTTATTTTTCTGATCATGTTAGTTCCAGTCTCTGATTCTGCTGCTCTCTATCTGTTCTCTTAACTCCGTTTCCAGGGCTTCCTTTCCATTTGTTTCTTTACTTACCTCCTCATTTCTTGCCCTACATCCATAAGTAAAAGCTGGGTTCTCCGTGGACCTGACTGGAGAAGGTATAGAATGGATCCAGCTTTTGCCTATTTATCCATCCATGTGTAGTTTTTCTCCTCTTTTCCCTTTCCCTCATCTCTGTCAGTATGCATCTCCTTCCTCTTTCTTCCCGCCCCTCCATCCATATGCATCTCCTTCTTCTCTCTTCCCTCCTCTCGCCCCTCCATCCATGTGCATCCTCCCTCCTCCATCCATGTCCAGCATTTGTCTTCCTCCCCTCCATCCATGTTCATCTCACTTCCTCTGTCTTCCCTTCCCTCCATCCATGTCCAGCATTTCTCCGCTCTCCTCTCATCTCCATCCATGTGCATCTCCTTCCTCTGTCTTCCCTCTCCTCCATCCATGTCCAGAATTTCTCCTCTCTCCCCTCCATCCATGTGCATCTCCTCCTCTGTCTTTCCTTTCCTCCATCCCTGTCCAACATTTCTCTTCTTTTCCCTGCCCTCCACGCCATCTATGTCCACCATTTCTCCTGTCTGCCCTCCATCCATGTGCATCTCCTTGCTGTCTTCCCTCTCCTCCATCCATGTCCAGCATTTCTCCTGCCATCCCCTCCATCCATGTTCAGCAACTCTCCTCTCTCTCCCCTGCCCTCTCCTCCATCCATATCCAGAAATTCTCCTCTCTTTCCTCCATCCATATCCAGCAATTGTCCTCTATCTCCTCATCCATATCCAGCGATTTCGCCTCTCTCCCCTGCCCTCCCCTCCATGTCCAGTGATTTCTCCTCTCTCCCCTATCCTCCTATGCCTATCCAGCGATTCTCCTCTGCTCTCCCCTCCCATCCATGTCCAGCGATTTCTCCTTTCTCCCCTGCCCGCCCCTCCATGTCCAGCGATTTCTCCTCTCTCCCCTATCCTCCCATGCATATCCAGCGATTCTCCTCTGCTCTCCCCTCCCATCCATGTCCAGCGATTTCTCCTCTCTCCTCTGCCCTCCCCTCCCCATCCATGTCAAAAAGGGGACAGGGTCCCCAACCCCCACCTGTCCCCCTTTTCAGCTCCCGAGTGCCAGTTCCAACTCCAGGCCCACCTGCCGACACTCTTTTCCCACAGCAGCCCTCCTTTCCTTCCTGCCACCCTTTGTTAAAAACTTTTTTTACTTCAAGTCGCAGCGGCGACAGTGAAAGCATAGGCTCGCCTCCAGCCTTCCCTTCCCTCTCAGTGTCCCGCCCTTGCGGAAACAGAAAATTACATTAGAGGAGGGCAGGACACTGAGAGGGAAGGGAAGGCTGGAGGTGAGCCTGCTGCTTTCACTGCCAGCAGACAGCACTCACAGAGTCGGTGCCTATGCTGGGAGTCTGTGACCCTGCAGCTCGGGGGGAGGGGGAGAGGCTAGCCGGCTCACCCTGCCAGAACAATTGGCTTAAAAAATGCTAAAAAATGTAACAACCAGCTCTTGCGAGCCGGTGCGAGCTGACTCCAGCACACCACTGGGTCAGGGGCAACATACATGCAGTTCCCTAACTACAACAGTTAGGCACAAACACACCAGACTTTGAGCTGTCATTAAAGAATTTACCCTTGGGGTCAATTGTATAAATCACACCTAAAAAATCAGCGTGGAAAAAAATGCTTAAGCACCATTCTATAAGGCATGCCTAAAGTTAGACATGGTTGTAGAATAGTGCTTAAGCGCAGGGGTCATGTATAAATTTAGGTGCGTACATTTGAACCAATGAAAGCGTGGTGCAAATGTCCCCACCTAAATTTACATGCGGAACCCTCTTATTCTATAATTGTGTGCATAACTTAAATCCACATCCACGCTGTGCCCTGAAACATCCATGACCCTCCCATTTCTGTACCCCTTTTCCGGGACTTGCATAAAATTTAGACAGGAATCACATGCCTAAATTTACTCGCATATATATTAACTTCAATTAGGGCCAATAACTGCTTGTTAAAAGCCAATAGCATTAATTGGTTCGCTATTCAATTAAATTGTGCATGCAGAATGGCAACATGCCCAAATTTGCGCAATCAGTTTTTGGTGACTTTTATAGAATTAGGGGATTAGTGCCCAAACGTTTGACACCTGAATTTTGGTGACCTTTCTTGAATTTACCCCTTTGTGTAAAGAGGGCGTTGTCTTTCTGAATGGTCTGCACATGTGTGATAGTTGTGCATGCACAGTGGATGCCCTCTTTGCAAATAGTATGCACTTTCTTGAGAGTGCAAACAATAAAACATTAATTTTCAAGTTTTTTTCTGCTCTTTTTTTGTTTGATAACAACATACAAAGACTCGGGATATGCCGTTGATGTTTCTCATATCATTGCAGGCCCGGGAGGAGGGGCAGTCTCATGGAAGAGGATTCAATCTCAGGTATGTGTGTGGGGGGTTGATCTCAGTGGAGGGTTCGAGAGGGGGGGTTGGAATCAGCACGGGGGGTTTCGGAAGGGATGTGTCTGAATCGGTGGGTGAGGGAGAGAGAAATTGACAGAGGCACTTAGGCAGATCCTAGCTTACATTCAGCCAGGATCCACAAAAGTATCTTATGCAGGTCGTGGCTGAATATTAGCTAGGACTCACATAAAAGCAGGTGGCTAGCTGTCACGTCTGTGGTCGTGACCCCTCTCAGACTCACCTTTTTCCCGGCGGTCAGCTTCTGAGCTGGCTTCTGTCTGTTCTTCCTGAGTTTGATCTGTCCCTGTCTCTGTGTGCTGGCTGCATTGGATTGTCTGTGTGCTGCTTCCCGTTCCAGACTTCAGCCCAGCAGTCCGGATCTTCCGGCCTGTCAGACTTACTTGTCTTGTTTGAGCCTGCACAGCACCCGTAGCTGCCTGGTGATTGCTGCAGTAAGTCTCAGCTGCTGCTGGGCTTATTAGTCATTTGGAAACTCTCTGCTTTGCCTTTGCATTGCCTAAGGCCCTGGTATGTGGGTGTACGCTGTGCACTTCTGCCTAGTCCAGTTCTAGTCTGAGTTCCTTGTCTGTTTCTAGTTTGTTTGTGTGTTATTAGCTTTGATTTCTGCTTAGTTCCTAGTCTTGTCTTTGTTCTGCCTCTCCTTGTCTTGTGTTTGTGTTTCTTGTTTACTGGCTGCTTGGCAGCTTTCAGTCCTGACTCTCTTCTGTTTGTGTTTATTTCTTAGTGGCTGCCTGGCAGCTTTTAGTCCTACTCTGTGGTGTGTTGCCTGTGGGTATCCAGCTCCTGCCCTGTCCTGCAAGTCCTGCCAGCCACCTGCACCCAGGGGCTCAACTCCTGGGGAAGGGCGGCTAAGTGCAGGTGAAGTCTAGCCGTCCCTGTCAGAGTTCTGTCTTAGTCCTGTGTGGGGTGGTTTTGCCTGCCCCTGCCGCTCCTCAGCATTGGTCCAAGGGCTCACAAACCTAGTTCCAGCTTTGAAAATGTGACAGCTAGCAGAAGTTTGGTCAGACCTGGATATTCAATGCTTGTGCCTGGACATGGTCTGGCATTTAATATCTGGTATCTGGGTCTAACGTAGCCAGCGATGGTCAGCATTTAAAAACATGCTGACCACCATCAGCTGAATATTGCAAAACCCTTGTTTTGATGTCACTCTTTTTGCTTTTCTCAGCACTCTGTTTTTCAGATATTTCTAAAGACCCATCTTTTCTGCTTAGCATTTGGTAAGTGAGCCTTTTTTACTTTTTCTTTTCTCCGCTGATGCGAGAGGGCTAGCCCAGGAATCAGTTTGGTCCAACCATGAGAATACTGTTGTTGTTATTCTTGTAGTTGATGATTGTTCTGTCCTATCAACTAATGGAGTTCCTTTTCTACTTTTTATCTTTTGTATAATTTGATTATTTGTAATCCGCTTTGACTCCATATGAATGAAGTGGTATAACAAATCAATAAACAATAAATGATAAATGATATTAATGCCTCTTTTCTTTTTATTGTACTCAATACTTAATATATTGCAATGTTGATGCCACTTTTCTTGTTGCCATACCACTCATTCAGGTGGTAATTATTTAATAGGACATCTATATATGGGCACCCAGAGAACACCTATATGACACCTTTAGTAAAACACTATCATAGGTGATATATGTGCCTTTAATGCAGGTGTGAGCACTTACGGCAAAAATTTTAAAAACACAGCGAAGATGATAATGAAACAACACACAGTCAGTGATGGTGTTGATAATACTTTAATTCAAAACAAGGCATGGCTTGACACAGGTCTGCGTTTTGGCCACCTGACCTGCATCAGGTGTCCTATTCTGTCCTTTCGGGATTAAAAATGTCACTTGCAGTTTTTTGCTCGACTGTGCAGCGATAGTGTGTATAGCACAATTACCAATGTTATAGACCAGCAATGCCTATGGTTGATACGAACCAGTTCAGTACCATAAATGGCATTGGACCCCTGAGGTCAGGTGGCCGAAACACAGGCCTATGTCGAGTCATGCCTTATTTTGAATTAAAGTATTAACAACACCATCACTGACTATGTGTTGTTTCATTGTCAACCTCGCTGTGGGTTTTGGGTTTCTTTTTGCCATTTGTGGTGTTTGCGAGAGGACTGTTTGTTCTGTTTTGCTATCGGTTTGAACACTTACACCAGCCATAGAGCTAGTCTAAGTGCTCACACCTAAATACCAGCGATACACACATAACTTAAACTATTCTATAAATTAAATGCATTAGTGTGGCGATCAAAAAGTATCTGAATATTCAACCCAACTATCTGGATAGTAACCAGTGCTGAATATCTGGATAAGGTAATCAGTGCCAGAACTTATACGGTTAGTGACAATATTCAGTCTGCTATCCGGATAACATATCTGGACAACTTAGGACAGCTTTCTATCTGCATATGTTCTGGGACCGCCATGGCTTTGACCATGCTCTGAGATTCATTAAAATCACCCAAAGTCAGGCCCTGGAATGATACACGCTAAACGCAAATTCTATAATGGCAGCTCTGTGCAGAACTGTCATTAGAATACAAACAAATAATTTTTGTGCCTAACTTTAGGCCCGAGTATTTACGCCTGCCAAAAGTTCCTGTCAAAAGTATTTACGCCTGCCAAAAGCATGCTGGGGCCTAACTTCTGTCAGCTAGGCATGGAAATGAAAGTATTCTATAACTCTGCAGCTAAATCCTGGGAATGCCCATGACCCACCCATGCCTCTCCCTAGGCTTCGGAATTGCGTGTAAGACGAATTAGGAGCAAAGGTTATAGAATACAGGCACTGAGCAGATATGCACATAACCAGTAATTAGTACCAATTACTATTTATTAAGGCCAATTGTTGATTATTATCACCAAGTAAGGCAATTAGTTTACATGCATAACTGACCCTATTCTAAAACTGCACAACTGATTGTGCCATATATAGAATTTGGGAGATAGTATCAGAGATGGTTTGTAAGGATATTCAGAGGCACTATCCAGATGGTATGGGGGAAGGGGAGGAGAGTGGACAGAATATGGACAGAGCCTGGGCAGTTATCTGAGCTGCTTTCTAGATAAGAGCTTTGGAATTCTGACCTGATATTTCTTTAAGTTACTCTTGGTTCTATCTCCTTTCACATTATCTTATGCCCCCTTGTCCTAGAGCTTCCCTAGAATAGAAAGAGGCTTCCCTGCTGTTCCCATGGAAGTATCTGCCGCACGACTAATATTTCGCCAAAGTCGTTATGCCAGTATCAGCCCTCTCCTGAAATCACTTCACTGGCTTCCTATCCGTTTCAAGCACCTCTTATTGACCTATAAGTGCATTCACTCTGCAGCCCCTCACTACCTCTCCACCCTCATCTCTCCCTACACTTCTTCCCTAGAACTCCGTTCACTAGGCAAATCTCTCCTAGTTGCACCCTTCTCCTCCATCGCTAACTCCAGACTCCGCTCTATCTCGCCGCACCTTATGCCTGGAATAGGCTTCCTGAGCCATTACGTCTAGCTCCATCCCTGGTGCCTTCAAATCCAGGCTAAAGGCCTACCTGTTTGATGCTGCTTTTGACTCCTGACTTGTCACTTTTATCTTATCCTTGTGTCCTTCTGTCTGTCCTTCTCTTATCCTTATTGATCCTGTCTGTTTGTCCTGATTTAGATTGTAAGCTCTTTTGAGCAGGGACTGTCTTTCTTCATGTTCAATTGTAAAGCGCTGCGTTCGACTGGTAGCGCTATAAAAGTGATTTATAGTAGTAGTAGAGTAGTAGTAGTAAGTATTTAAATGTCTCTTTCTCCTCTCTCCCTTCCAAAGTATACATATTGATCTTTAAGTCTATCCCTTCTGCTTTATGAAGAAAGGGAAAGGGTAAAAGGAATACCACCTTTCTGTGGTTTTTGCAACTGCATTCAAAGTGGTTTACATAGAGGGGCATTTTCGAAAGGGACGTCCAAGTTTTGATTTGGACGTCCTCGCAAAATGTCCCGATCCAGGAGTTGTGAAACCCGTATTTTCAAAACGAGATGGACGTCCATCTTTCGTTTCGAAAATACCATCAGGGATGTCCAAATCCTTAAATTTGGTCATCCCTAGACATGGACATTTCTGATTTTCGGTGATTTTCGAAACCAAGGACATCCATTTCAGAAATGACCAAATGCAAGCCAATTGGTCGTGGGAGGAGCCAGCATTTGTAGTGCACTGGTCCCCCTGATATGCCAGGATACCAAGCAGGCACCCTAGGGGGCACTGCAGTGGACTTCATAAATTGCTCCCAGGAACATAGCTCCCTTACCTTGTGTGCTGAGCTGCCCAAAAAACCTCAAAACCCACTACCCCCAACTGTACACCACTACCATAGCCCTAAGGGGTGAAGGGGGGGCGCCTAGATGTGGGTACAGTGGGTTTGTAGTGGGTTTTGGAGAGCTCGCTGTTTCCTCCACAAATGTAACAGGGGGGTATGGGGTTGGGTCAGCCTGTCTGAAGTGCAGTGCACTCACTAAAACTGCTCCAGGGACCTGCATACTACTGTCATGGACCTGAGTATGATATTTGAGGCTGGCATAGAGGCTGGCACAAAATATTTTGAAAGATGTTTTTTGAGGGTGGGAGGGGGTTAGTGACCACTGGGGGAGTAACGGGAGGTCATCCCTGATTCTCTCCGGTGGTCATCTGGTCAGTTTGGGCACCTTTTTGTGCCTTAGTCGTAAGAAAAATAGGTTCGGGTGAAAATGTCCAAGCACTCGTCGGGGATGTCCTTCTTTTTTTCCATTATGGGTCAAGGACGTCCAAGTGTTAGGCATGCCCAAGTCCCACCTTTGCTACGCCTCCGACATGCCCCCTTGAACTTTGGCCATCCCTGCGACGGAGTGCAGTTGGGGACGTCCAAAATCAGCTTTTGATTATACCGATTTGGATGTTTCTGTGAGAAGGACGTCCATCTTCTGATTTGTGTCGAAAGATGGGCATCCTTCTCTTTCAAAAATGAGCCCAATAGTATATACAGGTACTTACTTGCATCTGGGGCAATGGAGGGTTAAGTCACTTGCCCAGAGTCACAAGGAGCTGCAGTAGGAATCAAACCCAGTTCCGCAGGATCAAAGTCCACTGCACTAGCCACTAGGCTATTCCTCCCTGACTGTCTTAGTAGCTGCTCTCTAGACTAACTCCATCTTGTTTATATCTTCAGTCTGCAGTCTTCAGAATTGTACACAGCACTCCAAATGATCAGAAACTTACACAGAGGCACTATTACAACCATTTTTATTTATTTATTTATTGCATTTGTATCCCACATTTTCCCACCTCTTTGCAGGCTCAATGTGGCTTACAATACATCATGGATAGTGGAAATGAGAAGAGAATAGACATTTGGTATTACAGAAGGATTTGGGGTTGCATGGTAATGGAATACATGATAGTGATATAATAGAAGGCATTCTTAACATTTCTGGATATATGTGGGAGTTTCACATGTTTTGATCTTTGTGGTATATCTTGTCGAAGAGATGGGTCTTTAGTAGTTTACGGAAGTTGGTCAGTTCATAGGTCGCTTTTAGGTTGCGTGGCAATGCGTTCTAGAATTGTGTGCTCATGTAGGAAAAGGTTGATGCGTGCATTAATTTGTATTTTAGACCTTTACAGTTGGGGAAATGAAGATTAAGGAATGTACGAGATGATTTTTTAGCATTCCTGGATGGTAGGTCTATCAGGTCTGACATGTAGGCTGGGGCCTCGCCATGGATGATTTTATGTACTAGGGTGCATACTTTGAACGTGATGCGTTCTTTGAGTGGGAGCCAGTGTAGCTTCTCTTGTAGGGGTTTTGCACTTTCGTATTTTGATTTTCCAAATATGAGTCTGGCTGAGGTATTCTGGGCTGTTTGGAGTTTTTGAGTATTTGCTCTTTGCAGCCAGTGTAGAGAGAGTTGCAGTAGTCTAAATGACTGAGTACTAATGATTGTACCAGATTACGGAAGATGGTCCTTGGGAAGAATGGTCTTACTCTTTTTAATTTGCACATTAAAATTTCTGTTGGCCATTCCTCTCCCTGTGCACCCAAGCATCCTTTTGGCTTTTGCTGTTGCCTGCTCTACCTGTTTGATTATCTTCTGGGTTAGTGGTTCCCTGTATGCTGGCAGATCTCATGGTGCCATGAATATTCACACCATTATTTGTGTCATTTTTCCCCTCTTTTGATGCCTTTTGCTCTTCATTCCACTATTCCAGTATTCCAACACCTAGTGTACCTGAATGTAACTCACCTTGAGCTACTACTAAAAAAGATGTGAGCAAAATCTAAATAAATAAATAATATTTGTGCTTGCTTTCTCCTCTTTCAGTACCTTGGGGGATCTTCATACTACTGCTGTGGTTCCAGTGCCTGGGATGCTGATACCACTTTTGGTGCTGGTTTGCTCCTCTCATAATGACTTGGGCAGCTCATGCTTTACCTTCCTTTCAGTTCCTCAGGGTCTTTCTACTACTGGTGGTGCTGTCTTGCCCATTCATGGTGCCTTGGAGTGTCCACCCATTTTGTGGGGTGTTCCTGCCATTGTTTGGCTAATGTGCCCCTCTTGTGCTATGGAAGGGTTGATACTCACTTGGCAGCGGTGAGTGAATTTTTAGCTGCCACCATCGTTATTCCCAGATATTCAATGCCAGTCCTTGTCAGAGCACTGGCATTGAATATCGGAGTTTATGCAGCCGGCTACCTCTTATGCAGTGAAGTGAGATATTCAGCACCTAACTACGTAAGCAACACCACATAAGGATAGATGTTGTCCAATCTGCTAAACTTAGGTGGTTAAGTGCCGACTCTGCCCCCGGACTGCCCACAAAATAGCTGACTTTGAGTTTAGCGGTCAGTGGTGATACTCAATGGCACTAATTGCTTAAGTGTCCCTGAATATCAGCAGATAGCCTCACACAACCGATTTTACCAGCCAGAAGCCATTTCTGGTCAGTTAAATAGTGTTGAATATCGTCCCTGGAGTGTTCATACTATTTTGCCATATTATTGGTGCCTTTGGGTGCTGGTGCTTCTGCTGTTGATGTTTACCTGAGGGGGCTTTTTACCAAGCTGCAGTAAAAAGGGCCTTGCGGTAGTGGCGGTGGCCATTTTTGCCACACACCAGGGCCCTTTTTACTGAAGCAGGTAAAAAAGGTTGAAAATCAACCCAGCAATGTGGTAAAATTGCATTTACCATGTGGTCATGCGGAGGAGGGATCATTTACTGCCACACATTGAGGTGGCAGTAAGGGCTCTCGCAGTAACCCAGCAGTAACTGGGCAGCGCACAGCACTGCATGATTACCACCAGGTTAGCGCCACATTAATAATTATGGAAAAAAATTCCATAACGCCAGCAATGGTGCACACTTGAGGTGAAATTACTGCCAGAGGCCTCGTTGGGCTGGCGGTAGTTCCAGGTTGCCATGCAACAACCCTTTAGTAAAAGGGCCCCTGAAAGTTTCAGAAAAAGTGAGTGGGAAAACCCCAATGGAAAATAAAATAAAATAAATTGGAAAATGAAACATGCACATACCAACTGTACTTGGAATCTCTGTGTTGATTTTTATTTCCTATAACAATTCAGTTCAGCTTTAATCTCAAAGTAGCACATCACGATATCATAGATCTGCCCTGCCCTTGGTTAGTGTTCTAGGTCCTTGGTTACATATTTGAAATATAGCAACATATGCAAATTTATGAACCAAAGGAGGAAATTAGATATTATATACTGTTCACAGAGCTTGTTGTAGTATTTTTTGCCAGGTAATAAAGTCATTAGGGGGCTCATTTTCAAAACAGAAAAACATCCAAAGAGTGGCATAAAGCGGCATTCGGACATTCTTCTCAAAACAGTACAATTCATTTTTTTATGTACTGCATATACTGCAAGATTCAGTGCGGTTCACAATGAAATCTAGCCAAACATACATCAGGAATTACAAGTCACTAGAACTAATACATAAAGATCATACACATACAGGTATTTCTTAATAAGATGTGTCTTTAAATATTTCCTAAATATTAAATAGGAAACGTTCCTGACTTTTCTCAGTGAAATTGGAAGAGAATCCAAGTATGTACAATTAAGTAATAAAGCATAGCATTGCTTTCTTGGAACAATATGGTTTAAGGTCAGGACAAAAGCCACCATGAGCATTCCTGTTAGACTTGTGAACCACCTCACCTAAAGAAAAACAGACTGCTACCAAGATAGGATGGAGCAAGTCCTGTCAAGATTTTATAAGCTATGACACGAATTTTAAATTCAGTTTGGGCCACAACAAGCCAGTGCAAGAATCTCAAGAAAGGTGTAATTCTTTCATAGGAGTGAGCTGAAAATATAAGCCTAGCAGCAGTATTTGGAATTGATTGTAATTTAGTCAATTGTCGTCTTGAGCTACCAGCAAAAAATAAGTTGTAGTAGTCTAGTTATGATATCAACATTCTCTGGGCCACCAACTTGAAAGCCTAGGTATCTAGAAAGGCTCCAATACTGCACACCATTCTCATTAAAAGGAAGGATTTCATAACTAGAGATGATATTCGCAAATCTGGTATCACGACTGTTGAAGAATACACCTAGTATTTTCAATTGAGAATCGAAATTAAATTGTAAGCCATCAAAACAGAAGAGTATTGTTCTAAATATGATCCAATCATCTAGGTGGCAAAAACTTTCAATTTTAGAAAGTGATCAGCAATTTATTTTTCAAGTAATTTTATACATTTCGCTATGTGCCATGCAGTGTTGTGAGCGTATTATCTACAGGTATTATTATAGTGATGTCCGCATAAGAAAAAAATCTTAAAACCTGTAGATGCTATATAATAGCCCAAAGAGCTCATCAGAAGATTAAACATACATATAGATGCCCCCTTCACCCATAAGGGCTATTGTAATGCTGTATAGTTTGGGTAGTGGGTTTTGGGTAGGTTTTGGAGGGCTCAGCAGACAAGATAAGGGAGCAATGGTGAGATGTGTACCTGGGAGCATTTATATGAAGTCCACAGCAGTGCCCCCTGAGGGACCAGTCTGCTAAAAATCCTGGTTCCTCCTACATCCCAATGGCTTGATTTTCTATGTTCTTCACTTGTATGTTTTGTTTTCCAAAAAATGTCCAAAGTCCGACTTAGACGTCATATCGAAAATGCCCCTCCACATATCGCATATGCATCTTCTCTATCTGTTCAGTTTACTAGTCAAATAATTACTCCTTTACAGACTGACTTATTTTAGAAAGAGGATGGATAATGAAATTCAGTGTTTGTGTGCTTTCCCATGTTGATAACAGCAGAAAATTTGCATTGCCAAGTAACAGCCAATATATTGACATCAGCTCAAGGAAGAACCCATGCTGCTCTTCATAAGATATTATCACTCTGCAGTTACTGAGTGTAATTTATCAAGGAAACTGAATTGATTCATTTTGGATGTCATAGAGATGATGGCAGACACCACCATCTTGAAGGGGATCATTCTTGCACATGCTTTTATCACCCAAGGAGCCCTAAAGATCTAACCTGCACCTTTTTGTAAGATGCTAAATGCATCAGGCGGTGCAGAAGAGCAAGCCATTGCTGCTCAGAATCCTCCAAACCAACTCCTCATAGAAAACTATTTATGTAAGACTCTTTGTATTATATCTGCAACCTCTGTTACAGTAGCATTAACTACTGACATCTGCCATGGCTGACTAGTAAGTGCTTTCCAGGATCAATTCATCCCAAGTAGGAAAAAAAAAACCCATTTCTGAGTAGCACACAGCTCTTGTCAACGCCAATAAGAAGCATCATAGCTCCTATGACACCTAACAGAAATTAGTCCTTACATTCAAGAAGACTTTTTGTTATTTTTCTCAGAGTATTATGTGAACTTTATTGAGATGGTTGCATCTGACACCTGCTATATAAAATGCAGCTATAATTAGACAACTGATGCTCTCGGCAGTGCAGGTCGCATCCCTTCTGTGGAAATTATGCTTTAAAATATTCTGAACAGCAAGTGGTTCTCATTATATTAATTTTTTTAAACTTAGAATTAGGTGGTCTACAAAATTTTTTTAAGGATTGTAATAGCCCCCTGCTGAATACCACACAGCAATGTGAAAACCAATAGTTTTTTTGTTTTTTTTTTTCAAATTAAATTTAAGGGAGAAAAAAAAACCCAGAACTGCCGACTACACTACAGCCTTCAATTGAATGTGAGCTTTGCCTAATTGTACTTTTTGCACTCATCAGTCTCTCCTCTTCAGAGCAAGCTAGAAAAATTGCCTGAATAGCCAAAGAAAAGTTTCCCACAGTCACGGGCCACAGAAAAACAGCATTGTCCCCTCTCACAGTTTGATGGACAACATTTTTATAAATGGGCAGCCAGCCTGTCAATGGCACCCTTGCTGAAAAGGCAAAAGAAGAGAACAGATTCTGCCAATATCTGACAAAAGCATGTTAACACATAATCAGGCATTCACTGGTCAGGCAGCTGCCCCTGGGACCTACACAACACAGGTGCCTTTAAGCCATTTCCTATTCAGAGATAATGGAAAGAAGCAGGAGATACCTGGGAAAGGAGCAGTCTATTATGACCTGCCAAATGTCCATCTTCTGGGGCAGCGTACATGAAAATAGGAAAAAAAACTAAGACAATCAATGGAAACTTCAATTTGAGCTGTTCAGTTACAAGAAAAGCCCCTGCAGATTAGTTCTAATATGTCACCTCAGCATGATAGCAAGCTGGTGCAAAGTGTGTTAAAGCTGGCTGTGCTGTTATCGCAGACTCTAGGAAAAACTATCCAACAAGGAACCGAAAGGAAAAAAAAAAGTTTAGTTTACATGACATCAGATAATAGTGCATAACTCTGGTTGTGTTTTCTGGGAGGCAGTACTGGAAAATATGTACAATAACCAAGGGGCCCTTTTACTAAGCTGCATTTGGCGCTAATGCATGCCTAATGCAGCTGAAACGGAGTACTTTGGCACGCACTCAGGCTGATTTAGTGCATACTAATCTGCATACTAAAAAATGTTTTGTTTCTTTTTTGGGAGGGGGCACATCAGGGGGTGTTGTTCCTGCACTAATCAGTTAGCACATCTACATTAGCAGACGCTAACTGGTTAGTACAGGATCACCACGTGAACCCTTAACTGCCTACAAAAAGGGTGGTGGTAAGAACTAACATGAAAATATTTTTTAATAGCTGTGCGGTAATGGTGACATTAGCGCATAACATGGCCATTAATACAAAAAAAAATTGGAAAATTGACTGTTTCATTGCTGTGGCAAAAATAGTAACATAGTAAATGACGGCAGAAAAAGACCTGCATGGTCCCTCCAGTCTGCCCAACAAGACAAACTCATATGTGCTACTTTTTGTGTATACCCTACTTTGATTTGTACCTGTCCTCTTCAGGGCACAGACCGTATAAGTCTGTCCAGCACTATCCCCGCCTCCCAACCACCAGCCCCGCCTCCCACCACTGGCTCTGGCACAGACCGTATAAGTCTGCCCAGCACTATCCTCGCCTCCCACCACCGGCTGGCTCTGCCACCCAATCTCGGCTAAGCTCCTTAGGATCCATTCCTTCTGAATAGGATTCCTTTATGTTTATCCCACGCGTGTTTGAATTCTGTTACCGTTTTCATTTCCACCACCTCCCGCGGGAGGGCATTCCAAGCATCCACTACTCTCTCCGTGAAAAAATACTTCCTGACATTTTTCTTGAGTCTGCCCTCCTTCAATCTCATTTCATGTCCTCTCGTTCTACCGCCTTCGCACCTCCGGAAAAGGTTCATTTGCGGATTAATACCTTTCAAATATTTGAACGTCTGTATCATATCACCCCTGTTTCTCCTTTCTTCCAGAGTATACATGTTCAGGTCATCAAGTCTCTCCTCATACGTCTTGTAACGCAAATCCCTTACCATTCTCGTAGCTTTTCTTTGCACCGCTTCAATTCTTTTTACATCCTTCGCAAGGTACGGCCTCCAAAACTGAACACAATACTCTAGGTGGGGCCTCACCAACGACTTATACAGGGGCATCAACACCTCCTTTCTTCTGCTGGTCACACCTCTCTCTATACAGCCTAACAACCGTCTAGCTACGGCCACCGCCTTATCACACTGTTTCGTCGCCTTCAGATCCTCAGATACTATCACCCCAAGATCCCTCTCCCCGTCCGTACCTATCAGATTCTCCCCGCCTAACACATGCATCTCCTGAGGGTTTCTATTCCCTAAGTGCATCACTTTGCATTTCTTCGCATTGAATTTTAATTGCCAAACCTTAGACCATTCTTCTAGCTTCCTCAGATCCTTTTTCATGTTTTCCACTCCCTCCCGGGTGTCCACTCTGTTGCAAATCTTAGTATCATCCGCAAATAGGCAAACTTTACCTTCTAACCCTTCGGCAATGTCACTCACAAATATATTGAACAGAATTGGTCCCAGCACCGATCCCTGAGGCACACCACTACTCACCTTTCCCTCCTCCGAGCGAATTCCATTCACCACCACCCTCTGGCTTCTGTCCGTCAACCAGTTCCTAATCCAGTTCACCACTTCGGGTCCTATCTTCAGCCCTTCCAGTTTATTTAAGAGCCTCCTGTGGGCTTAGGGAGTGGGGAAAACCCACGCAAGGGTGCACTAAAACCACTTTTTGCCACAGCTAAGTAAAAAAGTCCTTAATGACAGGTAAATTACACGCAGAATCAATGAGAGGCAAGTTGTGAAGGACAACTGAGTGATGACGTCACAAACCATACAGCCAATAATCATGGAATCTGTCCATTTCCCCAGAAGACGGAGGGATTTGTTGTAGTCTGATTCAGTTTTATATTAGGTTCTGACAGAATTCAATGCTCTGTTTGTATTAGATAAACTATATATTTTAAGTCAAATATTCAAAAAGCTTCCTCTTCTACACAAGCACCGGGGACGCTTCCTCTATCCCACTAGAATATTAAGGCTATAATTAAAGAATGCTTCTTGAAATTATGCTGAGGAATTAATGGTTTAAGTTGGGTTTCTTTGCTGGACTATTATTTAGGTCCAAGACCTAGTCATGTTTCCCGATTACTCTCTATTCTGTTAAAATGTACAGCTATGGCAAATATCATGCATAGAAATAAATCAGATAGACAAATATCCTCTGGGCATGTCAAATATATTTCTTCTGGTGTAATAAACAATACCATAGGCTAAATATAAATAAAATATTCATTTAAAGAACACAGGAATTTCATAAATAGTGAGAGTCATTTAAGGGAGCAGCATGGATCTTAATCCAAGCACACGTCATAAACTAAGAGGTCCTTTTACTAAGCCGAGCTAAAAAGTGGCCAGTGCTGCTGTGAACGTGTTGGCTTCCTGTGTGCTGCAGCCACTTTTAGCGTGGCAATAAAATGGCTGTGTTTGGGGTTTTTTAATGGCCACACGCTAATTTTCTCATTAGCGCATGGCTATTACTGCTGGGAGCCCTTACAGCTATTTAGGAAGCAGTAAGGGCTCCCGTGCTAATCGGGCAGCACGTGGTAATGTGCCTGCACTAATTGACCGGCGCAGGCACACCTACTTTCTATTCCCAGATATGCCTCCTGTGGCAAAACATAAAAAAATATATTTTTTACCATGGGAGCAGTATGCGCTGATGGCCAAAGTACCGTGAGATGCCTCAGCGCATCCTGCGCAGTAGTGCCATTTTACTGCATAGTATGCCTACCGCAACTTAGTAAAAAAGGCCCTAAACCCCTTTCCCCTGGATTCTATATAGTGCGCCTAGAGATCTGTGCCAAAATTGGTGTGGATTCTATAATAATGTGCATAATTTAACAAGCTTAACAAGCTAATGAGCACTAATTGGTACTGATTAGAATTCAGGCACACAAGTCACTAAGTGTATTCTGTAACAATGCGTGCTGAACTTCTAATGTGCACAGGCAAAAAGGGGTGTGGTTATGGGTAGGGAAATGGGCATTTTGTAGGCATTCTGAAATTTACATGCCTAGTTATAGAATATGGCCCAGTGTGCCTAAATCTACATGCTGGGATTTATGCCTAATTTTCATTGGTATAAATTGATGCGTGTAGATTTAGGTACTGAAATATCAACTAAGTGTATTCTATAATCAGCGCCTAAATTTAATTCAGTCAATGGTACTAAGCCACGTTGATTACTGCAATGGAATCTATGTGGGATGTAAAGAACAATTCACAAAGAAACTCCAGACAGTCCAAAACACAGCAGTCAGGTTGATATTTGGTAAAACACGATTCCAAAGCGCCACACCACTCCGTGAAAAACTGCACTGGCTTCCAATCAGAGAATGCATCACTTTCCAAACCTGCACCCTGGTCTATAAGATTATCTACGGTGAAGTCCCAGGTTGCATGATTGACCTGATTAATCTCCCAACCAGAAATAGTACCAGTTCATCACGGACTTACCTGAATCTCCACTACCCAAATTGCCAAGGACTTAAATACAAGACAACCCATGCATCCAACTTCTCTTACATAAGCACACGACTGTGGAACGCACTGCCACAAGCTGTGAAAACAATCTACGATCACCCAAAATTCAGAAAATCATTAAAGACTCATCTATTCGGAAAGGCATACCCAACTGACCCAACTTAAATGCCTCAATTCTGCAACACTTCACTACCAAAGATCATATTGTACATTATCAAACCCTCCTTACCTTTAATCCCACGTGCCTGAATCTTATCTTCCCTATTCCACCATAACATCTTTTGTACTTGTCCCCTACCGGACTTGGTGAATGCCTTTACGGTACTATGTAAGCCACATTGAGCCTGCAAATAGTGGGAAAATGTGGGATACAAATGTAACAAATCTTTTATAATAAGTCTCACCTCCAACATTCTAATGTGCCTGGGACCGTGGCTCCCTCGGAGGTGGTCTGCTAGGCAGCTTAGAACGCTCTGACGTCAGTGATGTCACTGGCAGCTGATTCCAAGGCAAGGGGAGGAGTACTCCTCCCCCTGCCTGGGAAACAGCTGTCAGTGCGCCGCTCCCTGCCACTTCGGAGCAAGTGGCAGGGCGCGGGGCAACACAGAACCTGCCCCTCGGTGCATCACAGAAGCCCCTGCCTTGCCAAACCGCGAGCCAGGCAGGGGGAGCCTACGAATCAGCTCTCAGTGCCCCCCCTCGGCGCAACACACAAGCCCCTCCGCCCCAGAGCAACACCCAAGCCCCTATCCCCCCTCGACGCATCACCAAAGCCCCTACCCCCCCTCTCGGGCATACCTTCAGCCGCCAATACTAACGCTGTCCGGCCGCTGCTGCTTCTCCTGTGGAGCAGCAGCGGCCAGTACAAAAAGAAAAAAGCCAAAAAAAAGATTTAAAACCTGAAATGCAGCTCCGTAGACAGCCATCTGGCATTGGCTGTCGTCTCTGCAGCTGCTCCTCCTCTCCCCTCTACGTCACTGCCCCTGGAGGAAGACCCCGGAGGAGCGCAGCGACGTCAGAGGGGAGAGGAGGAGCGGCTGCAGAGACAACAGCCAATACCAGATGGATGTCTACAGAGCTGTATTTCAGGTTTAAAATCTTTTTTTGGCTTTTTTCTTTTTGTACCAGCTGCTGCTGCTCAACAGGAGATGCAGCAGCGGCTGGACAGCATTTGTATTGGTGGCTGCGGGTGGCGAGGGGGTTGATGTGCCCGAGGGGGGGTAGGGGCTTGGGTGATGTGCCAAGGAGGGAGGGGAGGATCGCTGGACATGGGTGGCTGGAGAGGGGGAGAGGAGGGTCGCTGGACATGGGTGGCTGCAGGGGGAGAGGAGGGTCGCTGGACATGGATGGCTGCAGGGGGGGCAGGGAAGATGGAGGTGGGGAGGGGGTCCTGAGACCAGATGGGTGGCTGCAGGGGAGGGCAGGGGAGATGGGAGGGACGCTGCAGGGGGGGCAGGGGGAGAGGAAAGTCGCTAGACATGGGTGGCTGCAGGGGGGGCAGGGGAGAGAGGTGGGTCGCTGGACATGGGTGGCTACAGGGGGGGCAAGGGGAAAGGAAAGGAGGGTTATTGGACATGGGTGGCTGCAGGGGGGCAGAGGAGAGGAGGGTCGCTGGACATGGGTAGCTGCAGGGGGAGAGGAGGGTTGCTGGACATGGGTGGCTGCAGGGGAGCAGGGGGAGAGGAGGGTCGCTGGACATGGGAGGCTGCAGGGGGGGCAGGGGAGGGAAGAGGGCCGCTGCACATGTGTGGCTGCAGGGAGAGAGGAGGGTTGGTGGGGAGGGGTCCTGAGACCAGATGGGTGGCTGCAGGGGGGGCAGGGGAGACAGGAGGGACGCTGCAGGAGGGGGGATTACCTTGCTAGCGCCCGTTTCATTGCCTATCGAAATGGGCCTTTTCTACTAGTAAATAAATAAATCCAGGCACCTATTATAGAATACGCTTAGTCAGCACTGATTTCAGTTCCGATTGTTTAGGCACCATATATAGAATCTCCCCATTTATGAATATAGATCAGCTTTTAACATATGTACATGACACCTAGCCCGTATAAAATCACCTTTTCTGTCTACTGCTGGTTGAGGCTGATGCTAAGTTTTTTTTTAAATATTGACTGCTTGGTCAATGGTTGTAGAGGTTTAATTTGTGTTGGTATTATTGCCCCTTGTATTGTAATAAAGTGTGCTTCAGGTGTTAGACTTATTCAGGGATTTTTTGGCAGGTAGGGAACAAGTGGTCATTTTAGTAAATTTTACTATACACGGTATTAATAGTTTTACAGAGAGTCTGTCTTTGGGTGTGATGGGCATTGTATCTTTATTTTGTCTATGTGTTTCTGAGGGTCGGGACGCTGATGACACGGTTTGGATGATGTCCCTCTGGTAAGCAGCTGTATATGAGTCTTTCTTAAGTCTGAGATTCAGTTTATTTGATTGATTCATTGTGGGTAATGTGTTAGTAGTTAGGATTCAGTCTGGCATCCTTGATGACAACGAGTTGCTATGTTGGCAGCAAACTAAATCTCCTCAGGAAGTTGAGTGGTGAAACAGGTCCCTGTTGTGATTTTTTGGGACCATCAGATTGCCTCAAGCTAAGTTTAACTGTTTAGCAACATATTTTCATGTCCTATGTGAAAGTTGTGTATGTTGAAGAAAACTGACCATGCTATAATTTTATTTAACAAAACTTTTTCACATAAAAATTCATAATAAACGGTTTGGTTGGAGGTTTTTTAGACCAATGATAGAAACTGTGAACTGTGGTTCAAATATCATGATACCTTCATACAGGGTTATTCAATTGATACCATGGTCAACTGAGGTCTTTTTTCCTCCATCATTCCGTTTTTTGCTTTATTTGAGTTGGCTTTTCACTCTTTTTTTGATTGATTGTAGGTAGATTTTTGAGTGATATTTTTCCTTTTTGTATTTTGTTACTCCTATTTGTTTAAAAATATTTCCATATAATTTCATTTAGTGTTTCCCTTGGCCTTTGTACTTTTTAAAAGAGTGAAAAATCGATTCACTTTTACCTGCTCTACACCACTCAGGATTTTGTAGACCTCAATCATATCCCCCTTCAGCCATTACTTTTCCAAGCTGAAGAGCCCTATCCTCTTTAGCCTTTCCTCATTTCAGAGGGGTTCCTTCCCCTTTATCATTTTGGATGTTCTTCTTTGAACCTTTTCTAATCTGCTATATCTTTTTTGAGATACGGCAACCTGAATTGAATGCAATACTCAAGGTGAGGTCACACCATAGAGCAGCAATACAGAGGCATTATAATATTCTTGGTCTTGTTTACCATCCCTTTCCTAATAATTCCTAGCATCCTGTTTCCTTTTTTGGCTGCCGCTGCACACTGGGCAGAAGATTTCTGTATATCATCTACAATGCCTCCCAGGTTCCCGTAACTATCGATCACTGCATAGTAAACTAATTACTTCACCATTTCTACAATACATAAAAAATTGTGTGAACTGTGCTCAATGTCATCCAGTGTCATCAAATCTCTATAATCCCATTTTGAAGCATGAGACTGTTCAATCTCACCAGTACACCTTTAGGAAGACCTGTGTGAAGAAACCTGGATCCAAGTTGGGGATTATAGAGATTTGATGGTGCTGGATCTATCGGCATGAACGGGAAAATTAAGGATTGTGATCACTTTTCTGTGATCTTTTGGGAATTGTTAAAATCGTCAGTTTAAGGACAACATTGAATATACAGATAAGTGGGTTTTGATTGATATAGATCTGCTTGTTGGACTATGTTACCTGTGTGCGCTGAAAGATAACAGTGGCCATTTTTTGAGTTTAGGTCACGATTGTTTTCTTAGCACAATTCACACATTTTTTAATGTATTGTTGAAAAGGTGAAATAATTGGTTTACTATGCAGTGATTGATATTTATGGGAATCTGGGAGTAACATATTTGATACGAGAGACTTGATGATCTGAAGATGTATACACTGGAGGAAAGGAGACACAGGGGTGATATGATGCAGACATTCAAATATTTGAAAGATATTAATATACAAACAAACCTTTTCCAGAGATGGGAAGGTGGTAGATCTAGAGGACATGAATTTAGATTGTAAGGGGTCAACTCAGGAATAACATCAGAAAGTACTTTTTCATAGAGAGGGTGATAGATACTGGCTATGAAAACATTAATGTAATTCAAAAACGCATGGGATAAACTCAAAGGAATCCTGTATGGAAGGCATGGAATCAAACAAACAGTGGTGATTAGATAGCAACATCAGTAATTAAGAAGCAAAGCCAGTGTTGGGCAGAATTCTATGGTCTGTGTCCTGATCGTGGCTGGACAGATATCCCAATGCCAGGCAGACTTCTATGGTCTGTACCCTGATCATGGCTTGATAGATGTGGATGGGTGGAGTGGGACTTCAATGACAGCTTCAGTAGTTGAAGAACAAGGCAAGTGCTGGGCAGACTTCTACAATCTGTGTCCTGAAAACAGCAAGGGCTAATCAAGTTGAAGTATGCATATGTAGTATTGCATCATACCTTATGCTATGAGTTTATCTTGTTGGGCAGAATGGATGGACCATACGGGTATTTATCTGCCATCATCTATGATGTTACTGTGGGCCTCTTTTATCAAGCCATGCAAGCAGTTCCCGCATGGCAATGCCAATGGAGCCCATTCATAGTAAATGGGCTTTGTTGGCATTGCCACACCGGGAACCGCTAGCACGGCTTGATAAAATAAGGCCCTATATTTGTTACTAGATTGTGATAGCTTTATACCACTCACTATACTAAATTATACTTAAAGTTGCAAAGCCACATTGTTTCATTCAGTTCCTTTACATAGCTGTTCTGTCAAATTCTTCCTAAAGTTCTTTATCAGCTTAAATACACCATTGACAGAATAATATATACTGTACTATTCTGTAAGTTTGAAATTTAAACAAAACATCCCTAAATTCCATATTCATTAACTTGGTTCATCAAATCTGTCACACAACTTAAGATTCCTAGACACATCTTCGGCTTCCCTCACACACATAGCTACCTGAGAGCTGATAAAACCCACCAGGCTCTCCATACTTTTTCTTTCTTTAGATCACTTTTCCTTCACTCACTCAGCTCCAACACCTTTTCTACAAAATTATTTCTTAAACATCACTATTTCAGCGTGTGAGAATCGCTGCTGCTGGCGGTAACCCTTTGACTGAAATCTTTGTGAAGGTAGGTGGGGGCAGGGGAGTGATTCTCGCTGGCAGAGAAATGCATGGGGGTGAAGGGGAGGGAAGGAAAAAGGTGCTGCACAGAAATGCATGGAGGTGCAAGGGAGAGATGGGAAGGAACGAGGTGCTGCACATGGAGGAGGTGTTAATTGCAATGCCCTATTATGTATTGTGTTGACATTGTAAGTAGTATACTATATCATACTTTGTATTGTTATTTGAATATTTTTACTGCTGTAATTGCCTATTGCTCATGTTTGACCTACTCTTACTGTACACTGCCTTGAGTGAATTCCTTCAAAAAGGGGGTAAATAAATCCAAATAAATAAATAAATAAATATGGAGGGAGATATGCTGCATGGTGTGTGCGGTTAGAGGGAGAATTTCTGGGGATGGGGTGGGAGGGAGAGATGCTGCATGGGTCTGGGGACAGAGGATTATTGGAGGTGGGATGGGGAGAGAGGGAGACATGTTAGACATAGGGATGATGGGGTGGAGGGGAGGAAGAGAGAGGAAGAACTGTTAGACATGGAGGTGGGAGTGAGGGAGGGAAGGATGCTTCATGGGGAGGGGATGGAAGAAAGAATGTTGAACTGGGGAATGAGAGAGAGAGAGATGTGGACAGTGGGAGAAAGGGAGGAGGTAAGAGAGGTTGGACATTGGGGTGAAGGAGAGGAAGGGAGAGATATGCACAGGAGGGGGAAGGGAGAAAGAGGAAGATGTTGGATCCAGGGACAGAAAGGTGTGAGGGAAAGATGTTGGATCCTGGGACAGAAAGATATGAGGGAAAGATGTTGGATCCAGGGACAGAAAGAAGTGAGGGAAAGATCCTGGACAATTGGAGAGAAGGAAGAGAAAGGGAGAAATGCTGTATCATGGAAAAGGGGGCAGAAGGGAAAAGAGCTTGGGAGATGCTAAGGGGAAGTGGAAGGGACAGGGAGATGTCAGGCTACAAGGGTGGGGAGGGGAGAAAGAAGGAGCAGGTGCTGGGCTAGAAAAGTGGAGGGAGGAAAATGCTGGAAATGGTGAAACTATGTGGGAGAGGCCAAACTGGGGGAGGAGTGGGGGTGGCAAGGAAATGAATGAGAGGAGGATAGTGATTACAGGGGGTAGAAATATCGTATGAGGAGTTGATTAAAGATGAAAGGGAATGGAAGGCTGGGGAGGGAGTGAGATGGGTAATGGGAGAGCTAGTGGGTGAGAGGAGATGGAATTTGATAGGTAGCTGTAAAGTAAAAAGGAGAAGGATGAGAAAGAGGGTGAAATTTGAGGGAACAGAGAGGCACTAAAGAAAAAGAGAGGAAAGAGCTAAAAACAGGAAAGATCAATATGTCAAAGATAGGTGTAGTGAAGGAACGGATCAAGACATGAGAGAGAAGAAAAGACATGTGGACAGCAGCCGCTTGAAGGAGAATTAGCAGAAGACAGACATTAAAGCAGAAAAGAGAAACTGGAACCAACATGATGGAAAAATAAAATGCTCAGACAACAAAGGTAGAAAAAAAAACCTTTTATTTTGAATGTATTAATGGAATATGTTAGCTTTGGGAAATGTGCATAAGTACATAAGTACATAAGTAGTGCCATACTGGGAAAGACCAAAGGTCCATCTAGCCCAGCATCCTGTCACCGACAGTGGCCAATCCAGGTCAAGGGCACCTGGCACGCTCCCCAAACGTAAAAACATTCCAGACAAGTTATACCTAAAAATGCGGAATTTTTCCAAGTCCATTTAATAGCGGTCTATGGACTTGTCCTTTAGGAATCTATCTAACCCCTTTTTAAACTCCGTCAAGCTAACCGCCCGTACCACGTTCTCCGGCAACGAATTCCAGAGTCTAATTACACGTTGGGTGAAGAAAAATTTTCTCCGATTCGTTTTAAATTTACCACACTGTAGCTTCAACTCATGCCCTCTAGTCCTAGTATTTTTGGATAGCGTGAACAGTCGCTTCACATCCACCCGATCCATTCCACTCATTATTTTATACACTTCTATCATATCTCCCCTCAGCCGTCTCTTCTCCAAGCTGAAAAGCCCTAGCCTTCTCAGCCTCTCTTCATAGGAAAGTCGTCCCATCCCCACTATCATTTTCGTCGCCCTTCGCTGTACCTTTTCCAATTCTACTATATCTTTTTTGAGATACGGAGACCAGTACTGAACACAATACTCCAGGTGCGGTCGCACCATGGAGCGATACAACGGCATTATAACATCCGCACACCTGGACTCCATACCCTTCCTAATAACACCCAACATTCTATTCGCTTTCCTAGCCGCAGCAGCACACTGAGCAGAAGGTTTCAGCGTATCATCGACGACGACACCCAGATCCCTTTCTTGATCCGTAACTCCTAACGCGGAACCTTGCAAGACGTAGCTATAATTCGGGTTCCTCTTACCCACATGCATCACTTTGCACTTGTCAACATTGAACTTCATCTGCCACTTGCACGCCCATTCTCCCAGTCTCGCAAGGTCCTCCTGTAATCGTTCACATTCCTCCTGCGACTTGACGACCCTGAATAATTTTGTGTCATCGGCGAATTTAATTACCTCACTAGTTATTCCCATCTCTAGGTCATTTATAAATACATTAAAAAGCAACGGACCCAGCACAGACCCCTGCGGGACCCCACTAACTACCCTCCTCCACTGAGAATACTGGCCACGCAATCCTACTCTCTGCTTCCTATCTTTCAACCAGTTCTTAATCCATAATAATACCCTACCTCCGATTCCATGACTCTGCAATTTCTTCAGGAGTCTTTCGTGCGGCACTTTGTCAAACGCCTTCTGAAAATCCAGATATACAATATCAACCGGCTCCCCATTGTCCACATGTTTGCTTACCCCCTCAAAAAAATGCATTAGATTGGTGAGGCAAGACTTCCCTTCACTAAATCCGTGCTGACTTTGTCTCATCAGTCCATGTTTTTGTATATGCTCTGCAATTTTATTCTTAATAATAGCCTCCACCATCTTGCCCGGCACCGACGTCAGACTCACCGGTCTATAATTTCCCGGATCTCCTCTGGAACCCTTCTTAAAAATCGGAGTAACATTGGCTACCCTCCAGTCTTCCGGTACTACACTCGATTTTAGGGACAGATTGCATATTTCTAACAGTAGCTCCGCAAGTTCATTTTTTAGTTCTATTAATACTCTGGGATGAATACCATCAGGTCCCGGTGATTTACTACTCTTCAGCTTGCTGAACTGACCCATTACATCCTCCAAGGTTACAGAGAATTTGTTTAGTTTCTCCGACTCCCCCGCTTCAAATATTCTTTCCGGCACCGGTGTCCCCCCCAAATCCTCCTCGGTGAAGACCGAAGCAAAGAATTCATTTAATTTCTCCGCTACGGCTTTGTCCTCCTTGATCGCCCCTTTAACACCATTTTCGTCCAGCGGCCCAACCGACTCTTTGGCCGGTTTCCTGCTTTTAATGTATCTAAAAAAATTTTTACTATGTATTTTTGCTTCCAACGCTAATTTCTTCTCAAAGTCCTTTTTTGCCCTCCTTATCTCCGCTTTGCATTTGGCTTGGCATTCCTTATGATCTATCCTGTTACTTTCAGTTGGTTCTCTTCTCCACTTTCTGAAGGATTGTTTTTGGCTCTAATGATTTCCTTTATCTTACTGTTTAGCCACGCCGGCTGACGTTTAGTCTTTTTTCCCTTTTTTCTAATACGTGGAATATATTTGTCCTGAACCTCCAGGATGGTGTTTTTAAACAGCATCCACGCCTGATGCAAGTTTTTTACTCTGCGAGCTGCTCCTTTCAGTCTTTTTTTCACCATTTTTCTCATTTTGTCGTAATCACCTTTTCTATAGTTAAACGCTAGCGTACTTGATTTCCTAGTTTCACTTCCTTCAATGCCAATATCAAAACCGATCATATTATGATCACTGTTATCAAGCGGCCCTCGTATCATTACCCCCTGCACTAGATCATGAGCACCACTAAGGACTAAGTCTAGTATTTTTCCTTCTCTTGTCGGCTCCTGAACTAGCTGTTCCATGAAGCTGTCCTTGATTTCATCAAGAAATCTTATGTCCCTTGCGTGTACAGATGTTACATTAACCCAGTCTATATGCGGGTAATTGAAATCCCCCATTATTATTGTGTTGCCCAGTTTGTTTGCGTCCCTGATTTCCTTTAACATTTCCGCATCCGTCTGTTCGTCCTGGCCAGGCGGACGGTAGTACACTCCTATCACTATCCTTTTCCCCTTTGCACATGGAATTTCAATCCACAGTGATTCCAAGGAGTGTTTTGTTTCCTGCAGAATTTTCAATCTATTTGATTCAAGGCTCTCGTTAATATACAATGCTACCCCTCCACCAATCCGATTCACCCTATCACTACGATATAATTTGTACCCCGGTATGACAGTGTCCCACTGGTTATCCTCATTCCACCAGGTCTCAGAGATGCCTATTATATCTAATTTTTCATTTAGTGCAATATATTCCAACTCCCCCATCTTATTTCTTAGGCTCCTGGCATTCGCATATAGACATTCCAAACTGTGCATAGTAAATGCTTTTGTATTGTGTTCATTAGTAACGGAAATGCATTTCTATTTCTCTAGTGTTGCAGTACATGCCATCTTTATCTTCTTGGGGTTCCCAGTTCAATTTTTGTGATCCCTTGTTCTGTATTTGGTGTGGGTCTATCGATATTATAGTAATGGTTGCTAGGAGATTGAAGGGAAGGCAGGAAGAGAGGAGATCAGGAGGGCACCCTCTTTTATATTCTGACCTGGGCCCCAGCATGTTTAACACCTGCTCTGACCCTTGCTGGAGCTGATGGGGATTTCCAAGCATCGCCAGCTGAAGACCTCCTCCAAAAGTGGCCAGACTGCCCTTCTGCCAAGTTCTACAGTGTGCAGCACCACACGTGAGTCATCGACAACTACACATGCATGGGGTGCCAACATTGGTAGCTCAGGGACATTGCTGCTGCCTGTCAAACTTGTAAAAGGGCATTTTCGCCACTTTCGAAAGAAGTCTTCAGCTTTCATAGCTTGGGGATCCTCATTAGCTATATAGTATTTATCAGTTGTGAGGTGCCAGGGGAGGGGTAAAAAGTGAAGGTAGGGTAGGAGCAAAGAAAATGTTGTACCCATCCATTTTGGGCTCAGGCACACCCAAAATTGGCTGTCTGGCTACACAACTGATCTGCAGTTAACTTATGCGCAGGTACTTAGGCCTGGTTTTAGGTGGCCTAAATGGGTGTGCCTAAATTTTAGTCAAAAGAATGGTACGTGAACATATTCTATAAATTATGCTTAATTCTAGGTATACTTTATAGAATCACGCTAACCACGTGGCTTTTTGGCACTGATTTTTAAGGCCCCATTTATAGAATCTGGCCCTTACTTTCTCAACCTTTTTCCTTTGGTCACAAACAATTCCTCCATTCCAATCAGTTCCCCCTGCTTCTCCCACATATAAAGACAATCCAGGTGCACTATTGGGTTATTATTCATAGGAGATTATGGAAAGAAAGTACCTCTCCCCCAGGTTTGGATCACACTCCAGATTATTTTGCTGTAGTTTCTGTAAATAAAACATTTCCTTTTATCTGAACTCAACACAGATATGACTGATT
This sequence comes from Microcaecilia unicolor, assembly GCF_901765095.1. NCBI lineage: Eukaryota > Metazoa > Chordata > Amphibia > Gymnophiona > Siphonopidae > Microcaecilia > Microcaecilia unicolor. Next base: position 107,477,057 of record NC_044039.1, read on the forward strand.
TATTGGGGCTTAGATGGGTAGGATTGCTCTACAGTCTATCTTTCTGGAAAAATAATACATGGAAGGAAAACTTTCCTCCTTTCTGAAGTTAGTATGCACATTCAGTTTATCTTGGTCTAGAGCTCAAAAATAATTGCTTAGGCTTAGCTGGCCCCAGCATAGATACCATTGGAGCTGGTTTACATTTTTTATTTATTTATTTATAACTATTTAAATTTTTACAAGCGATAAAACAACTTTCTGGAAATACAGAGAAAGTAATATGTAGGAATTATTTCAGTCAGGTAATTCTATTCTCTTCCTTAGACCACTAAATAGGGAGAGTGAAACAAGATAAGGAGATCAATTAAACAGTAAACAGAAAAAAAACCCCGTGGTATTAACCTGATTATCCCCAGATATTACTCGTCTAATTCATTATTCCACATTGATCATCTGGTTGGCTTCTTCAGAGTGTATAGTCAAATCATTTCATTGAAAACATACTTATTGTCCAATATTAGTTAGAAATAATACATCTGATTACATTCTTTCTCTTTTAAAAACCAGAAGTTATTTAACAATACATATACTTAAGTCTCTAGGATTACATTTTTTTTCATGTATAAAGCCTGTTGTTATGCAGAATAAGGCTTTTAGAACATTACATGATGAGTAGATATGAATCAATTGTTTACTCTTTCCAAAAATACTAGGACTAGGGGGCATGCAAAGAAGCTACAAAATAGTAAATTTTAAACAAATCGGAGAAAATATTTCTTCACTCAACCTGTAATTAAACTCTGGAATTCATTGCCAGAGAATGTAGTAAAAGCAGTGAGCTTAGCGGGGTTTAAAAAAGGTTTGGATGGCTTCCTAAAGGAAAAGTCCATAAACCAGTGGCGTACCAAGGGGGCGGGGGCGGTCCGCCCCGGGTGCACGCCGCTGGGGGGTGCCGCGGCATACGCCTGCTGCGAGAGTTCGCTAACTTCTCTCGTTCGCTGCAGCTCCCTCTGCCCCGGAACAGGTTACTTCCTGTTCCGGGGCAGAGGGAGCTGCAGCGAACGAGCAAAGTTAGTAAACTCGCAGCAGGCGCGCGCTGCGGCACACCCCCCCAGCGGCATACACCCGGGGGGGTCTTTCGCTGGGGGAGGGGAGGTCCGCACTGCATCGGGGGGGGGGGGGGGCGCTGCACCCGGGGGGCAGGGCGCCGCCCCAGGTGTCCACCCCCCTAGGAACGCCACTGCCATAGACCATTATTAAAATGGACTTGGGGAAAATCCACTGCTTTTTTCTAGGATAAGCAGCATAAAATGTATTGTACTGTTTTGGGATCTTGCCAGGTACTTGTAACCTGGTTTCGCCACTATTGGAAACAGGATGCTGGGCTTGATGGACCTTCAGTCTGTCCCAGTATGGCAATACTTATGTACTTACGTAAAAAGAAGATGTATGGAAAGAATGTGCCTACTTTTATGCAACCTGCATGTAAGCATCTCTCAGGGGTGTAGTCTAGGGAAAGTGAAAGAAGAGTTACAATTATGTGCTTATTTTATATGAAATACACAAGTATGCATATAAGGCATACTCATAGCTTTACACCGTTTTCAGATCAGGGCATTTGTGTGCTATTGAAGTTGGTTCTGGGATCCTATTTGGTAAAAGGCACATACTGTAGGCACTTAGCAACTACTACTACTTAATGTTTTTATAGCACTACTAGATGTAGGCAGAGTTGTGAACAAACACATAGGAGATTGTAAACTGTTGAACAGGAACTATTCAAGACAGACAGACAGACAGGACAAATAAAGGACTAAGGATTACCTGTATACTAATGACTAAGGGACCCTTTTACAAAGCCATGGTAGGACTACCGTGGCAATTGCAAAGCGCTCACGGGGGCCCTTTTACTAAAGCTTAGTGCACGCTAACAGAATTAGCACAGGCTAAATGCTAAGAAACCCATAGGTATAAAATGGCCTTCTTAGTATTTAGCACACACTAATTCTGTTAGCATGCACTAAGCTTTAGTAAAAGAGCCCCATAGCTTGCTCCAGCAAGAACCATTAAATCTGCACCTTAACTGGAGAAAAAATGTTGATATAATTTGTAGATGTCTATCTTACTTAAGAAAATTTTATAAAACAGCAGGAGGCTTTTTTTATTCCCCCCTACTGGACTTTACTTTTTGACAAGTTAATTTTGTTTCTGAGTCTTGAGATCAGTACACTTACGATCATCTTGTATTTTTTTCTGTAGGTGCCAGTGTGTATCTCAGGAAGCATCCGTCTCAGTGAAAACAGTGTTGTTTCTTCTTCTAATAGCTGCACTGATGGCCATACAGCAATAATTGATTCTAGCAATAATACAGTATCATGAATGTTATCAATGACTTCCAATTTCTCTTCTCCTGCTCCTTGCCCACCTTCAGCAGCAGACTTCACTGGTTCCGTTGTTACATATCTAGCCCTTGTCCAACAAATGCTGTTGGTGCCACTACTCAAGTTCTTCTTCCTCTCCTACACTTTATATCCTCCTCTCCATCTCATGATGCAACTACCTTTCCTTACTTTCTTCCTCCTTCACCTCACCCTCACTATTTTCCTTGGGCTCCCATTCCAGTTTAAGCTGTCGCTGTCATCAAGTTTCAAGTTAATTGAAAATTTACTATCCAGCCCAAAGGGAGGTACCATCTAGGCAGCTTACAATCTAAAATGGATGATGGAGTAGAGCTTGTGGACTAGACAACAGACAGTAGGGAAAAGAGGGAAGAACTCCATAGTTTTGATAGAAAAGGTTTTTTTTTTTTTTTTTTTTTTTGGGGGAGGGGGGGGGGATAAAAACAAAGAGGTACTCTGCACCTGCAACCAGACTTACAGTCCTTTGTGAGTCTCCCTTCACCATCTATTCGTATTACCATGCCTTAAAACCCAGCAGCCAGAGAAGAGGAAGCAGTGTTGGCAGCATGGAGGTAGGAGGACTTGATCTGCAGATCCAACAAGAGGAGGTGTGTGCCTGCATGAGCTAGGTTGGATAGCTGCCGTGGCTGACAAAGGCAAACAGAAGGTGGGGGACAAATGAGAGGCAACAGCTGCAGCTTAGGTTTAGAGACTTGAAGGATGAAAGAGAGTGGTGGGTTCTGACTTGGATTGTTGGGATGAAGGGGTATAATGTTGTCTAGCAAGGGAGGAGGGAGAAAAGGTGAGGCTGAGCTTGGAGGAGAGAGGGGAGAAAGCGATGGCATTCAGCTTGAGAAAAAAAGTAATAAAGGAATACATGTGCTAAATCTGTGACATAGAAAAGGGATGCTTTAAAAAAAAGATTGAAAACCCTATGTCAGGCATTTGCATATATTTCTAAAGACGTTCAAATTCTACTCTATTTAATGTATTGTGTAAAAATGAAAGTAGTTTTCATACCTTAAAACATATACGTGCATAGCTGCCTAGGGTATAAAACTATCTTTTAGGAATTAGTATAATCATTTCAACAGCTTTCTGGATGTTTATAAGATGCATGTATTTTAATATTGTAGACTTTTGGATAGGTCGGGCCAGTTTTGAGAAAGGGAGAAGTAAAAATATATATTTAAAAGAAAACTTCAAACTAGATGATCAAAATATTTTGAAATGCAGCCCTATATAACATAGCAGAACACACCATTCTATAGAGCAATTACATTCTTTTTCAGTTATTTTCTTTGTAAATTAGGCTTTCTTTTTCTTTCACTCCTGGCTATCTTTTAACCATGGTTGGAACAGGTTCTAAACTTATAGATCACAAGCCCTTTCATATGACTCATCATTGACACGTAACACTTCTGGGGAAGTAAAGGAGAGTTTCTGATACACCAGTTCCCAAATGTGTAAAAATGGCTTTAAAAATGAATTGCTTATTAAAAGGGCAGATTAAAGTCTGTCTAGTCTGCAGAAACATTAGCAGATCTGCAGCAAAAGTGCTTTCATTGTTTTAATTTGTCATTCCTCAAAAAGGGCCCAAATGAATGCTATCTAGGATGACAAGCCAAAATTTGAAACATGTGGCACTTATGAATGAGTGAAAGTCCATTGAAGTCTGTGATGCCTGTGTTGTGAGAGTTGAATGAAGACTATCTTACAAGTGAGACTTGACACGTCTGTACCTCTGAAGGGCCAGAACGAGTGCCATTTAATCAGACAGGGAAATTACAACAGATTGTAAACCAGACATTTTTAACATTTAACACAAGAATACAAGGCTCTGATTGGTGGTTGTTAACAGACAGAAAAGCCCAAGGCAGATACTAGTGAAGCAAAATGAGTAGATTTATGGGGCTAGAGACAAAATATCAGACTAATTTGGAATTATTCTGGTATTAATGAACGAGATGAAGACTTCTACCAGAGCTCTGAAAAAATGGCTGCATTGTCCTTCTTAGAAAGTATGGAGTAAGCTGCATAATTCCATTACGGTGCCCTTTTACTAAAGTGTTATACCTGTGCAGTAACTGTTTGGGGTGCTAGCAGCATCCCATACATTCAACTGCAGAGAAAGCCAAGTTACAGGTAGCAAGTGTTCTCAGTGGACAGCACAGCAAGTCCTCACAGCATGGGTGATGTCACTAATGGAGCCCAGTGCAGGAAGGCTTCTCCAGCTTAGTGTGTACTAAAAGCTTCTGAGTGGGTTCAACACACATGTGCACCACTTTTTGCCTATTTATTCAGCTGGAGCAGAATACAGCTCTTTGGGGGTATTGGGTGTGTGTGTTTGAGGACTTGGATCCTTCAGTCCATGGAGAACATATTACAGGTAAATAACTTGGTAATCTCCATGCATGAGCAGGATAGCAAGCTCTCATAGCATGGGACAGCTATAGGCTATCATCAACAAAATAAAGGGAAAACAAAAAGGCACAGCAACAGGCAGACACCACTATCGTTGGGGTTTACTAAGTCACTAACGGAGCTAGATGTACTGGTGCCGGCAGAGCCCATTCACTTTGAATGGACTGTGTCGGCAATGCCGAGCTGAAGCCACTAGCACGGCTTAGTAAACAGACCCCTATGTTTTTGGTGGCAATTAGCCTTTTACATATCTTTTTTCTTCTCCCCCCCCCCCCCCTTAAAAAAAAAAAAAGCAGCATCAAACAGAACATTGATTCTGGAAACCTGATTAGCCAAATCTGATGTCATCTCAAGTGTACTTTGCCAAACAGTAGTGGGCTGTGAATATATGAACATACGTCCATGCCTCATCTCTGCAAATTTCCTTCATGGAGGAAAGTGGGGAACTGGTGCCACTATAGCTCTAACATTATGAGCCATGACATGACCCTCAAGTGTCAAAGCTACCTGTGCATAAGTGAAGGATATGCAGTCTGATAACCAATTAGACAGTGTGTATTTGTTGGGTCACAAGAAACAAAACGTTGGATAGACTTTCTAAGGGCTTTAATCCCTACCAAATAGAAGATCAAGGACCTCTTGTAATCCAATGTATACAGTATGCTTTCACCTTTGTAGGCATGAGGCCTACAAAAAAAAGTTGACAACCTAGTGTTAAAGAATGAATCAGTCACTAGGAGCTTGAAGCACACTCACTCTGTGTGCTGAAGTCAGCACCACCAAAAATAAGACCTTCCATGTCAGATACTTCAGTTCACTGGTATTGAGAGGTTAAAAGGGAGCTTTCATCAGCTGGGTTAATACCATGTGCCAATTGCACTAAGATGCACCTAATGGAGTTGGTTTTTACACCTGAGTCAGACAAATGTAGAATGTATTCAAGACGTTTTTGTGTAGGTCAGGTTTGCCTTTCCATCACAACAGATGGCAAACCTTCTCCATTTTAGAATCTCTCCTAGAAGCCAGCAACACACTGTCAATCAAGTTTAAATAAGCTATTGTTACCGCTCAACATCCAAGTCAGGGCGAGAGATTCAATGTTGAAGTTCGACAGAATCCCTTGAGCTTGTATGATCAGCAATGGGAAATTCCCCCATTTTTATGGAAAGTTCCAGAAAAAGGGAACCATACCTGCCTCAGCCAATGTGGTATGATGAGAATCATGGTTCCCATGCACTATGGGAGTTCCCTCTATGAGGGGTATCAGAGGATATGTGTGCAAAAGACCTTCTACCCAATACAGGAGGAAGGCATCCAAGACTGGTTTGCCATGCTGTTCCTATCCTGGAAGAGAACTGAAATACATTTCTGTTCTGAGGAGTGACAAATGATCTATTGATGGAGTGCTCCACTCTTGAAATATCATTTGAACCACAATCACGTTCTAGAGCCACTCAGTTTTGTCTGTCAGGAAGTTGTTATTCCTTGCTAGGTAAGTGGCTTTGAGTCATTCCATGAAAAATGGCCCAGTTCCACATTCTGACAGCTTCCCAACACAAAAGGCATGATCCTGTTCCTTCATGCTTGTTGAAGTTATACATTGCTATTGATAGCTTCTATCAATATAATTTTTGTGACTAACCAATCTCTCAAAGTCCTAAGAGCATGCCATACTGCTCTCAATTCCAAGGACATTTATCTGGTGAAATCTCTCCTGGTGAAACTATGAACCTTGAGTGTGGAATCTATCTACATGTACTTCTCAGCCCAGTCTGAATACATAAGAATATCCGTACTGGGTCAGACCAATGGTTCATCTAGCCCAATATCCTGTTTCCAACAGTGGCCAAGCCAGGTCACAAGTACCTGGCAGAAACCCAAATAGTAGCAACATAGCATGCTACCAATCACAGCAACTGCATTCAAAGTGGTTTACATAGTATATACTGGTACTTATTTGTACCTGGGGCAATGGAGGGTTCAGCGACTTGCCCAGAGTCACAAGGAGCTGCAGTCGGAATCAAACCCAGTTCCCCAGGATCAAAGTCCACTGCACTAACCACTAGGCTACTCCTAATGTTGGTTACCAATGGGGGGGGGGGGGGGGGGGGGCAAGAGAAAGGAGAGAATTTTTTGCCCTAGCTCAAATATAAACCAAGATCCCAATTTTTTTTTTTTTTTACAAAAAGATCTTGGCTTATATTTCCTGCCAGCTTAGCCCACACATTTGAGGTAACTTTCAGGGCGCTTTCTGGATGCAGACTTCAGTGGAAGAGGTTCACTTCTGGATGTAGGCCTCGGAGAGGAAAAACTCAGAGGAGTCTGTCCCCCGCCCTGCCGGCAAGCAGAGGTGGGGCTTTACACCCAGCCAAAAGCAAGGCTGGAGAAGTTCTCTGGATTGAGCAGAAAGTAAGACCTGGCAATATTCACTTTTAAGGACCTATTTCTTTAACCTTTTTATTGGCACTTTTCATTAAAGGACCCAACATGCTTTACTTATGTTTTTATGGTTTTTTAATTTCCCTCTCTCTCTTAGAGATATAGAAAAGTTCATCAGAACTACATATGTACCCTCAGGCCTGATAGAGCTTGACTGAGCTTGATTCTCGACTGAGTTAATATTTCAGCAGGTGACACATGCATATCAGACCTCCTCCCTCCTCCCCATGCCCTCCCAGCTCAGGGGGCAATAGTGGGAACAGACTTGAGCCAGCTCTCTATTCCACTACACAGTGAAGCTTCTCACTGTGTCTTTAAGGCCAGGTTAGGCTTGTGATGCATGGAAAAAAAGGAGAACCCTATTCTGGAGGGTCTGTTGGGGCTCTTGAAGAATTTTCCACTCCATAAATTGCTCTTCCGCATAATTCTGGCAGAGTGGGAAACCCCGGATAGGGCTCTTAGGGGGTCCAAGATATTGGACAGGTTATATCCTTTTGTGTCAGAGACATGGATAGGTTTTGGAAATACCTCAATATGGATGCCCTCATCACAGCGGTTCCCAAGAACATTGCTGTGCCTAGCCGGGGGGGGGGGGGGGGGGGGCTGAGCTCTCAAGGAGGTGCATGAGAAAAAGGTGGAGTAGTTTAAGCTGGGGTTTTCCTCAGGTACTGCAGGCATACAGGCCACCATTTGCGGTGCATATGTGGTGAGAGCCATGTTGCACCAGTTGCAATTGCCCAAGTCCCCAGAGGACATCTGGCCCACATTTTGTATGATCTGGCGCACATCTCCTCTCACTTGGATCATGTGTACTTTGTTTCCATCTGCCCCATTCCTTTTTGCTGCAGCTGAAAAGTCACATATTGCAACATTTGGGCACATATTCAGTCACAGAGTGGAGGGAAGTTGATGCCTGGAGACTTTACCCATGTACCTATTTAGTTAACTGGGGCAAAGTCCTTTGAAAATTGTCCTCACATTGCCTCTATATATCATTTCAGAGGCACCAAAGAAAAGCAAATACTATTTTATGTAGCTTCTTTTATTTGAAAAGCAATGTGAGCTGGGGGGGGGGGGGGGGGATCCTGATTTTGGAGAGGGTCCCCACAGAATACTTATTTACTTTCAGTCTTCTACCTTCTTTGCTAACTGCATTCACACTCTTCTCCAAGGGAGCAGGTTGTCTCCTTGGGTTGGGGGTGGGGGGAGATTTCCTATCAAGACTCCGGTCACAGAGGTCTCTCAAAACAATCACTCAGAGACAGATATAAAGTGCTCCAACTTACTTTGCTGAACACAAATGCAACCAAACACTGCTTTGAGGTAGTCTTTCTATCCTAAGTACCTTGAGTGTGAAGGAGCTTTGGCACCATATGCACAAAGGCCCTGCTGGTCATGCCCCCAGACACATAAGCAACGTGTTCAGAGCATGGACCAGTACGGCCTTTACACATGTGGCGTGAAAGCTGCTCCACAATGAAGTTGATCCCCGGCACTGGGCTGAGACAGGAAATTTTCTTCAGTCACACAGAACCTGAACAGACAAGAGAGATCTGCTTGTGACCCTTGTAAATACTGGCATTGTGATAGGAGGGGAGATAGAGAGGGAACTGTGGCACATGGATTGTGAGGCAAGGAAGAGAGAGTGTTTGGAGAGAGGAATTTTGTAAAATGTTCAAAATATTTATTCCTTTATTTATTTATCACAGTGCACCTGGGATATTGGCCGATATGACAAAATTAACTTTAAGAGACAGAGCATAGACGTCACATTTCTAGAGAGTCTCAGCTGTTGAATTCCATCTTCGTTAGGATATAAAACAACTTTTGCAATTGGGTACCCCTTCTTGTGTACTGCCTCTTTTATAGCATTCAATTCCCACAATGAGCATAGTGACAAAAAGAAAAATTGAAGATGAATGTTGGGTGTTTAACAAAGACTGGACCAGTATTTTTGTTTTTACTACAGTCGCAAATAGAGCTGTCTATTTAATTTGTCAAGAAACTCGCTATTTTTAAGGAGTACAGTTTGAAAAAGCAGTAATTTTGGAAATAAGTTTTCAGCAACTAATTGTTGCGGAAAGCCAAAGAAATGCTTATAAATTTACAACAGGAACAAACAATTTTTGTGCAACAGCTATCTATACAAGATGCTGCTATCAAAGTCAGTTTTGTGCTTGCGCATAAAATTGTAAGCTGTAGTAAACTATTTGCTGAAGGAGAAGGAATGGATGCTTGAAGCCACTGATATTGCTTGCTTGGAAGTTAAGGCAGAACTTGAAATCATACCTTTGTCAAGAAGAACGGTAGTTCGACTTGTTGATGCTATTTCACAGAATCTCTTGGAACAGCTGCTTGATGGTATCCAATCATTTGAGTGGTACTCATTAACATTCAATGAGAGTACTGATATACAAGACACAGCGCAATTGCTTATATTCATCAGAAGAACTGATGAGAGCTTTGTAATTATCGAGGAATTGTTGTCAGTGGAAATGGTGAAGGGTACAACAACAGGACAAGACTTGTTTGACAGGGTTAGCAACTGTTTGAAAACAGCAGGGTTACCATGGGATAAAATGGCAAGTATCACAACAGATGGCACTCCATCGTTAATAGGCAGAAACATTGGTCATATCATGAAGATTAATGATAAGGTGAAAACAAAATCCTCTTCATAAAGTCTTATCTTTTCATTGCACAATTCACTTGGAAACTTTGTGTTGTAAATGCAATCAGAGTATGGGGATTAAACCACAGACAACTCAAAACTCTGCTTGATCAACTCGACTCTGAATTATTCTGACATACTCTACCACATAAATGTATGCTGGCTGAGCCTGGGAAATGTTCAGAACAGAGTATGGAATCTCAGAGAAGAAACGGTGATATTACTAGAACTTAAAAATATAACGCAACATTTTAAACAATGTGAAAAAAATCAAAAATTTCATTTTTGCTGTGGATGTTCTAGACAAGTATAATGAATTCAATACAAACAAGCTCATTTTCAAAACAGAAGGACGCCCATCTTTCGACACAAATCGGAAGATGGGCGTCCTTCTCACAGGGTCGCCCAAATCGGCATAATCGAAAGCCAATTTTGGTCACCCCCAACTGCTTTCCGTCGCAGGGTTGACCAAATTTCACGGGGGCGTGTCGGAGGCATAGAGAAGGCGGGACTTGGGCGTGCCTAACACATGGGCATCCTCGACCCACAATGGAAAAAAAAGGGCGTCCCTGCTGAGCACTTGGCCGACTTTACCTGGTCCTGTTTTTCTTATGACCAAGCCACAAAAAGATGCACAAACTGACCAGATGACTACCGGACAGAATCGGGGATCACTTCCCCTTATTCTCCCAGTGGTCACTAACCCCCTCCCACCCTCAAAAAACATTTTTAAAAAATATTTTGTACCAGCCTCTATGCCCTCCTCAAATGTCACACTCAGGTCCATCACAGCAGTATGCAGGTCCCTGGAGCAATTTTAGTGGGTGCAGTGCACTTCAGGCAGGTGGACCCAGGCCCCCCCACCTGTTACACTTGTGGTGGTAAATGTGAACCCTCCAAAACCCACCACAAATCTACTGTACCCACATCTAGGTGCCCCCTTCACCCGTAAGGGCTATGGTAGTGGTGTACAGTTGTGGGTTTTGGGGGGCTCAGCATACAAAGTAAGGGAGCTATGTACCTGGGAGCAACTTATGAAGTCCACTGCAGTGCCCCCTAGGGTGCCCGGCTGATGTCCTGGCATGTCAGGGGGACCGGTGCACTAAAAATGCTGGTTCCTCCCACGACCAAAGGGCTTGCATTTGGTCGTGGGCGTCCTTGGTTTCCATTATCGCCGAAAATCAGAAACGACCAAGTCTAGGGATGGCCATCTCTAAGGACAACCTAAATGTCAAGATTTGGGTGTCCCCGACCGTATTATTGAAACGAAAGATGGGCGTCCATCTTGTTTTGATAATACGGGTTTCCCCGCCCCTCCACGGGGACATTTTGCGAGGACGTCCTCAGCAAAACTTGGGCGTCCCTTTCGATTATGCCCCTCAAAGTCTTTTCTCATGAACCATATGCAGAAGTAAAATAATTTCAAGTCAAATTAATGCCCTTCTCCAGGCAACTGAAAGAACACGACTAAGCAAATTTTCTAGTATTGCAGATACAAACTGTCTCTGAAGAATCTGCTGAGAAATACAGCCATCAAATGCTACCAGCTTTAAAAGACGAGTTTAATGATGAAATAATGCTTGAAACAACTAAACATTAAAGCAAGATGGATGTATAAAATAAAGCAATAGCCATGCAAAATGATAGCGGTCTTAAAGAACAGTTCAAAGATTCAAAACTGATTGTTTCTATGCGTCACTGAAAAAGGAGAAGTTCTGCAATCTCAAAATATTTTGCTTAAAAAATGTGTGTTGTTTGCAGCAACTTACATCTGTGAACAGACTTTTTTATGCATGAACACCAATAAATCAAGATACAGATCTCAACCAACAGACTCAAACGTGCAGTCTATACTACGTATTACAACCAGCACAGTGAACTCTGAGTACAACGAACTGGTGAAGAACTGTGCAGTTATAAGAATATGGTATGAGACCATTCTGGTGATAAATTCTTAGGGGGTGTGATTTTCACACCCACATAAAATGTTGACAATTAAAGTTAATTTATGTAAATTAGCCCTGGCAGTCAAGTCCATGCAGAGGAAATATATGGATTTTGTGTGTTTTTTGGAGGGGGGGGGGGGGGGTTATGTGTGTGGCCCCTAGGGATACTGCTGATCTTCATGTGGCTCTCCATGTAAAATGGTTGCCCACCCATGTTCTAAATGATCTCTTTCCCTAAGCAATTAACCTAAAATTAGGAACCTCTAATAAATAACTCTGAGACGATCTCAATATGGGTAGAGAGAAGCATTTGCAGGCTGAAAACCCTTGGGTAAGAGAGGTCCCTAAAGTATTGTATCTACCAGTGAAGCTGATGCAGGTGGAATCCCTTGGGTATGAGAAGTCACTAAAGTATTGAATCCTCATGAAGGTAAAGAGAGTAGAAGGTAGAAACTTCTGCTCTGTGATTTAATTGTGATGATGAACTGCCTGTTTGGAATTGAACTACTGTTAATTGTGCACTGGATAAAGAGCCCAGACTGGAGCTGACTGTGAGCCTGTATTGAATCCTGACATGGGCTGATAGCCTGCTGCTTAAAGGGGGCTATTTGCCACACTCTTTCAGGTGGCCTACATGTGTTTAAGATTGAATGTGAATGCTGCTGCTGGAACTGTGTATCAGGACTACAAGAAATCTTCACTGAATAAAGTCATTAAGATTGAAGTTTGCTGGTGGATATTTATTCGACTGTACCGGGAACCTGTGGCTGAAGGAGATTGTTCTATCCTTGGCTACACCTAGAGGTACCTGGTTACTATATATATATATATATCTTACTTCACCATCAAGTGATGCCTTTTTTTATTAGCTCATCACTGCCTAATAAAATCAAAACACAATCACTGTAGAGTTGAGACTACACTACTATAAAGGGGCTCATTTTCAAAACACTTAGACTTACAAAGTTCTATAGGTTACTATGGAACTTTGTAAGTGTAAGTGCTTGGAAAATACACCTCCAAATATTAACAACCAGATGGAATCCTAAACTTTTATAATTATTTTTCAAGTTGTTTTTTTTTTTGTAGAAATCCTAAGAGCTATAGATCTAAAAATATGTGGTTAAGTCAGTTTTCAAAGGGGCCTACTCTGCTTAAAGACATTTTCCTTAGAATAAACTGCTCTCCAGAGGCTGCGCCAGAACATCATTGCTGAACACTGAGCCTGACGAATTTCTTCAAGTGCACAAAACTGTCCTTTTTTCACATACTAAGTGCATGAGCATTCTAAAACTAAAAGCAACAACCTACAGCTGGCACTATAATGATCTCAATAAAGGGTGGCAAAGTGTCCGTTCTCACATTGGTACTACCACAGAACATCACCTTCCAAGTAAAACAACGGGAAACAAAATTACAGCTGTGACAGCTTAAGAGTTTGCTATATGTTCCATACACAAACAAAGCGTCATACCACACCTCTTCTCACCAACCCATAGCCCTAAGCGCAGACGCTAGATTTCTTGCCCTCCTGTTCCTTGTTACATAGCTCTACCCCATCAGCCACCTGGATCTTCAAAGAGCCCAAAGCCAGGCCCTGATCAGAGTCCTATTGCAAAACCCCCAGAATATTGGGAAACTGGGCCTTCCAAGGGACAAGCGACTGTATCACACACCAGGTCTCAAAAGCCCTCCAGACGCTGACATATGTCAGGGAGAAAGAAGATTTCTGAGGGAGGAGCAGTGTAGAAACCACTGCTGGAGAAAAGCCATGCCTGTTTAAGTGTTTCCTCTCAAGGGCCAGAAAGTATACCAGAAGGGATCCAGATCTTCCATTTCTGCCGGGCTTTGAAGAAAGCCTTGAACTCTGGGCAGTGGAAGAGGCTCTCTCTCCAATAGGTGCATGAGGTGTATATACCACAGCCACCAGCAGGACCAGATGAGGATCCCGTACAATCCTCCACAACAGCCAGTCTATCAGCACCCTGGGGAGGGGGGAGGAGGAGGAGGAAAGATATGTAGAGGTTCCTCCTGCACCCATTGACCCTTCAGAGGTCAGATACCTCTGTCAACTGTACAAACAGTTCTCATTCATGTTGGCTTTGGAAGCCATCAGAGTGAACACTATTGGGTCCCACCAGTCCAGAATGAGCTGAAAGGCCTGAGGGCCCAGCTCCCATTCCCCCATATTCAGAAGAGAACAACTGAGAAAATCTGTCTGTACACTGTCCTTGATTGCAATGTGAACTGCTGACAGGGCCTGCAGGTGTCTCTCTGCCCAACAACAGAGACATGTTGCTTCCAGGGCCACCACCTGACTTTTGGTGCATAGTAGCATTGTCTGATATCATTAACTGCCTTCCCCTGAAGGAGAAAGAGGAATTCCAGCAGGACCTGGCAGACCACCCAAACCTCCAGAAGACTGATAGACCAAGTCGTCTCCTGCGTGGACCAGGCTCCCTGCACCACTTGACTCAGTCTGGGGTTTCCAGTGAATCCTTCCCTCCCCCCCCCCCCCCCCCCAAGGACTGTCCCACCAGTCTAGACTGATCTCACCTCGGCAGGGAGAGGCAAGGGATGCTCAAAGTTCTGAGAAACCGGGGTCCAAAAGGATTAACAGGGCCCACTGCAGAGGCCTCATATGCACACTTACCCAAGGCACCGCTTCTAGTGTTGCTGCTCTACACCACAAGAGCTGCAGGTAGTGTCAAACCTTGGGGACTAACAGCTTGCACAATCTGAACTTCTACATTTGAAGCTTTTCTGTTCAGTCCTCCGGGAGGAAAATCATCACCCTAGCAGTGTCGAATCAGACGTCCAGGCACTCCAGAACCTGGGGGGGGGGGGGGGGGGGGGGGGGAACCAGGTAATTCTTTCTGCGATTCACAACCCAACCCAGGACCCACTTCAGCTCCTTGTGACCTCGGGCAAGTCACTTAACCTTCCATTGCCCTAGGTACTAAAAAAAAAAAATTGTGAGCCCTCTAGGGACAGTTAAAGTACCTGTATATAATGTGTACAGCGCTGCATATGTCTAGTAGCGCTATAGAAATTAGTAGTAGTAGTATCTACAAGAGAGAAATAACCTGAGAAACGGCCAAACTGGCCTCCGCTTCCGAATTGAATCGAATCAGTCATCCAGATAGGGATGAACCCGGATGCTCTAGGTGATGCAGCCACCACCACCACCATCACTTTGGAAAAGGTGCAGGGAGCCGTAGCCAGACCAAATGGCAAGGCCCGAAACTGGAAGTGGTGCTCCAGCACATGAAAGCACAGATACTTTTTGTGATGAACAATGATGGGAATGTTCAGATGGGCTTCCATGAGGTCCAGGGACATTAAGAATTCGCCCTGATGAACTGAAGCTATCACAGACTGGAGAGTTTCCGTGCAAAAATACTGCACCCATAGAGAGTCATTCACTCCCTTTAGATCTAGGAAGGGCTGAAAGGAACTGCACTTCTTTAGGACCATGAAAGAAATGGAACATCCAAACCTCGTTCCACAGATGGAACAGGTTTAATGGACCCCAGCTCATGAAAATGCTGCAGAGTAAAAGCAACAGCCTGACGCTTTAGGGCCGAGCCAGATGGGAAAACCATGAAGGTGTCAGGGATGGTGCGGGCCAGGCTCCAGGGAGTAACTCTTCTCTACCACCTCCAGAACCCACTGATGTGAGGTGATGTGGACCGACTTCTGGTGAAAGAGAGACAAGCTTAACCCTCCCCCCCCCCCCCCCCCCCCCCCCGGAACCACCGAATTGCCGGTGAACATTGGCCTGGCCGAAAATGGATGTTGAAATTTCTCAGTTTGAGAAGGTTTTCAATACAAGAGTACACATCAAAGCAACAGAAAGGAATACATTGCTAAAATTTTAAATATTTAAAACAATTATTTTATTCACAATTACTACAAATCCTACGGCATCTGAGTAAAATGAAAGAGTTCAAGTGGCAAGCCAAACACTTAGTCAATGTACTCAGAAGTAGAGGCTATCCTTCATGTTTTGAAAAAGGTGTACAAAAGGGCCAAATACAACAACAGAGATTTGTTATTAGCAAGCATGGGAAGTCAGGAGGTACAGGAATAAACACAGACTTTTGTAATGAAATATTCAAATGCCAGTCCAGTCAATAACACTGTCCTTAAGAAAAATTGGAGAATCATGCAAGTACACCCTTTCTTTTCAGGTGTCATATTAGATCTGCTTATGATGGGGAAAAAATGTAAAAGAAATATTGATCTTTGAAGTGTTTTCTAGAGAACAGAACCAAGGTGAAAAGCTTCATGAACATTTTAAATGTGGATTATGCAAGACGTGAAAAATCACTTTACAAATTCAAGAATTTATTAATCCAGTTAACAAAGAAATGTATTTTGCAATAGTAAATATGTCGTTTATGTCATTAGATATCCATGCAAGTGAAAGCACACATTCGCATCTGTTTCCTGTGTTTAAATATAAGCGTCAAAACAAAACAAAAAAAACCTCACATATATTAACGGCGCAGAAAACAGACGCCAATGTGTTCTTGATGTTCGGGTTTTGTCAGGCGAATGTGCACAGGAGCAGAGCTTACCACTGAACTCCTCTGGTATGCGCCAAGTACAATCCTCCCACCGAACTCCCTAATGCTCAACAAAATGAGCACACCTGTATTTGCATATCGTTAGCATTGAGCATTAGGGAGTTGTTCTTCAGCGCTGTTCCAAACAGCACTGGAGTGTGAGCATCAGGGCCCGAGTCTTTACTTTTGCTTTTAAAACTTAATAACATTCTTACTTTAGATAAGGAAAAGCAGTCTATCCTCCTTCAGTTTGATATATATTGCTGCATTTGATGCTATTGATCACTCATTGCTCTTGTTTAGGCCAAGCCAGCTGGGTGTGACTGGCAGTGCATTAAAATGGTTTGAAGCTTGCGGAAAATGCAGTTTCATCAGATTGGTGTCCAGGATGTGTAGTCCCACAGGGATCTCCGTTGTCACCATTGTTATTTCATGTGTATCTTAGTTCACTGGGTGAATTTGTTTTCTAATAAGGATGTTTCTATCTTATGCAGATAGCATCTTTTTGATAACTTCAGTATTAGAAAACATTGACAGTCTTTATTGTCTTAAAAAAATGAATCAACAGAAGACAAGACTGCTCTGGTTTGGAAACTTAGGCCCCCTTTTACTAAGGTGCGCTCACATTTTTAGCGAACATTAAAATTGTGGGTACACTAAACATTAGAGACCCCATAAGAATGCATTGGCGTCTCTAACATTTAGCGCGCCCACAATTTTAGCATGCAATAAAAATGTGAGCGCGCCTTAGTAAAAAGGGGCCTATGACACCATTCCAAAACAGGAATTTATTATACTTCAATGATTGATATTTGGACTAGTAGAATTTTTAATTGAATCAACAGAAGACAAGACTGCTCTGGTTTGGAAACTATGACACCATTCCAAAACAGGAATCTACCCTTATTTAAGGTGAAACTCTAAAATTTGAAAATAGGTCTAGAGTTTTGGGTATCATTCTAGATTCCAAACTGACCTTTGAGTATCAAAAAATCCCCAAAACAAATTATCAAGGAATTTGTTTTTCTTTTTTTAAATTGAGACAGCTTCAAGTTATTCATTCATCCTTAACTGATCAGAGTTTTAGGACTATAACAATCTATTTTATTACCTCAGCTAGATTACTTACAGATCCTTTTACCAAATGGCGTTAAAAGAGGCCCTGTGG
Organism: Microcaecilia unicolor; assembly: GCF_901765095.1. Classification (NCBI taxonomy): domain Eukaryota; kingdom Metazoa; phylum Chordata; class Amphibia; order Gymnophiona; family Siphonopidae; genus Microcaecilia; species Microcaecilia unicolor. The sequence goes on from NC_044039.1 coordinate 107,494,657, forward strand.
AGGCATCAGCATGTAGGTTTGCTGTGCGCTGAGGCCTCCTTTTACAGCTGACGGTCAAAGGCTTTTTAATCTGACTAACGCTGGCCGTGTCCCCGGTGCTAGAAAATTTAAAAATATTTTCTAGTGCTGAAATTGGTAAGCAGCAGGAATCAGAACTACAGCCGAGCTAGGGCCAAATTGCCACACGCCAAGCCGGTGCTACCCCTACTACCCCTTTGTAAAAGGGCCCCTTAATTCGTCATATCAAAGTCTGTCAACCACATTACTCAAGAGGTTGCAGCTATTGCAGAATACTAAAGCCAGATTGATCTAAAAAAGGGTAAATTTGATAGAGTTTCTCCTTTTTTGGAACATCTTTATTGGTTTCCAATTGGTAAGCAGATTGAATTTAAAATAGCATGTCTGGTTTTCAAATCTTTTCATGAGCAAGATCTTAAAGAACTGACTAATTCGCTTTGGTGCTCATTTTCAAAGCACTTAGACTTACAAAGTTCCATAGGTTACTATGGAACTTTGTAAGTCTAAGTACTTTGAAAATACACCTCTTTGTATACCAAAATATAGGTATATGCGTCTGGTTTATCCAGCGACCAAAATCTTCATTAGAAGTCCCATTTGAATTTACTTGTTCATATCAAGGAGTGAAAGTTTGAAATCATTTCCCTAAACAGCTAAGTTTTTTAAGTCTTAGGGAACAAACAATAGGAAGAAATTTATCTATATACTATATAATTATGAATATTTTGTTTACATTAAGATGGTTATGATATGTTAGCTCCCTCATTGTTGAGTGTTTTTAATGTAATTCACAATAAATCTTATGGGAAGCTGAGTGGAATATAAGAAATACAGGGGTCCTTTTACTAAGCCGCAGTAAAAAGTGGCCTGCAGTAGTGCGTGCGTATATTCCAAAAACAAAATCAAACTTAAAAATTGCACACAAAGTTGCATTTGGAAGCAGTTTCTAGAGTTGGATAGTGAGGCTTCTTTTATCAGGAAACATTATCTTTCAACCAATTTGTTCCAATAAGGGACCCAGTTTCTGAAAAAATGCTACCATCTAACTAAGTTACCTCCAAAGGGGCAGGCTATGCCCCTTCAGAGGTGCCCTTTTGGCGGTGCGCCTGAGGCAGCTTGCTTCATTCTTGGCACACTTTTCTGCTTGAACATGTAGAAAGTGATGACACAGGGTGGGTGGGTCCAAGCCACGCCACCAGAGATGCTGACGTGCATAGTGAAAGATGGTAAGATAATAGCACTGCTGAAATAAGATATTACCAACAATCAGAATGAAAAGCATAGTTCAGAGGAATAGTAGATAGTAAAAAGTCTTCTTCAGTCTTGGCACATTTTTCAGCTTCAACAAGCAGGACGTGATGACAGAGTGGGTGTGGCCAAGCCACACTGCTGGAGACACTGCTGTGCACAGTGAAAGATGGTAAGATAATGTTAGAGGGGGTTAAAAGAGGGAAAAAAAAGGTTTTTTTTTTCTTACCTGGGGTGGCCTGGGACGATTAGGCACGTCCCAGGCTTGGAAAGGGGTACGGGAAGGGCTCTGGTGGGGTGGTCCCTTGTGTTTCGGGCTGATTCGGGGCCCGGCGTTTGTAGGGGCGCTGCAGCAGGCAGCGCGACAGTTTGGTGGGTCTTCGGGCCCTGTTTTAGGGCCGGTTGAAGAGAGAGGGACTGGCACCAGGTTTACTGGACTCCCGGGAACGATTAGGCACGTTCCCGGGAGCGAAGAAGAGCACCGGGCAGTTCCGGTGTTGGAGGGGCCGGGATTGGGCCAATTATGGCGACTGGTGGGTTTCCGGGGCCATTTCGGGCCTGGGAAGGAGCGCGGGCCGCGAAACAGGGCATTTTGGGCCCTGTTGCAGCCGTTCTGCAGGTCCGGAGTGGGGCCGGAAGATGAAGATGGGCAGGAGGAGCGAAGGAGTTCGTGCATGAGGCGGCGCGCCTCATGCACGAATCGCGTGTGCGCATTTTCGCGTTTAGGCCCAAGCCGGGGCCTAAATTTTGGGCCGGCTTCGGAGCTTTTTTGCTTTTAGCTCCGTTTTTGAATGTGGACGTCCGAGACCGGAACGGAGGGAAGTCTAGACGTCAGAAGAAAATCATCTTCAAGGTAAGGGGGGTTTTATTTAAAAATTTTAATTAGTTTAATTTTAAATTGTGAAAATGCGTTCTTTTATTTTTAAAAAATAAAGGGTTAAAGTTTTTTTAATTCTGATTTTGGTTTTGTGTTCGGGGAATTTTTTTAGGATTTTTGTGGTGAGTTAGTTTTTGAATTTTTAAATAGGGGTTTTTGATGGGCGTGGGTTTAATAGGGTTAGGAAAGAGTTAATTTTTTAAATTTGACAGAGTAGGTCCGGGAGGGGATTTAGAAATTTTTGGGATGATTTTTGATTGGATTTGGGATTTTGAGAAAGTTTTAGGATAGGTTATTTAGGGGCGGACTTTGGAATTTTTAAAATTGGAAGTTAGGGGTGTGTAGGGAATATGGGGTTGGGATTTTTGGTTGGAGTTGGAAGTATTTCTCATAATTTTTCAGGTAAAGTTTGGCAAAAATATATGGTTTCCATTATTTTCAATGGGAAAAGTAGTTTTAAAATGGAGCTGGAGCAGCGCTGCCCAACATTGCGCAGGTCAGCTCAGCCAATTTGGAATGTTGAAAAGGGTTGGTGATTGGTTGAGTAGACCTCGGAATGGCAAGCCGGGCTGGTCTCCTAGGGAACGGTGGTTGCAGGCAGTTGGGGAGAGTGTGTTGGACAGTCTGAGAGCGAGGTGTAGTTGGTGTTGTGGAGAATTGTATGGTGTTTGAGAGTTTTAATTTGAGAGATTTTACTGTGAAATTGGTTAAGGCTTAGTGGGAAGGTTACAGGTTAAAAGAGAAGAATTTTAGGGTTTTTTAGTGGGATTTTTGGGATTTGGGGGATTAAGGGGCTAATTATAAAGGAAACAGGGGAAGGATCTAGAAAGGATTGTTTAGGAAATAGTGTAGTTAAGCAAGAGTTAAGCATATAGGAAAAGGGGTTAAGTAGGGGTTAAGTTGTGGGTTAATAGGGTCACAGCTTAGGTTTAAATTGAATGGAATGAGGATATGTGTTGTGAATAAATGGTGAAAAGAAGAAGACTGCCAAACACACCTGTGTTAGTGCTAGTTAGGGAATAAAAAAAGTTTAGGTAGAGAAGGAAAGCATCTGACAGAGAGGGAATTTGAAATTACTTTTATTTCTTCAGCTAGAAGGCCACAGTGGAGAGAAAAAAAAAAACATTTGCTTCCCTGAAGTGCAGAATCCTTATTGGCTTAAACAGAGTAGATAGGGTCTTGCTTCCATTTACTTTAAATTTAAGGAAAGGTTTAGGAAGAAGAGTCGTGTACACATTCTTCTGAAGACGACTGCAAGGGCCCCGACGCAAGAAAGATTTCGTTGCACGTTTTGGAGAAAAGAAGTCTGAAGCATCAGCAGCTAAGTAACTGTGGGGAAAAACGGGACTGGGGTAAAAGATAAGGGAAAAGTGGGAGAGACTTACCTGTGAAGGGAAAGGGAAAACAGAAAGAAAATAAATAAAGCACTTACCTGTTCCTGTAAAACGTGAGTGGAGACGTCTCCTGAAAAACATAAAAGTATCAAATTCAGAAAAAAAAAGTTAACAAAAGATGTATTAAGAAAAGTTTAAAAGGAACCAAAGAAAAAGTAATGTAATACTTATCTGACTCCTTTAATCTGATGCAGCGATGTGAACTCCTGGAAAGAAAAAAAAAGTATTTTTTAGAGTTGACTGTTGGGTTTGTTGTACAATTCTTAATTGCATTAAAATTACTTTGTCTATTTCACTGAAAAAGGGGTACTAATAAATGTTACTTTGTTATTGATAAGAAACCTGTTGCTATCAGGGTTTGTACGCTCAAGCAAGCAAGTATCCTGAAATTTAGTTTAATTTCCTCACTGGGCCCGAGGGGCTGAGTGACGTGGTTAGTTATTGTACTCACTCCTCTTTCTTGGTGTCAGGTGTTCTGACAAGGCTGCCACGACTACAACCATCAAGCTGTTGGAACACCGCCATCTTATACATCACACTCAAGAGTGTGGGGGTGTGAACAATAATAGCGCTGTTTTCTTTGTTTTCTTGAGATGTCTAAAGCCAGTATCTCCTGGGAACTGGTTTTCTTAGTGTAAAGCACCACAAAGCTCTGAAACACAAAGAAAAAATAAGGTAGGCGGGACTTTGTTCAAAGGAATGAAGTGTTCTGAACAAAAAAGAACCAAGTCAGGAATTTAGGTTCAGCTCAGAAGTTCTGGCTTTAGAGGACAAGATGGTGTCTACGAGAGGAGACGTGTTTTGAGAGCTCCAGAAATTCGAAACGCGTCTTATGTAGAGAAGCACTCTTTTCCCGCTTTCTGAGATGGGAAAGAGGAAAGGAAAGACCGGGGTGAAAGCCTCCCCTAACCCCGGAGGTAACCCTACTCTCAAACAGACAATGCTTGAAGAATTTAGAGCCCCACCACTGGGAATGCAAAGGCCTGCTTTGATTGATCCTACCTGTTTGTCAGGGGAATCCAGTGCTGAAGCGGCTTCATTAAGACCGCTCTTTCAACCTCCGAGACGTGGAAGCAGTGTGATGACGCCAGTTGAGCCCCGATGTGATTTTCCCGAAGCTGGTATTTCAACCTCGAGGGCTGGGAGAGGTCCTGTCGATTCATCGACCCCGTTGGAATCAATATCGATGAGGGCAGGGGTGGCTGAAGCACCCCATACTTCCTCTGCCATGGGAGCTGCTTCTGAAAGTCTTGGCTTGACTTTAAAACCAGCGGTAGTAACACTTGATGTTCTGTAGGAAGCTATCCAAGATCTAAATGCTTCGCTTCAGCAGGTAAATAACTCATTTAAACAGGAGTTACTGGTTTTGAATCAATTTAAATCGTCTTCTAATGAAAACATTCAAATAAATGAACAAAAACTTGTAATACATGAAAGTGAAATAAAAAAAATTGCAAAGCTCTGTTGAAACTCTTATCCATGATAGGAATATTTTGGATAAAAGACTAGAATACCTGGATAATCAAACAAGAAAGAACAATCTGAGATTCCTTAAATTTCCTAAATCGCCACTTATTGCCCCAATTGAAATGCTGAGGAAGTATTTCACATAAATATTAGAAATCCCTAAAGAGGCATTTCCTACTATAGTCAAAGCATATTATATTATCAGGACTTCTACTTCTGTGGAACCTCAACAACAATTAAACCTGTCGGAATTCTTGGAAAGTTCTCTCGAGGCTATAACAGAGCGAACATTAATTGTGACTTTTGCATTCAAGACTGATTGAAATAATATTCTGAGATTATATTTTAAACACGTCAGCACAATTCCATGGTATCAAAATACAAATATTTCCTGATCTTAATAGAGAGACTCAGAAAAAAAGGAGACAATTTATGGATTTGAAATCAAGGATTCTTGGATTGATTGGGACTTATCTTCTAAAATTTCCCTGTAGGTGCTTGATTTCTTTGAACACTGTTAATTATATATTTTTTTAACCTAAGAAACTACAGGACTTTATATTATCCCATGAAGAAGGAGAGGCTGGTAGTCGAGATACTCCTACAGTTTGAACACTGACAATCGCTAGCAGCCTAGTTGCACTCCCCCTCTTAGTTTAATTTTCATTTCTTTATGTTATTTCCTAGTATCTTGTCCAAGAAATATTGTGGACGAATATATATGTAATTTCAAAGTTAATTTATTTTGATTTTCTAATAATAATTGTATTTCTCCTATTCTCAATAGCATTTATGTAATGTAAATGTATTAATGAAACTTATAAAGAATTAAAAGAGGAATTTACAAACTTAAAAGTACCATGTCCTCTCAGGCAGGTGTTTTGTCCCATTCCAGCTGGCTACACGTAGCCTGTGTCGGTTACATCAGCTACAGCAAACTGAGGTTAACTACAAAAGCTTCCTACAAATCAGTAAAGCTGCATGGTGAGTGGCTCTAGCTGGAGAGATCAGTCTCCTTACTGTAGTGGTGACAGATGTACCATGTGAATCTGTAACTTGGTAGGAGATTTTGTATAAATAAGGCTAAACATCCTTTAAACTTCTGTCAAATGTATAGTCAAATACAGTTCTGTGAAATATATTTTTCAAACCTCCAATCAACTTTACTAATAGTAAGAAGGAACTTCGAGTGTAGATCTTGTTTAAGATTTGTGTCTGTTGTGCTGTTTTCTACTACAGCGAATGCTACATACCTGTAGAAGGTATTCTCCGAGGACAGCAGGCTGATTGTTCTCACTGATGGGTGACGTCCACGGCAGCCCCTCCAATCGGAACACTTTACTAGCAAAGGCCTTTGCTAGTCCGCGCATGCGCGGCCGTCTTCCCGCCCGAACCGGCTCGTGTTCGTCAGTCCTATATGTAGCAAGACAAACAAGGGAAGACACAACTCCAAAGGGGAGGCGGGCGGGTTTGTGAGAACAATCAGCCTGCTGTCCTCGGAGAATACCTTCTACAGGTATGTAGCATTCCCTTTCTCCGAGGACAAGCAGGCTGCTTGTTCTCACTGATGGGGTATCCCTAGCCCCCAGGCTCACTCAAAACAACAAACATGGTCAATTGGGCCTCGCAACGGCGAGGACATAACTGAGATTGACCTAACAATTTATCCAACTAACTGAGAGTGTAGCCTGGAACAGAATAAACATGGGCCTAGGGGGGTGGAGTTGGATTCTAAACCCCGAACAGATTCTGAAGCACTGACTGCCCGAACCGACTGTCGCATCGGGTATCCTGCTGCAGGCAGTAATGAGATGTGAATGTGTGGACAGATGACCACGTCGCAGCTTTGCAAATCTCTTCAATAGTGGCTGACTTCAAGTGGGCCACTGACGCTGCCATGGCTCTAACATTATGAGCCGTGACATGACCCTCAAGAGCCAGCCCGGCCTGGGCGTAAGTGAAGGAAATGCAATCTGCTAGCCAATTGGATATGGTGCGTTTCCCCACAGCCACTCCCCTCCTGTTGGGATCAAAAGAAACAAACAATTGGGCGGACTGTCTGTTGGGCTGTGTCCGCTCCAGACAGAAGGCCAATGCTCTTTTGCAGTCCAATGTGTGCAGGTGACGTTCAGCAGGGCAGGAATGAGGACGGGGAAAGAATGTTGGCAAGACAATTGACTGGTTCAGATGGAACTCCAACACAACCTTTGGCAAGAACTTAGGATGAGTGCGGAGGACTACTCTGTTATGATGAAATTTGGTGTAAGGGGCCTGGGCTACCAGGGCCTGAAGCTCACTGACTCTACGAGCTGAAGTAACTGCCACCAAGAAAATGACCTTCCAGGTCAAGTACTTCAGATGGCAGGAGTTCAGTGGCTCAAAAGGAGGATCCCATGACACTGTAGGAGGTTTGACGGGGGGCTTTGACAAAAGCAAACCTCTCATGAAGCGAACAACTAAAGGCTGTCCTGAGATCGGCTTACCTTCCACACGGTAATGGTATGCACTGATTGCGCTAAGGTGAACCCTTACAGAGTTGGTCTTGAGACCAGACTCAGACAAGTGCAGAAGGTATTCAAGCAGGGTCTGTGTAGGACAAGAGCGAGGATCTAGGGCCTTGCTGTCACACCAGACGGCAAACCTCCTCCATAGAAAGAAGTAACTCCTCTTAGTGGAATCTTTTCTGGAAGCAAGCAAGATGCGGGAGACACCCTCTGACAGACTCAAAGAGGCAAAGTCTACGCTCTCAACATCCAGGCCGTGAGAGCCAGAGACTGGAGGTTGGGATGCAGAAGCGCCCCTTCGTCCTGTGTGATGAGGGTCGGAAAACACTCCAATCTCCACGGTTCTTCGGAGAACAACTCCAGAAGAAGAGGGAACCAGATCTGACGCGGCCAAAAAGGAGCAATCAGAATCATGGTGCCTCGGTTTTGCTTGAGTTTCAACAAAGTCTTCCCCACCAGAGGTATGGGAGGATAAGCATACAGCAGACCTTCCCCCCAGTCCAGGAGGAAGGCATCCGATGCCAGTCTGCCGTGGGCCTGAAGCCTGGAACAGAACTGAGGGACTTTGTGGTTGGCTTGAGATGCAAAGAGATCTACCAAGGGGGTGCCCCACACCTTGAAGATCTGGCGCACTAATCGGGAATTGAGCGACCACTCGTGAGGTTGCATAATCCTGCTCAACCTGTCGGCCAGACTGTTGTTTAAGCCTGCCAGATATGTGGCTTGGAGCACCATGCCGTGACGGCGAGCTCAGAGCCACATGCTGACGGCTTCCTGACACAGGGGGCGAGATCCGGTGCCCCCATGCTTGTTGATGTAATACATGGCAACCTGGTTGTCTGTCTGAATTTGGATAATTTGGTGGGACAGCCGATCTCTGAAAGCCTTCAGAGCGTTCCAGACCGCTCGTAACTCCAGGAGATTGATCTGCAGATCGCATTCCTGGAGGGACCAGCTTCCCTGGGTGTGAAGCCCATCGACATGAGCCCCCCACCCCAGGAGAGACGCATCCGTAGTCAGCACTTTTTGTGGCTGAGGAATTTGGAAAGGGCGTCCCAGAGTCAAATAGGACCAAATCGTCCACCAATACAGGGATTTGAGAAAACTCATGGACAGGTGGATCACGTCTTCTAGATCCTCAGCAGCCTGAAACCACTGGGAAGCTAGGGTCCATTGAGCAGATCGCATGTGAAGGCGGGCCATGGGAGTCACATGAACTGTGGAGGCCATGTGGCCAAACAATCTCAACATCTGCCGAGCTGTGATCTGCTGGGACGCTCGCACCCTCGAGACGAGGGACAACAAGTTGTTGGCTCTCGTCTCTGGGAGATAGGCACGAGCCGTCCGAGAATCCAGCAGAGCTCCTATGAATTCGAGTCTCTGTACTGGGAGAAGATGGGACTTTGGGTAATTTATCACAAACCCCAGCAGCTCCAGGAGGCGAATAGTCATCTGCATGGACTGTAGAGCTCCTGCCTCGGATGTGTTCTTCACCAGCCAATCGTCGAGATAGGGGAACACGTGTACTCCCAGCCTGCGAAGCGCCGCTGCTACTACAGCCAAGCACTTCGTGAACACTCTTGGCGCAGAGGCGAGCCCAAAGGGTAGCACACAGTACTGGAAGTGGCGTGTGCCCAGCTGAAATCGCAGATACTGTCTGTGAGCTGGCAGTATCGGGATGTGCGTGTAGGCGTCCTTCAAGTCCAGAGAGCATAGCCAATCGTTTTTCTGAATCATGGGGAGAAGGGTGCCCAGGGAAAGCATCCTGAACTTTTCCTTGACCAGATATTTGTTCAGGGCCCTTAGGTCTAGGATGGGACGCATCCCCCATTTTCTTTTCCACAAGGAAGTACCTGGAATAGAATCCCAGCCCTTCTTGCCCGGATGGCACGGGCTCGACCGCATTGGCGCTGAGAAGGGCAGAGAGTTCCTCTGCAAGTACTTGCTTGTGCTGGAAGCTGTAAGACTGAGCTCCCGGTGGGCAATTTGGAGGCTTGGAGGCCAAACTGAGGGTGTATCCTTGCCGGACTATTTGGAGAACCCACTGGTCGGAGGTTATGAGAGGCCACCTTTGGTGAAAAACTGTCAACCTCCCCCTGACCGGCAGGTCACCCGGCACTGACACGTTGATGTCGGCTATGCTCTGCTGGAGCCAGTCAAAAGCTCACCCCTTGCTTTTGCTGGGGAGCCGAGGGGCCTTGCTGAGGCGCACGCTGCTGACAAGAGTGAGCGCGCTGGGGCTTAGTCTGGGCCGCAGGCTGTCGAGAAGGAGGATTGTACCTACGCTTACCAGAAGAGTAGGGAACAGTCCTCCTTCCCCCATAAAAACGTCTACCTGTGGAGGTAGAAGCTGAAGGCTGCCGGCGGGAGAACTTGTCGAAAGCGGTATCCCGCTGGTGGAGCTGCTCTACCACCTGTTCGACTTTCTCTCCAAAAATATTGTCCTCACGGCAAGGCGAGTCCGCAATCCGCTGCTGGATCCTATTCTCCAGGTCGGAGGCACGCAGCCATGAGAGTCTGCGCATCACCACACCTTGAGCAGCGGCCATGGACGCAACATCAAAGGTATCATATACCCCTCTGGCCAGGAATTTTCTGCACGCCTTTAGCTGCCTGACCACCTCCTGAAATGGCTTGGCTTGCTCAGGAGGGAGCTTGTCCACCAAGCCCGCCAACTGCCGCACATTGTTCCGCATGTGTATGCTCATGTAGAGCTGGTAAGACTGGATTTTGGCCACGAGCATAGAGGAATGGTAGGCCTTCCTCCCAAAGGGGTCTAAGGTTCTAGAGTCTTTGCCCGGGGGCGCCGAAGCATGCTCCCTAGAACTCTTAGCCTTCTTTAGGGCCAGATCCACAACTCGAGTCGTGAGGCAACTGAGTGCGCATCAGCTCTGGGTCCCCATGGATCCAGTACTGGGACTCGATCTTCTTGGGAATGTGGGGATTACTTAGAGGCTTGGTCCAGTTCGCCAGCAATGTCTTTTTTAGGACATGATGCATGGGTACTGTGGACGCTTCCTTAGGTGGAGAAGGATAGTCCAGAAGCTCAAACATTTCAGCCCTGGGCTCGTCCTCCACAACCACCGGGAAGGGGATAGCCGTAGACATCTCCCGGACAAAGGCCGCAAAAGACAGACTCTCGGGAGGAGAAAGCTGCCTTTCAGGGGAGGGAGTGGGATCAGAAGGAAGGCCATCAGACTCCTCGTCAGAGAAATATCTGATGTCCTCCTCCTCCTCCCACGAGGCCTCACCATCGGTATCAGACACAAGTTCATGAACCTGCGTCTGAAGCCGTGCCCGGCTCGACTCCGTGGAGACACGGCAACGGTGTGAGCGTCGAGAGGTAGACTCCCTCGCCAGCACCGGCGAAGCTCCCTCCGCCGACGTCGTCGGGGAGCCTTCCTGGGACGCAACCGCAGTCGGTACCGCAAGCAGCACCGATGTCGGAGACCTCACCCCGGGCAAGGGGCCAGCCGGCGCCTCACTCGACGGTACCGGTGGCGCAAGCACCCCCGGTACCGGAGGGGAAGGGCGCAACAGCTCTCCCAGGATCTCTGGAAGAACGGCCCGGAGACTCTCGTGCAGGGTGGCTGTGGAGAAAGACATAGAAGCCGATGCAGGCGTCGAGGTCAGAGTCTGTTCCGGGCGTGGAGGCTGTCCAAGGTGGAGCACATCGACATCTCCTGAACAGAGAGGGTGAGCGGTCCTCCCGGTGCCGATGCCTACTGGGTGCCGACTCCCTCGGCGACCCAGAGCTCTCGGTACCGATGCGGGAAGGAGACCGGTGTCGATGCTTCTTTGACTTTTTCAAACGAAGCATGTCACCGGAACTTCCCGGTACTAACAAGGAGGACGTAGAATCCAACCGTCGCTTCCTTGGGGCCGAGGCCGAAGAAGGTCAGTCTCGGGGGGGATGTACCGCAGGAGCCTTCAGGGTAGGGGGAGACCCACCCGAAGGCTCACCGCCACCAGCAGGGGAATGGACAGCCCTCACCTGCACTCCGGTCGAAGCACCACCGTCCGACGACATCAGCACTAGTGGAGGTCCCGGTACCACCGACGCAGCCGAAGCCGAGGTCGGAGGTCTTGACGCCGTCGACGTCAATGCACTCGATACCCCCGGTGCTGTTGTCAATGAAGAGCCCGAGAACAATACATTCCACTGGGCCAATCTCGCTACCTGAGTCCTTTTCTGTAAAAGGGCGCAAAGACTACAGGCTTGCGGGCGGTGCCCAGCCCCCAGACACTGAAGACACGACGCGTGCCTATCAGTGAGCGAGATTACCCGGGCGCACTGGGTGCACTTCTTGAAGCCGCTGGGAGACTTCGATGACATGGGCGGAAAAATCACGCCGGCGAAATCAAAACTCGTAATTGCATTAAGGCACCAAAAAGAGGGAGAGAAAAAACTCGAACCGAGGCCTCAAAAGGGCCTACCCCGAAAACGAAAGTAAACTTAACGGGGCAAAAAACTGGAAATACGGGAAGAGGAAAAAGACCGAAAAGGTCTTTCTCGAAAATCCTATTTTTTTTTTTTACTCTAGCGAAAAGCCAAAAGACGCGCGAGGGTCAACTTAAGGGGCGCGAAAGGCGCAAACACGACCGTCCCGAGTGCGGACAAAAGAAGACTGACGAACACGAGCCGGTTCGGGCGGGAAGACAGCCGCGCATGCGCGGTGCACATCGGCGCGTGAGGACTAGCAAAGGCCTTTGCTAGTAAAGTGTTCCGATTGGAGGGGCTGCCGTGGACGTTACCCATCAGTGAGAACAAGCAGCCTGCTTGTCCTCGGAGAATACTACTTGACATTTCTAAAGCGCTACTAGGGTTACGCAGCGCTGTACAATTTAACATAGAAGGACAGTCCCTGCTCAAGGAGCTTACAATCTAAAGGATAAATGTACAGTCAGTCATATAGGGGCAGTCTAGATTTCCTGAAAGGTATAAAGGTTAGGTGCCGAAAGCAACATTGAAGAGATGGGCTTTGAGCAAAGATTTGAAGATGGGTAGGGAGGGGGCTTGGCGTAAGGGCTGAGGAAGTTTATTCCAAGCATAGGGTGAGGCGAGGCAGAATGAGCGGAGCCTGGAGTTGGCGGTGGTGGAGAAGGGTACTGAGAGGAGGGATTTGTCCTGTGAGCGGAGGTTTTCTGTCCTGGTCTTCCTCCTAGTGTGGGCTTCATAGATGCTATTGAGATATTTTTTTCTTTATTATATGCAATTTCATTTATAATAGTTTGTATCTTGAGCATTTTCTGTACAAATGTATACTGTAATATGTACATTGAATTTAAAAATAAAAAAAAACACTGTCCATCTCTGACTGTGTTGGCATCTGTGGCAGGTATTCGTGCATGTTCATCACTTCTACAATGTTGATCTTTTCACCAAGTTTCTTCCCCACCTTTTGCCGGCATATCTGCTGTTCTTGCTCATCGGTCAAGTTCACAATGACCATGAGTGCATCCCTTGGGTGGTGTGGACCATCATCTAAGAAAGGCCAACAATTTTTTTTTGTAGAACTCTAGAGATATCTGTCCTAGTGTATCACTTCCATCTTCTACAGGGCATGGTAGAAAACAAAAGAAAATGAATATTAAATTCAGACAGCAAAAATATATCAATATAGTACTTATAAACTGCTAATTTCCCTAAAAGGGATCATTGCGGTATACAAAAAAAAAAAAAAAACATATCAACTTATTATTCATTACATAGCCATAATATAAAACCCTCAACAACATCCTAAGGTCGCTCAAATAAAAAAAGTTTTAATCTTTTTCGGAAATACTAAGGGGACTTTTACAAAGCTGGACTAGCGTCTTTAGCTCGTGGTAAAAATCAGCCGGCGGTAAATGCTGAGACATCCATAGGAATATAATAGGTGTCTCAGTATTTACCGTCAGCTGATTTTTACTGCAAGCTAAAAATGCTAAATAACACATTGCTGAATTTTTAGTTAACTACACAAATGACTACTAAATACCTAATTCAGTTTCCTTTTTTTTTTTTTTTTTTGTACCCCGCGCTTTCCCACTCATGGCAGGCTCAATGCGGCTTAGGTACTTATTTGTACCTGGGGCAATGGAGGGTTAAGTGACTTGCCCAGAGTCACAGGAGCTGCCTGTGCCTATTAAATGTTTGGCTTATGAATTTAAGCCAGCCATTATAGCTTGTCTATATAAAGGCTGAAAAGCGCTTTTGAAAATCCCAGATAGGTTTTTGGTACTTCTGCAATCTACAGTAATCCTGGTGCATCAAGCAACACGAGTTGATTTTCTATAAGTCATTTGATTTCACTGTAGCTATTTTTCCTCAGTGTTCCATAAATGGAGGCACCTCATCTTCAAGATGTGTGGGTAGCAAGGACAGTGTCTAACATGGACACTTACAACTGTGCAGAAGGAATGGATCCTCAGAAGCTTAGCCGAAATTGGGTGGCGGAGCAGGTGGGGGGAAGAGGGGTTGGTGGTTGGGAGGCAAGGATAGTGGAGGGCAGACATATGGTCTGTGCCAGAGCTGGTGATGGTAGACGGGACTGGTGGTTGGGAGGCGGGGAATCCTGCTGGGCAGACTTATACGGTACAAATCAAGGTAAGGTATACACAAATGAATTTATCTTGTTGGGCAGACTGGATGGACCATGCAGGTCTTTTTCTGCCGTCATCTACTATGTTACTATCCAGCTTATAATCGAAAGTAATCGCCAGCTATTTCCAGACAAATCGGGATATGGCCGGCGATTTCGCAAAAGCGACGAAAAGCATATATTCGAAAGCTACATTTGTGATAGCTTCGCCGCTTTCCCTTCGCCTCGCCGGCGAAAGTTCAAAGGGGCGTGTTGGCGGCGAAGCGAAGGCGGGACATGGGCAGGCTTGGGCGTGGCTACCAGATGGCCGGCTTTCGCGGATAATGGAAAAATAAAACCCGGCGATAAGCAGGATTTCGCCGGGTTTACTTGGTCCTTTTATTTTCACGACCAAGCCTCAAAAAGGTGCCCCAACAGACCAGATGACCACCGGAGGGAATGGGGGATGACCTCCCCTTACTCCCCCAGTGGTCGCCAACCCCCTCCCACACTAAAATTATTAAAATACAAACCTTTTCTGCCAGCCTGTATGCCAGCCTCAAATGTCATACCCAGCACCCAGACAGCAGTATGCAGGTCCCTGGAACAGTTGTTGTTGGTTGCAGTGGACTGCAGAAAGGCAGAGCCAGGCCCATCCCCCCCCCCACCTGTTCCACTTGTGGTGGGTAATGTTGAGCCCTCCCAAACCCCCCAAAACCCACTGTACCCACATGTAGGTGCCCCCCTTCAGCCCTTAGGGCTAGGGTAATGGTGCACACTTGTGGGCAGTGGGTTTTGGGGGGGGATTTGGGGGACTCAGCACACAAGGGAAGGGTGCTATGCACCTGGAAGCTAATTTGGTTGTTTATAAAAGATGTTTGAAGTGCCCCCTAGGGTGCCCGGTTGGTGTCCTGGCATGTGAGGGGGACCATTGCACTACAAATGCTGGCTCCTCCCACGGCCAAATGCCTTGGATTTCGCCGGGTTTGAAATCGCCGGCAGTTTTTTCCATTATTGCGGAAAAACAAAAGTGGCGATCTCAAACCCGGCGAAATCCAAGGCATTTCGCCGGCCCACACCGTATTATCGAAAAAAAAGATGGCCGGCCATCTTTTTTGAAAATACGGTTCCGGCCAGCTATTGCGCCGCCGCCAAAATAGATCGCTGGCGAACTATTTCGCCGGCGACGTTCGATTATTCCCCTCTATGTTACTATGCTTCTGCTACATTTTTATTATATTTTGACAAATTTTGAAGACATGTTACATGAAAAAGACTCCTCATCTAAGTAAAGTGCTTCCGTGGCCCTTTCCAATGTCTAATAGTTTACATTCTGTTTTGGATTTACTTAATAAGCATGTTTGCAGACAAAGTGTTATAATAGATTCCATGACCTGTATGCACAGATGGGAAACGCTACTTTACCTTGAAATCTCTCATAGCATCTTGTAGTGTTGTCAAGTTCATTAGAAGACTCAAAGTAAACTCAAAGTCAAAATCCATGTCTTGTGTACCCACTGTTCCAATGGAATAGGTCCCTTCCTTCTTGTAAATTTCCCAGTGCTCTGGAGGAGAAGGATGGTGGGTGAAGCAAAGTCTGCACTGTTTCCTCAAACTGGTGACCTTCCACCAACACCTCCAGCACTTCAGAAGGACAGTTCATCTTGCACTCAGGGAACCTTCCCTCTTAACAAACCTGTTCAGAAAATTAGAAGAGTAAGAAACTCAAAGAGATATTGTTATGATTCTGCCGGCTTGGCAGGGAGAGAGGGGGGACGTCTCTTCTGATTGGCTGCTAGGGTTTGTGCTGACGTCTGTGAGTCTACTTAAGCCTGCATGTTACTCCCAGCCATGCTTTGGCGTTACTCACACTCTTGTGGTGACTTGAAAGCCGCAGCTCTTGGTCAGAACGTGCTCTGTGCTCTGACTTTGATCTGAGTTCCCTGTTCAGGGATTTCTTTCCTTTCCCTTTGTTTATGTTAGCTGGGGGCAGCGTGTGTGTGTTTAATTAGTTCTCTTGCCTCCAGCTGGGCTTCCCTTCGCTGGCTGCTGCTCTCTGTGGGAAGCCAGCTGCTTGTTCCTCAGTGGGGGCTGGGCTTTGTTCAGCTTTCGTCTGAGCTAGGCTGCTTGTCTGAGAGCGTCCTCTCTGGTTGTTTGTTTCCTCTAAGGATTTCTCTTCCCAGTGTCCCGGCCTGCTGGCTCAGTGAGTTTAACCCTTTGTGTACTGTGTGTTTTGTGTCCCTGCCTCTGACAGTGTGTTTGTTCTATCGGCCCTGCTTCCCCTCGGGGAAGCATTCTCTCTGTTTGTTTGTTGACTTAGGGAGCTCTCTCTCTCTCTGGTGTGCCTGCTGGCTCTACAAGCTTAACCCTTTGTGTTCTGGTTGCCTCTGTCTGCTGTGGGTTTGGGGCAAAGGCTTTTTGCCTTCCTTTTGTGTCTGGTTCCTCTGGCTTCTGCCTGGGGCTTCCTAACCCTTTTGGGGGTTGCTGTGTTAGTTCCCCTGCCCTGCGCTAGTCCCCGGGGTGGGTGGTGCCCGCTCTGGTTCTTTTGTTTCTCCCTCTGCCCTATCGCTGGTGTTCAGCGTGTATCTGACATTTTAGGGTCCCGGGGGAGCCCTCTGGGTTCTTTCACCCCCCCCCCCCCCGGTGTGTGTCTGGTTTCCTGTTCGGCCATGAGGCCCGCACGAGTGGCTCTGTGTGCATGGGTTCCGGTTCGGCCATGAGGCCCGCCTGTTTGCCTATTTCCCTTCTTCCTGAGGGACTGCGGGGAGGGGTAGCTTAGGGGTATTGTGTAGCTGGGGTGTGTGGTGGTGGGTCGGTCTCCCCTTGGTATAAATATCATGAAATAAAATTTGAATATAACTAAAACAGCTTTAAAAATGATTGTATCTGGTAGAAACAGCACTTATAAACTCTGTATTTTGTGCTCATTTTCTACACTGTTGTACACAATATAGATGGCCAAATTGCAGTGAGGATAACATGTTTTCTGATGGGTTCATCTTAACTGTTGTTGTAATCTGCCTTGGGAAGCTTGGTGTTATAAAGATGGAATATATTGAAATTAAATGGAAGTAAAATTAAACTCTCCTTTCATTGGGGAACATGGAATCACATCTTAATCTGTTTTGTAGAAGTGTATACATTTTAGATATACAAATGGATTATTCTGTTTTGAACATGTTTCAGAGACAAGTGTTTTTGCTTTTTTTTAAATTTTATCAAATTTTCAAATACAATCAAGCATATAACTTGTACAGAAAAGTATAGTCTAGCTCAACATTACCGTTACAAAAAGGAAAAATTAAAAGAAAGAAAAGAAAAATCATTTTTAGCCAGACATTCCTCAAGTTCACAAAATTAGATCCAAGATGTTAAACAGTGCTTGGTTGGTGGGGGGGGGGGGGGGGTTGCTATTTGTTGTCAACCTAAGGAGACACTGCTTCTGGCGTCCAGCAGCTAAAACCTGTCCTGACCCACAGGCAGCTGGAGCTCCCTCATACTCTTTCAGTGACACACATTGACAGGCAACGGCGGGGCTGACGCAGCCACGGGCACTTACCTGGATAAACTTTGTATTGTTGACAAATGATCTGAAAATACAGAGTTTAAAATTGCTGTTCCTACCAGGTACAATAATTTCTAAAGCTGTTTTAGTGATATTTAATTTAGATTTCATGATATTCATATGCACAGATGGGTAGCTTTCAAATAAATTAAAAAGGTGTGCAGTAAGAAACCAAAAACATGTTTCAGATGGAAGAAAAAAAAACGACAACGTGGATCAGCAGCTCCTATGTGTGCTTGGTTTTGAGTGTATGGGAAGGACGGCTGTGTTGGGGAGTACAAACAAAGATTAACTAATGGGCTTCCTTGCTTACATTGTAGTTGATTGGGCCACTTCAACTCATGTGTAGTAATCGTCCTGCTGCATGGCCAGAGTCGGAGAGGAGAGGGGGTGCAGTGGAACGGTGAGCGAGCGGCTGCAGGAGGGTGGGTGAGAGGGACTGTGGGCGGGGGGAAGGGGTGCAGCGGCGATTTTGTTTGTTTTTTAGTGTATGGGAATGACGGCTGCGTTGTGGCGTGGAAACAGAGATTACCCAATGGGCTTCCTTGATTCGTTGAGTGTCAGTGCTCCGCCCTCGACGTCATCACGTTTGACGCGAGGGCGGGGCATACACTCATGGGCAAACCAGATATCTACACCACCACAAAGGGAGACGTTTCCGGCTTGCAGGTGAGACTTCAATAGAACGTTGGAGGTGCGTTTTATTATTTACTAGTAAAAAAGGCCCGTTTCTGACACAAATGAAACGGGCGCTAGCAAGGTTTTCCTCGGAGTGTGTATGTTTGGGAGAGTGTATGTGAGAGTGACTGTGTGAGAGACAGAGTGAAAGTGTGAGTGTGTGAGAGAGAGAGTGAGTCTGGGTGTGAGTGTGTTTGTGAGAGAGTGTGTGTGTGTGAGAATGAGAGTGTGTGCAAGTGTGTATGTGAGACACAATGTGAGAGAGAGTGTGTGTGTGTGTGCGAGAGAGTGTGTGTGAGACACAGATTCTCTGTGAGAGTGAGTGTATGAGACCAAGCGAGTGTGTGAGTGACTGTGTGGCACATAGAGAGTGAATGTGATACAGTGTGAGACAGAGTGTGTGAGAGTGAGAGTCAGAAAGACATTGTATATGAGAGAGAGAGTGTGTGTGTGAGACAGATACCTCCCCCTTCCTGTGTCTCTCTGGTGTCAGGCCCCCTCCCCTCTGTCTGTGGTGTCTGAGATTCCCGCCACTGCACCCAAGCAATTGGTGTGCTAGAGGAGGGGGAGGGGGGATGTGTTGGGGGGGTTCAGGTTGGAAGAAGAGGGGTGCGGGGGGTTCAGGAAGCGCTACCAGATGCGAGTGAGAGAGTGTGTGTGTGGGGGGGGGGGGGGGGGGGGTTTCAGGAAGCAATGCCAGATGACTGAGTGTGTGTGTGGGGGGGGGGGGGGGGCAGTGGGTTCAGGAAGCGCTGGCAGATGAGAGAGTGAGTGTGTGTGTATGGGGTTTCAGGAAGCGCTGCGAGATGAGTGAGAGTGTGTGTGTGTGTGGGGGGGGGGGGGGGGGTTCAGGAAGCGCTGCCTGATGAGAGAGAGTGAGTGTCTGTGTGTGTGTGTGTGTGTACGGGGTTTCCGGAAGTGCTGGCAGATGAGAGAGAGAGAGTGTATGTGGGGGGAGGGGGGTTCAGGAAGCGCTGGCAGATGAGAGTGAGAAAGAGTGTGTGTGTGTGTGTGTGCATGTGTGTTGGAGGGATGTGTGTGGGGGAGGTGTGTTGGGGGTTTCAGCTTGGAGGAGGAGGGGTGTGTGGGGGTGTCTGTAAGTGCTGCGAGATGAGTGAGTGAGTGTGTGGGGGGGCGGTTTATCAAGTGTTTCCACATGAGAGTGTGTGTGTGTGGTGGGGGGCTTCAGGAAGCACTGCCAGATGAGCGAGAGTATGTGTGTGTGTGTGTGTGGGGGGGGGGGGGGGTTCAGGAAGCGGTGCGATATGAGAGACTGAGTGAGTGTGTATGTGGGGGGCAGGGATTTCAGGAAGCGCTGCCAGATGAGAGAGAGAGAGAGAGAGAGACTGAGTGTGTGTGTGTTGGGGGGGGGGGGTGTTGAAGTGTGGCCAAATGAGAGTGAGTGTGTGTGTTTGGGGGGGGGGGTCAGGAAACACAGCCAGATGAGTGGGGGGGGCAGGGGTTTCAGGAAGCGCTGGCAGATGAGAGTGTGTGTGTGTTGGGGGGGGGCGGGGCGTTGAGGAAGTGTGGCCAAATGAGAATGAGTGAGTAAGTGGGGGGGGGGGGGGGGGGGTAAGGAAGCGGTGCCAGATGAGGATGAGAGTGTGTGTGTGTGTGTGTTGTATGGTTGTTTTTTGGGGGGAGGGAGGATCCTGCTTTTTAGAAGAAGTAATGAAGCATGTCCTCCGTGCGATGCCCCCCCTCCCGCCGCCATCCCACCAACAGCGATGCACCCGGTCGCTGCCATCCCACCCACCGTGGCCATCGCACCCACCATCGCGTAGTTTTGCTGGCGGGGGGACCCAAAATCCCGCCAGCAGAAGTCTTGTGTGTGTGCTGAGTGAGTCAGACTCCTCCAGCGATCTTCGGCGTTGCTAGCCTGTGCAGGGCGGGGTTCTTTGCGTCTGACGTCCTGCACGTGCAGGACGTCAGATGCACAGAAGCCCTGGCTGCCTGCACAGGCTAGCAACGTCGAAGATGACGCCGTAGTCAGCAGACAGGACTTGTGCTGGCGGGGTTTCGGGTCCCCCGCCGGCAAAGCAACGCGAAGGTGGGTGGCTTAGTAGGGGGTTGTTGCGGGGGGGGGGGGGGGGTGTTGGACCTCCTTCTTTGACCTGCAGCTTTGGGGGGGGGTCGGGGCAGAGGTGGGCGGATCTAGCATTATGTGGGTGGGGCTTCTAGTTTTTGACGTTTGGCGTGCGGGCCGGGGGGGGGGGGGGGTGTTGGATGTTGGGACTGTGGACTCTGGAGCTTTGGTGGTGTTTTCCCTTTCCACGGGTGGGTCGGCAGGGGGAGGAGTAGGGAAACACGTGGGTGCGATCCGTTTTTTTTTTCCTGCCCTCGACGTCATGACGTTTGACGCGAGGGCGGGGCAGAGACGGCTGGCTGGCTTCACCACATGAATCCACGAACCCTTCAGGGAGTGTTTGAGTGACTTCAGAACGTTGTCTTCAGAATGTTCACAGTGCGTTTTATTATATTAGATTATTATTTTTTCTTTGTTGCCTTTATACCCCACTCTTTCCCACTCAATGGCAGGTTCAGTGTGGCTTACAAAGTGTGGGTTATAAAGTATCACAGAAAGAAAACAGTTGTGGGATAGTATAGTTATGATGTGGTTGTATAGTGTAAGACAAGAGGAAGAGATGTGGAGAGGGGATTGAGATATAGGTAATATTAGTGGTGTGGATTAGGTTCGTAAGTTAAGTCGGGTCGTTTGGATAGGCTTGTTTGAAGAGGTAAGTTTTCAGCAGCTTTTGGAAGGGTAGATGTTCGTTGGTTGTTCGGATGGCTCTTGGTATGGCATTCCAGAGTTGGCTGCCTATAACGAAGAAGTTGGATGCGTAGTAGGTTTTGTATTTGAGACCTTTACAGGTGGGAAGGTGAAGGCTGAGATATGTTCGAGAAGATTTGGTCCTGTTCCTGCCTGGAAGGTCAATCAGATTGATCATGTAGCTTGGGGATTCTCCGTGGATGATCTTGTGGATCAGAGTGTGGACTTTGAAGTTTATTCGTTCTTTGATGGGGAGCCAGTGGAGTTTCTTACGGAGTGGTGTTGCGCTTTCGAATTGTGATTTACCAAAGATGAGTCTGGCTGCCGTGTTCTGGGCGGTTTGGAGTTTTTTCAGGGTTTGGGCTTTACATCCAATGAAGATACTGTTGCAATAGTCAGCGTGGGTAAGTACAGTGGATTTTACCAAATTGCAGAAAGGTTTTAGGGGAAGGAATGGTTTCACTCTTTTCAGTACCAACATCATGTTGAACATTTTCTTCGTCGTGGCTTTTGCATGAGTTTCTAGAGTTAGGTGGTTGTCTAAAGTTACTCCTAGGATTTTTAGATTGTCGGATATTGGGATTGTGACGTCCGGCGTGATCAGTGTAGTTGGGAGTAGAGTAGAGTGTTGTAATGAAAGGATTAAGCATTGAGTTTTTTTCTTTATTCATTTTCATCTTGAAAGCGTTAGCCCAGGAGGCTAAGATGTTCATGCCAATGGTTATTTTAGCAGAGATTTCTGCTAGATTGGATTGGAAAGGGATAAATATGGTGACGTCATCTGCGTAGATGAAGGGGTTTAGGCCAGATTTTGCTAGGGATTTGGCCAGAGGAATCATCATAAGATTGAAGAGGATCGGGGATAGAGGCGATCCTTGGGGAACTCCGCATTTTGAAGACCACGCAGATGAGACTGATGTGGTTGATTTGACTTGGTAGGATCTAGTGGTGATGAAACTTTTTATCCATTTAATGATGTTACCGCCGATCCCTAGTTTGTCCAGTAGTTTTGTAAGAATATCGTGGTTTACCATGTCAAATGCGCTAGATAGGTCGAATTGCAGAAGAAGTATGTTGTTTCCAACTGAAATTTCTTGTTTGAACTTTGATATTAGGGTAAGAAGTACCGTTTCTGTGCTGTGTGCAGGTCAAAAACTCGATTGTGACTCATGTAGTATGGAGAATTTTTGTATGAATTCGTTGAGTTGGGAGGTCACTCTATTTTCCATTAGTTTGGTCAGAAGAGGGATGGAGGCCACAGGTCGGTAATTAGTGATGTCATTTGCCGGTTTCTTGGGGTTTTTTGGTATTGGTGTGAGCATTATATTGCCGTGTTCGGAGGGGAAGGAGCCTTGCTGAAATAGGAAGTTTAAATGGGTGGTGAGGTCTGTAATGAATCGTGCTGGGGCATTTTTCATTAGGTAATTAGGGCATGGGTCCAGGTGACAGTGGGACTTGGAGAGTTTGGATACTGCTGTGGAAATTTCATCCGTGTTGAGGAGAGTGAAGTTTGTCCAGGAGCAGTCTGCTGGGATCTCATCCGAGTCAGGGTCCAGTTCGTCAAGGAAAATATCAATGCTGGTGTCGTCTTGGGGAATTGTGTTGCACAGATTGATGATTTTGTCGTTAAAATATTTGCCCAGCTGGTCGGCAGATGGACAGTTTGAGGGTGAAGTTGTTACTGGATCCGTGTTAAGAAGATTCTTTATAAGTTGGTATTGTTTTTTTATGTCAGTTCCGGTGGTTGTGATTTGTTTTGTATAGTATGTTCTTTTGGCTCGCTTAATGGCATTCTTTTATTTCTTTTGTGTTTGTTTCCACGCATTCAGGATGAGCTCATCTTTTGATTTGCTCCAAATTTTTCTAGTTTCCTGGTTTGTAACTTTAGGTTTTTTAATTCGTCGTTGAACCATGGTGAGGGTTTTTTTTTTTGTGTAGAGTTTTGGAGTGTAGTGGGGCAATTTCATCTAGAATACGTTTGCATCTGTTGTCCCATTCTGTGAGGAAGTGGCTTGAGTTTGGATCCGTTGACCAGTTGTTGTCATAGATTTGTTGCCAGAAAGTTTCCCTGTCAATTCGTCCTCTGGTGCTGTTATTGGGTCAGGTGGTTTGGGTTGGTCTTTTTTCCGCCATTGAATGGATAGGGTTGCTTTATGATGGTCGGACCAGGGGGAAGCTATCCAACGAATGTCTGAGAAGAGGAAGTTTTGTTATGTGGAGTATTTGTGGGCGATGATGTCAAGTGAGTGTCCTTTAATATGGGTTGGTTGTGTTGGGGGAAGGTTGAAGTCACATAGTTGGAGGAAGTCATTACATTCCCGAGAGTGGACGGAGTTGGAGTCTTCTAGGTGAAGGTTTAGGTCTCCTATAAATAGTATATTGGAGTTATTAACGCAAGCGTTTGATATGAAGTCCATGAATGTGGTTTGGTTATGGTTCCAGTTGTTGGGAGGTCTGTAAAACAGTATGCAGGTTAGGTGGTCAGTTAGTGTGGGGCTATGTAGTTTTATTGAGGCAATTTCGATTTGAGGTGAAATGGACTCTGAGATGGGTTCTGCGGAGAAGTTGGATCTGTAGATGAGTGAAATTCCTCCTTCTCTTTTGTCTTTCCTAGGCCAGTGTGCTATTTTGTAGCTCGGAGGACATAGTTCATTTATGATGAGATCTACTGAGTTACGGATCCAGGTTTCTGTGATGAAGAGTAGGCAAGGTTTTCTGAAGTGATCCATTCTGTGATGATTTCACTTTTATTTACTACTGATTTTGCATTGATATATCCTATTCGGACAGATAGATATGGATCAGCAGTTTGGAGAGATGGGCGGATTTTGATAAGTTGTCTTATTTTAGGTGTTTTGGAATTGTGTGGGATTGTTTCTGCTTTTGAGGGTGGTAGCATGGATGTTGATGGGTTTCTGTGGTTGCAATTGGTTTGTGAGTGTGTAAATGTTATGGGTGTGTTTAAGTTATGTTGAAGGATTGGTATCATGTTGAGTTTTGTTGAGGGGGTTTTGAGAGTTGCGTGAGTTGTAGCAAGTGAGTGGATGGTGATAATTAGATTCAGGAAGATCATGCTGGTGAGATATTTTGGTTGGAAAGTGGGTATTTGTTGTTGGTAGGGCAAGTGTGGGTAATAGTTAAGGGCGAGTGTGGGTAAAGGTTAAGGGGTGGATTTGGTAGCGGTAGGGTGGGGTCCTGGGAAAGTGGACTGTGAAAGGTGTTTTGTAAGATGAAGGGGGTTTGATAGGTTGTGGGGTTGGTTGGGTGTCAGCATTGGCATCATCAACAAACATACAACTGACAGTTAATATTGTGAATACAAGATATCTAATTATCACAATTTTTAACAATACTAAGCAATGCTAGCATGACAATATCAGCAGATAATATCAGCAACCCCTGTTAATCTCACCTATCGGGTGGAGAATTTTAACAATACTAAGCAATGCTAACGTGACAATATCAGCAGATAATATCAGCAACCCCTGTTGTTCTCACCTATCGGGTGGATAATTGAACATCTCCCTTTGCCAAATGAAAGCAGGGTTAATTGCATACAGCAGTATTTCAGGTATTTGGTCAGTGTTCAGTTGTCTTGGTCCAGGGTATTGAGGTTCTTTCTGCTATATCACCAGTCAGAGGTAGGGATCCCTTTAACATGCTTACAGTGCAGGGCTGTGAATGTGGGCCTGGGAAGGTGATGGTCGGCCAAGAGATCGGGTTGTCTGCGGGGTCTCCGTTTGGGTTGTGTTTTGTGTTGTTCTTCTGACGGTCGGTATTCCCCGTTCCGTGCAGTCACGGTGGGTTGTTTGGTTCTCTTCGCCTTCCAACGAGCGGAGGCTGGATTCCACCTGTAGCCTGCGGTGTCAGGGGTAAAGGAGGAAGTCGTTGTCCGAGCTGTGTCGTTGTTGTCCGAGTCGTTCTCCGTTTATCCAAGCCGCTCCGCAGTCCCAGCTGGGGGGAGTTGTCTCTGGTGTCGGCCCGTCTGGGGACGGTGGGCTCCGATTGCCTTTGTCAAATTGCTCGCTGAGGTTCCGGTCCGCTTAGTTCTCGGAGGCAGGATCCTCGCTCGTGGGATCGAACGATCTGCTCTTTAACTCAGTTTCTGACCTGGGTTGTCGGAGCTGGTGGTTCTCGGGTTCTCAAGGCAGAGGCCCACGATTGCCAGGGCATCTGGTCGCTTGTTCAGGGTCGGTGGATCCACGTGGGCTTTGGATTTTTCAGCCAGGAGCCATTTGCAGCTACGGCAGACTCGTCTTTCGGACCGCCGTTCTCAGGCGGGGGTCGGGTCAACGCCTGTTCTTTTACCTGTTAAGGCGCAGTTTCTCCAGTAGAAACAGCTTTAGACGTGTTTCAGATGGAAGAAGAAAAAAAAAACGACAATGTGGATCAGTAGCTCCTAGGTATGCTTGGTTTTGAGTGTATGAGAATGACGGCTGTGATGGGGAGTGGAAACAGAGATTAACCAATGGGCTTCCTTGCTTACATTGTAGTTGATTGGGTCACTTCCACTCGTGTGTAATAATCGTCCTGCTGCATGGCCAGAGTCGGAGAGGAGAGGGGGTGCGGCGGAACGGCGAGCGAGCGGCTGTGGGAGGGTGGGTGAGGGGGACTGTGGGCGGGGGACGGGGTGCAGCGGCGATTTTGTTTGGTTTTGAGTGTATGGGAATGACGGCTGCGTTGTGGAGTGGAAACAGAGATTAACCAATGGGCTTCCTTGATTCATTGAGTCAGTGCTCCACCCTCGACGTCATCACGTTTGACGCGAGGGCGGGGCAGACACTCATGGGCAAACCAGATATCTACACCACCACAAAGGGAGATGTTTCCGCTTGCAGGTGAGGCTTCAATAGAACGTTGGAGGTGCATTTTATATAGATAGATAATCTTTTGCTATTGTTTTGGGTGAACTAAAACGCCAGCAAGCTCTGCCTACTGATAGCAAACTCCACATACTGGCTTCAGCCCATATAATGGACTAGATAGGCACACCCTGTTTCCTGTTTTCATCAAACCTCATTGAGTGTAGTGATCTGGTTGCACTTGGAGATCGCTGCTGGCACATGGATGTGTAAGTGCTCTTGGCCACAAATCTCCTTGGTATAGATATACAGAAACTCTGAATGTTGAGCACCTGATTTTGATAACATGATGTCTGTTTTTGTGGCCCTTTACTTGAAGAAAAAAATGTCTGCACGAATATAACACATGCTAGGGTATTCTTATAACCAGCCCTTCCAAATGACACACTGATTACAATTCATAATTAATTACTACCCTACCTATGAAAAATTATTATACTTCCACTGTGTACATCTGTATGCTGCACAAGCTAGCATATTTAAAAATATAAGTGAGACTAAATAAAAAAGCTACCAGCAATAATGAAGGACAACATGGATGCAGCAACTCATAGGATGCATTGTTTTGCGTGTATGGGAATGACGGGTGCGCGGGGGAGGGGAAACAGAGATTAACCCAATTAGTTTCAGGGTCTTTACGTCATCCCGACTCCTGTTTTCATCCAACCTCCTTGGTGTATAAGTCCAGTGTTGCCAGGTGGGCGGTTTTCCGCGACCCGCCGCGGGAAAGTTTTGCCCGCGGCGGGTCGCGGTTTTTTGGGCTTCTTTTTTTTCTTTTCCGCGGTTTTTTGGGCGGTTTTTTCGGCCCCGGGGGGCGGGGTTAGAGACGTTTTGGGCGGGGTTAGTGACGTTTTGGGCGGGGTCGATGACGGGGGAGGCGGGGCCGGTGACGGCAGGGTTGATGACGGCATGGGCGGGGGTGATGACGCGGGGGTGGGGGTGTCAGGGGCGGGGTTTGGGCTGTTTTTACGCTGGATTGGGTGGGAAAAAAATTTTCCACCTGGCAACACTGTATAAGTCTCACACTGCATCAGCCCCCCCCCCCCCCCCCCCCCCCCCGGCAGACAGCATATGCAGTAGGCAGCGCTGAATGTACCGCATGGAAAAAGCTCTTTTTTTTTTTCATATCAGCACGCCGTATTAGTGAGCTTCACGCGCTGAGCCATATTTACATAATAAGAAACTTTTTTAACCACACTTCAAAATTTCTTCCTAAGGTAGTATCTCCGTTTCATTTAAATCAAGCCACAACACTTCCAGTATTCTGTCCACCTGCTCAAACTGATGCTAATGTCGATTGCATAATTTAGATTGTTCGTGAATACTTACCATCATTTATTTAACTCGCACATCCCCAGGCCGCCCATCTTCGTTATTTCTTTCCCTACGGGATCTGCATCTGCCTCAACTTGTCACAAAACGTACTTTGTCGCAATGGATTGTGGCTCGTTCCTTTTTCCACTATGGAAATGCAGATTCTTCATGACACGGCTCATCGTCTTCGGACAATGGCTAGTACAAAAGCGCATCTTCACAGAGCTTCTTCCCCCACAGATATTTGTAAAGCAACTACATGGGTATTCTTGCATATTTTTACTGCTGCTGCTCCGTAAAAATATGCAAGGATTTGTTGCGCATTGCTGCCTCGTCAACCGACTCCAGTTTCGGACCGGATCGGACATGCTGCGCTCTCCTCTCCTCTGACGCAACTTCCTGTTTCCGACAAGGTGGGAGGGATTAGGGAGAGTTGTTTTTGTGTGTCTCAAGGGGACAACGACGGGGCACCGGAGGAGTAAAGCAGTGGGATTGTTAGTGGGCGATCTCAGGTACGAGTTTGATGAGGGCGGGGGAGTGTTTGAGGGAAAGGTGTCGTATTGCGGACAAGGAAGAGAGTGGAAGGTAGAGGGAAAGATGACAGATCATTTTGGGGGGAGGGAAACCGATCTCTGAATGCGTGTGAGGGGAGGTGCTCGACTTTTGGAAGTGTGAGTACAGCTGAATGCATGTGACTTGGTATCTTTGTAATATCTCGAGAAAATATCTGTTACTTAAATAGAAAAGCTACTGGAAGTTTAGGTACTCTGGTTTCTGAATCCCTTGTACAAGTAGTATGACAAATATAGAATGATGATTTAAATATATGTTGGCTGATATTCAACCAGCGTTGGTCAACTATTTTTTTTTTTCTGCCTTTATCACCATGTTCAATGCCTGAATACCAGCATTGAATATCAAGATACATGTGGCTGGATCACACGTGGTTAAGTGCAGTATTCAGCATTTAACTGCATAAAGTTGACCCACATAAAAATAGGACAGTGTTATGTGGTTAAGTGCTGACTCCACCCACAAATTAGCAGGTTTTTGTATGCGCTAAAGGGTCCATGATCAGAAGCAAATGTGGGCGCTAGAAGCTCTCAGAACCAGACTAGCGCCCACATTTGCTATCACTGGATGATCGGAGTGCTCCATCTCATGGATCAATGAGCACGGCTAGCATTTAAATTGCATGCAAATGAGGTAATTTGTGATGCACCCGGATGCTCAGAGAAGAGCACCCTTATGGGCGTTCTTACAGTAGTAAATCCTACGCCAGCTCAGAGGTGCAATTAAAGGTGTTGTGCTGGACCTCTGCTGTTCCTGCCTGCCGCTGTGACCAACAGCACCAGCGAGCAAGGACAGAGCAGCGGTACAAGCCTGATATCTTGCCGTGTGGGGAGAAAACTGAGAAGGGTAAAAGAACAGGGGTGCAGAGAAAGAAAAGCTGGTGGTAGCTAAGGGAAAAAACATAGTTGGCGTCGATAGTACAGCCCACCTCATGCTGTCCACACTTCCTCCTCACCTTGGCTACTGGGCATACGCGTCAAGCATAGCTCTTAAGCACAACTCTTCAACACATGCGTCAGGCACCATCCTTCCGCTTTACTTCCTCATGCTCAAAGTTAATAGCATACTGTTAGCGTCGAGCATGAGGAAGTAGTAATTTCTCGGTGCTGTTTCATACAGTGCCGGAGTGTTGAGCATCTGGTTCTAATTGCAGATATTCAGCCACACAGGCCAGTTAAGTGCCACTGTATATTCACGTTTAGCCCCAGACAAGTGATTTAAACGGCTTGGAGCCTTTAAATCGAGGGTCACATATGGCTCCAGATAAAGGAGGACAGATTGGGCCAGGCCATGATTTACTTCCCATATGCCGTGATATGGGGGGATATTGTGTGTCATTGTGCAAATTTTTGAATACATCTTTAATGGTGACAGCATTCCAAGGAAGTGAAGGTCTTCTTGTTTGTATTTTTCTAATGTAAACAAACTGTGCATCTGATAGGGAGTTCTTATGACACAGTGATATAACTAAAAGTATGGTCTTCCTTACTCCATATACTGCACACAGTGAAAAAGTACTGTCAGAGCTGTGGTAATGGTAAATACAACATCCTATTGTGTTCCAGCTGAGCAAGTACAGTTTTGTTTTACTGAGTGCATTGTTACATTTGACATGTCTACATGTGCATAAAAATGACATAATATTTAGATACATGCTCTATGAAATAATGATCATACACACACATCTGCTACACTTCTAATACTCATTTTAGGCAAACTGTTGAAATTTGAAAAGAATCCAGTGTCAAGTGGCTAATAAATAATATGGCTGTTGGTTTTTAGAACAGTTTGTAGCCCTTCACTGATTGCAACTATAAATTGGCACAGGTGTTTATTTCAACTGGCAGAGTTAATAAATAGAAATAAAACAAAACAGAAAAGAATATAAGATGATACCTTCTTTATTGGACTAACAATACATTTTTTGATTAGCTTTCAAAGGTAACCCTTCAGATTAGAAATAAGCAAATGTTGGCAAATATCAGTATATATAAGTGAAACACAAAAGCATTCCCATGACAGTCTCACAGGAAGAGGGTGGGGTGGGTTAGATGAGAGACAGGGAGAGATGAATTGTAGATAAGAGGGTGACGAAGCAGTAGAATTCATCTCCCCATGTCTCTCATCCACCCAGCTCCCCCTGTTTCTCATCTAACCTGCCCCACCCTCTTCCTGTCAGTGAAATGCTTTTGTGTGTAACTTATATATATACTGAGATATTTGGCAACATTTGCGTATTTCTGATCTGAAGAAGGGTTACCTTTGAAAGCTAATGAAAAATGTATTAAGCTAGTTCAATAAACAAGGTGTAATCTTTTGTTTTGTTTCTGTTTATTACCTTTAAAAGTGGACTAACATGGCTACTACATCACTTTATTCAAAACGGCAGAGTGAAAGCCTTAGAGCAGTAGTCCTCAGGTCACACCGATCCAGTCAGGTTTTCAGGATAACCACAAATATGCATGAGAGAGATTTGTATGCAGTTCCTCCTTGATATGTAAATCTATCTCTTGCATATTATGAATGTCCTGAACACCCTACTGGCTGGGTGGGCCATGAGGACTGGACTGAGAGCCACTGCTTTAGAGGGTAACTATTGCTAATGAGTTTGTATGTACACACCTGTTATTAAAAAGAATATAAATGTGGTTTAGTTTGCTTGACCATAACACTGTAGCTGAATGGGGACAAAAGTCCAATACCCAGGTAGTCAAGGGGGACCCTCACATTTTTTTTATACTACTGTAAACAAACCATTTGGTCTGCTACGCTTATATATTTTCTTCATACATTCATTGTTTTATCATCTCTCTGAGTTGTCTTTCTCCATTCTTTATGTACCCTGATTATGTATGTGATCTGGATCTAATGAGAGAGAATAGGTTGCAGTTTCTAAATAGCAAGTTCAGGCAGTGAACTCCTGAGAAGGCTACATGTTTTGTGTCATAGATAATCTTTTAAATGATCTTTCCCAGGCAAAGAGTTGCTACTGAAGAAACTGCTCACTGTGTTAGTTCATCATGTGACTGGGCAAAAGAATGCAAGTATGCTTATAGAACATATTTTCAAATTATTTCTCTCCTTTTGCAGCTTCTCCTTTAGGCTGCCATTACAAGTATCTCTAAGTGGCCCTCTTCAGGGTCTTACACAGTCGCATAAGTCTTGTAATGGCACTTAATTTGAACTGAGAGTTGTGATAGATCTGTATAGTGTTTAATAGTTGTCATAGTTTTAATAACTAGACCGTATTATGCCAAATGTGCTCTGTGCTCACTGGTTCCAGCAACTGCTTTTTCGGAAGATATTTTGACGTATTAGGATTGTTTTTTGAAAATGTAAAGCCTACTAGTGCTGCATTTCTGAACCTTTTCAAATCCACTTGCATTTTCACAATATGTTGTGAGGATCACCAGCCTTCATGGAGCTCAGAAAGAAGTTCTGCAGATTTAAGGACATTGTTGCTACAGTATGCTAGGAGAAGAGCTAATAAGCTGCTATGGATCTGAGCATTAGGTAGTGGTGATCTTCTTTTTTTTCCAGTAGTGTTCTTGATCAGATTTGAAGGCAAACAGGTTGGCAAACACCGTGCTAATGTATTCTTTCTGTCTATAAATAGGATAACTCGTACTTGATATGTTACACAAGTTTAATAGCCCTGAGCTGCATATTTTCAGTCTCTTCTGTTTCTCTGCATCAGGGAGAATAACACCTTTACGCTCATTATGTGAAGTACCATATAACCAGATCTTTAAAGAGCGACTTCTTTGCTTTCTTTTCATAATGTCTTTATAATTCATTTCACATTTTGGGAGCATTTTTTGACTTTTACTTTCAAGTGAGAGGTGTAGACATGGGAGCCACTGTTGCACCATCAATAGCCTGCTTATATATGACCGTATTTGGGGACAAATATGTTTATTCATCTGGGTATAGTGGTCACATTATTATGTGGAAATGCTTCATTGATGACATCATTTTCGTCTAGAGTGGCACGAGGGATCAGTTGGTATCCTTTATTGACTATATCAATAGGTGTGACCCCCATATCAAGTTCACTGTGAACATACAACAGTCTGAAATTCTGTTTTTAGATGTCAAAATTGTTAAGATGGCAGATCACAGTTTTACTACTACTATTTACAGAAAGGAAACAGATTGGAATACTATGAGGCATATTTTCAAAGCACTTAGCCTTCCAAAGTTCCACAGGAACCTATGGAACTTTGGAAGGCTAAGTGCTTTGAAAATGAGCCCCAATGTTGCATTATTCTAGCCATCACCCTTGTTCTAAGAGGGGTGTCCCAGTGGGGCAGTTTATGAGACTTAGATGTCTGTGTTTGACGCAGCATGAATACAAATATCAGGCTAGGATAATGCAACAGAGGTTTGTTGAGCGGGGGTACCCTGTTGGTATAGTCAAAAAGGCTTACAAAGCGGGCTCTTTATACCCATAGGGATTGGCTTTTTTTTACCGAAAAATGTGACGGGCACTAGTCCCCCTGTGTGTGTTGTACCTTATTCGAGTCGGGCTTTGTCTGTTGCTAAAATAATTCACAAGTATTGGGAAGTAGTAGGGGTTCATGCTGAGTTGCAGGAACGCCTAAGGGTTGCATACAAGCGCAGTGCAAACATGGGGGAGATCTTGAAGCGCACGATTTGTGACCAATTGAATGGAAGTCATTCCCCTTGTGGCAACTGCGTGTACTGTGCTTATTTGATGTCCACAGATCATGTATTGGTTCCTGGTACAACAACAAAAAAAATTGTGACGTGGGCGGGATTTGGACATGGTTTCCCCCGGTAAGCAGCCTGTGTTTTAAAGTGATAATAATTCAATGGTTTGATAGTATATTGTTGTAAAAATGATAAACATTGTTTAAATTCGTGCCTTTGTTTGTTGAAGGACATTTTTGTTCCTCCTGATGAAGATAATGAAATATGGTTCCGTATTGGGGAACAAGTAGAGGTATTCAGGCTGTTTGACGCAAAATTTGGAAGAGGAGGTCTTGATGACATAAAAGATCATGGTGTTTGAAAACGGACACGTATTTCTGTGGCTTTCATGAGGATGTGAATTGCATGTGCATCAGCTCAAAGTGGATTGTTTTCATCATTGAACATACAGTGATTTGAGGCTTCTGTCGATATATATGCACGACAGCAAAGTGATCATGAAAGCGCCTATATCAGCGCAGCATGTGAATATTATACTAAGGACAGCACATTGTGCGTATTCGAAAGACTGAGTCTAAGGAGTTGAAGATCTGATGGATCTTGAGAACAGTGTGATCACGCGTAATATGGGTGAAATCACTTTATGCTAATTGTTATGCTAATTGTAATTATTGAAATTCAGCAATAACAGACTCATGAAGCATTAGTTGTGAGAAACAGAATATAAGTGATGTGTTATGCATGCAGTGGTGAGTATGAATGTTGTTGAATGAATGGAGTAGGCATGTATTGTATTTTGGTAGTATAATAAAGACGTTAATTTGATATTATTCCACTAAAAAATTCTGGAGAGTGATTTATATAATCTTCACAGTAAAAGCTCTGGTGGGAATAACAGCATCCCCTATTTAGGACATTAGTATTTTTTGACTGCCAAAGTTTACATTTTTTAAGATCACAGTAAAACAAAAGGATTGCAAGTGGTAAGTTATAGTTGCCCATGGGAAATGAGTTTATTCTGCCACTGCTTGGCACTCACCCTAAGCAGTCAGGCTTTAGATCACATTTCAGCACAGAAACAATTATCACTGCCGTGCTCAACGAAGAACATACTGGGATACACACAAGGTGGTCCTTGCTGTCTCTCTTGATCTCTTGGCGGTTTTTGATCTTGTGAACTACTCTCTTTGCTGCCCTGTCTCTCTTCCCTTGGTTTTTTGGGCTGTGACATGTCCTGATTTGCATCGTTTCTCTCTGACTGTATCTATGCCATTGTCACAGCCTCCTCTAAGGCTGGCGTCACCTTGATTCCTACACTGTGGTGTCCAGCAAGGCTCCGTCCTGTCTCCACTTGTTTTCAATTTATTCCTCAGTTCTTTTGTAACTTTGATACAGTCCACAGATGTTTCATTTCACTGTTATATGGATGATATTCTCCTGCTTTATCCTACAATCCCTTTTAACTCATCCCTTGGGCCACTCCAGGGCTGTCTTAAACTCATAGCTAACATAAATTA
Organism: Microcaecilia unicolor; assembly: GCF_901765095.1. Classification (NCBI taxonomy): domain Eukaryota; kingdom Metazoa; phylum Chordata; class Amphibia; order Gymnophiona; family Siphonopidae; genus Microcaecilia; species Microcaecilia unicolor. The sequence goes on from NC_044039.1 coordinate 107,528,684, forward strand.
GTTCTCAATAAAGACAAAACTGTAGCTTGCTGGTTGCCAGTGTGCCTCTTTATGGGCCGCAATGGGTTAGGTGCATCCCAATGATGTCATCAAGTGGGTGACAAATTGGACAAGAGTCTGGCCCAGAAGAGGGTGTTTATGCAAGGTGAGCTGTAAGGATCTGGTGCTACCAGCAGCTGCACGGCTTTATGATGGTTACCCTGGAGGTGTTGCCGTGGAAGAGAGCTCACATGAGACCTCTTCAGCAGGTTGTGCTGTTTTGTTGCCCCTCCCCCTCCAAGCTGTTTGCTGGGTGAGACTTCCCTTTTCATCTGCTCGGGTGGTCCCCTTAGAGCCCTCCCCCAATTGGGTGGGCGTGACAGCCGACCTCAGCCTGAGAGACTAGGGGGCCCACTGTCTGGATAGTGTCACCAAAAATAGGCACAATCCAACAAAAAACCCATAAAGGTGTGAAAAGAGTTGAATAAAAACACAGTCCAGGCACAGTATAGTAAAAGTCACTTTTATTCAAACAAGAATGATGTGGCGATGTTTTGGCTTGTGCCTGCATCAGGGCATAAACAATGACCTAAAAACAAATAAAAATAAAAACATCAATAACAAAGAAACAAACCATCTACTAAAAACAAAAATCCATTCTGCACATGAGCCAAAATAAATTGTTATGCAAAATTAGTACTTTTTTATTCATGTTCATATATGTGAGAACTGCATGTTTTAAAACATATATAAAAAGTATACTATACTTACATACTTTTTTATATATGTTTTAAAGCATGTTAGTTTGTATCTTTTGTTATTGGTGATTTTATTTTGATTTAGTTTTAGATCTTTGTTAATGCCCCTGATGCAGGCGCAAACTGAAACATGGCCGCGTTGGGCTAATTTGAATAAAAGTCATTTTTACCATAGTGCGCTGGACTGTGTGTTTTATTAAATTCTTTTCACACATGGCTGTTGGTCATATTTAGAGGCATTGTGGCATATAAGACTTCTGGAAGCAAGAGCTGTTCACTTGGCCTTGGAAGGGTTCTTTGCTAGTGTGGTGAAAGGCAATCCGAGTGATGTCTTATAATTTGACTGCAGTAACCTATTTGAACAAGCAAGGAGATACCAGGAGTGCGGCAGTGGCCCAGGAGATCACTATGAGGCATATTTTCAAAGCACTTTGGGAGGCTAAGTTCCATAGGTTTCTATGGAACTTTGGGAGGCTAAGTGCTTTGAAAATGAGCCTCAAAGCCTTTGCTACTGGACAGAAACCCCATTGTATAGTATTTTCAGCAGCCCATATTGTGGACTACATGACATTCAGATGGACTTCCTCTACTGCTAGTCGTAGGACTCGGAGGAGTGGGAACGAGTCCTACCAGCTGACAGTGAACTGTTTGTTTATTTTTATTTATGCATTCTTGAATCTCACTATTATTCAAAAAAACAAGTTTCGGTTCTAAGTGGCTTACAATTTACATTTTGCTGGAGTTACAGTAGTGTGCAATGTTGAAAGGGCATCTGTAGTTCTTGTAGTTATTCATAGAGTTCTTGAAGAGATAGATTTGAAGTGAAAAAAGTAGAGGTAGATTTTGTGTTCAATTGTGTAGAGTTTTGGTGATATTTATTCATATAGTTTTTGAAGAGTTAGATTTGAAAGGAAGGTAACGATATCTTTGTGATTAGTTGTAGAATTTTTTGAAGAGAGAGGTTTTCATTTCTTTTCTGAATTGAAGGAGATTTGTGATGCTTCTTATTGTTTTTGGTATCGAGTTTTACCATTTGGAACCCAGGTAACTAAATCCTGCTGTATAGATAGTTTTGTAGATTGTGTTTTTGCAGTTGGGTAGATGTAGGAGTAGGTAGTTTCTGTTTTCGGAAGTCAAGTTTCTGTTTGTGGAGTGGAGGCCTCCCAAAATGAATTATGTTTTAATGGTATTGTAATGCTGCATCCCACTTAGCTGTGAAAGTCTGATTTGTGCATTTCTCGTTAGCGGCTTTGTTTCAGGTGCATGTCATTTTTAAAGGTTTTCATATATATAGAGATCTTTTAAATGAAGAAGGAGGTACTTTTTGAGATACCGTCTGGAGCAAATTTGCCTGCCTTGAGATCTATAATATCTGATCCTTTAAAAGATTACTGCTTGGCTGTGAAATAATGAGGCCTGTACCAGATGGTCCTTACAATAGATCACACTGTAGATTTTTATTCCGCTTGTTCTTCTGTTCTGATTTTATATCACTTGGTTATTATTGTAAATATTGGCCTCTGAGATCAGTACCATCTGGTCCTCAAAAGATTAGTATTTTAGCCAGACATTTAATGAGACTATACCAGAATATCCTTGAAGTATTATGAGGGTTAAATGAAATTAATGTTCCCCCACCTCCATAATTCAGCAACAGATGGCAGCAGGGATGCTCTGCACATGTTCACTTGTCCTTTGAAATTTCTTCCTTCACCTCAGTTGGCGAGAAGTGTCTGTGAAGAAGCAGTTTTACTATTGCTTGTGAAATGGAAGTATGTAGTGAGTGCTTGTCAGAGCGATTTAAGCAATGCGCCACAATAGAATTTCCGACTGTTGAAGGAGTCCCTCCAATTTAAATTTACCGCCGCATGCAGGCTGTTTATGGTGATGACTGTGTTTTGTTGTGAGTACTGTGTCGTGCTGAGCCAAAAATATCAAGATTTTGGCCTGGAAAGGGCTGGTTTGTGTGAATCAAAAATGAAGTGGACAACCACACTGCAGCTTGAATACTTTGAAAGAATGATTGAGAAGAGTTCGGAAGCACGTTGGAAATTTTGGCGCAACATGACAGCTCTAGGCCTCACATAGCATTAAATACCACAGAGGCAGTTGTGAGGATGGGTCTTACCCCCATTGGGCATACAGTCCAGATTTAACACCATTCGATTTCCATCTTTTTCCAAAATTGAAGGTATACCTTTGAGTGCATCTGTTTAACTTGAATGAAGAGATAGAAAGGGCTGTAAGCACCTGGTTGAAGAGACAAGATGTGTAATTCTCTTGTGACAGCTTTCAAAAACATGACTATTGTTGTTAGAAATGTATGGTAAATGGTGGTGATGATATAAAAGTATAGATAAAATGTATCTCCACAAAATGAAAATGTGACAAATATCCAACAGAGTGGCAGCTGAAAGTATTTAATTTAGAGGAAAAAAATCTAATTTAGAGGAAAAAAGGCCTCACAGAGCTCCTAGACGTATCATGTCAAACAGAGCTAAAGCAGGTCATGAACCTGTTCATCATCGGCCAAAAAACCTCATGGACTGCGTGCAAACTAACAGGTCCTTTCAACACTGTCCAATTTGATGACTAAAAAAGTCCTTAACACACTTATCAGACCAGCAGATAACACTGCGGATATACAAATGACGTTTGAAAGAATACTTAGCTTTCAAACTCGGCACTCCATTCACCGCTACACTTCACTGTAGTGTTCCCTCGCCCCAAGCCAACATTGGCCAGCGTTTTGTTTAGCTGCATCAGGGTCTTGGTGGCGGGACTGCACTGCTTTGGCAACAGGGTCCAACAGTGTCAGCTCGTAGTAGTCACTACAAAATGCTGGCCAACAGCGGCTGACTACCGGTTGTCCCCTTCCTCTCAGTTAAGGTAACTGGAATTGCAGAGAGGAAATTTACGTAGAGAAGACAAAACTTCAGAGGGCAGCTAGGTCGTTGGGCATACAAACTACAGGTCGCCATCTTACCACTCTCCCAGTTTGGGACACTCTTTGTCTGGTTTCTCCTCAGAGGCCTGTCTGATATGGGTAACCCTTCAGCATAGCCCTCTGAGTCATTGAAACACAGAAGCCCCGCCACCACTACAAGGTGGTGTCCCTTTGGAGGGGACTAAGCCCATTTTTAATGTGGCAGTAAAATAAGGCTTTTTTTTTTTAAGATCCTGCAATAATTTGTCCATTAACCAGTAAGATCTGTGAAAATTAACGTGGTAAATCTTCACACCTCCTATTTAGGCGCCATAGGAGATGCTAAGAGCTCCCTTATCAATCCTGCCTGGACCAGCTAGTGTGCATTAGTCCTAAAGCACTAGCTGGTTAATGCTTCTCTGCCTAGGTCACGCCCCCTGTTACTTATTCGTAAAAAACAGGTAAAGCATGTTTTGCAAACAGGCAAATTACGTCAAAACACTTTAATGTGTTTTGTGGTAAGCCTTTTCTCATATGCTAAGCTTATAATAAAAGCCATATTTTATTCAACTACTGTACTTGAATGTAACTTTCCTTGAACTACTGGCTAAATACAGATAAATTGTTAGAAAGATTTTGTTTGGGATGCTGAGAGACTAGAGTCCAGACTAAACTAATTGAATGGTAAAATGGCCAACTTAATTTTGTTATGGTAATATGCACTGGTATTATTTCCTTATATTTGCGATTCCCTAAACTGGAACATAATGACTAAAATGTTGCAATGAATTTTGCTTGCTCTCAATACACCCTCCCCTTTTCTTTTTCTCCAAGCATAATCTGGTTGATGTGGTACAGATTACAGTCGATTTGAGCAAGCTGCAGAATCTCTCGGCCTTCCAGCCTTCAGTGCTTTGTAGTTCTCTTCAGCAACACATTTTACATTTGCAGGTAAATATTTTACTTGACATTTTAATGCTGACCAAATGCAGTATGGCACGATGAGTGTAGTTAAATTGTAAGCTGCACATTTTTCAGTAGATGTGGTGCTCTGTTATAGATCGAGACTGCAATACGAATTTTCTATAAGGACATTAAGCATTTTGTCAACATTCTCGCTCAGAGTATAATCTTAGTTATACAAATGGTCTGTTTGAGAAAGAATACATTGTATGCAGGTGAGTGCAGCATATTGCATTGTAATTTCCATCCAATCGTGCCTTTTGGCAGGGATTTTAATTAAATAGTAAGACAAGGCAAGTATGTGCTTTGCTATGCTCTCAATTTAATGCATTGGATGAGTTTTTTTTATAGCTTTGAAAGTGCCTTTGGTGGGTATTATCTCAGTATGACATATCCTGGAGTACCTTATCCCAATTAAACGTAGTTTTTAGCACTGTGTTTTTGCAAAATTATATGCAGTTTTTTTTCCTATATTTTGACAGTTGTCTTCTCTTTATGTATAACAGAAACGATTTAATGGTACATGCTAAATACAGCTGTGACGTATATGTAATGACTGGTTTAGTTCAAAGGTTAAACTTAACGCGAGCAGCACTGAATTGACAGCACTGTTTTAATGGTGAAATATTGCAAGCTTTAGTGAGTCTTTTCCAAGTGCTTTATATCATTAGCAAGGTCATAAGAATTACAAATAATGACTATGTTTTGGCAGAGCACCTGCATCAAGGGTCTTACCAATGTAGCCAGTTCTCTCAGTTGAAAAAAAAACAGTGCCAGAGCTCTCTGTTGAGGCAATAGATCATTAGGTGTCTCTCAAGGCAGCAAAAAGTGCCATGAATGCAAACTGAGCATTTAAAAGAGTGCCTGCAACTCAGCTCTTTTCAATGCCCAACTCTTACTCCACCGAAACACAGCCCATGTCAGGTCTCTCAATAAAGTTTGGCTATCTACTCACTCTTAGAGGCCCAAGAGTGAGTTGATAGTTGTGCTCTTTTTGCTCGGCTTTGTTTCCTGTGCTTTGGATTTCCTCTGTCTTGTTGTTTTCACCCAAAATAGCCATGGTTTTTCTATCCTACATCAATAAGTAAGGGTTACTGATATGCCTATATCTCAAGGGGTTGTTGGCTGGATGTGGGTCATTAGTGGAAGTAGGACAGCAGTGGGCACAACTGAAAGGAAGCTATTCAAGGGCAGCCAACCTTTATTAGGAAAGCAAATTAAGAGGAAATAGGTGTAGTTATGGTACCCCAAAGAGGTTGATGAAAAGGTAAGGAAAAAGAGGTTAGCCTTCATAAACTAAAAGAGAACAGAGAAAGAAAGACAGTTGACAATACCTGGAAAAGTAAGAGAAGCTGAGAAAAGTGTCAAGAAAGCAAAAGGTGCAAATGGATGTCAAAAACAGACAATATAGCAAAATGAGGGAGGGGGAAGGCTTATCTTAGCTACAGTAGTGACAGGAGAAACTACAAAAATGTCATTGTGAGACTCAAGGGTGAAGAGGAAGAATATGTAGAAACTGATGATAAAGCAGAATTGCTCAACATTTCTGTTCTGAATTCATAGATGAAGGGCCAGGAGTAGGACTGCAGAAAACAAATAGGAAGGAACGTGAGGTAGATTTCAAACAATTTTCAGAAGGTAGTGAGGAGCTAGATAAACTAAAAGTAGACAAAGTGATTGAACCAGATAGGATACCTCAAAGTGTTTTGAAGGAAGATCTGGTGGCTCTGCTTCTTGACCTTTTTCCAGTACTTCTTTCTACAGTCCAAAGAGGGGCCTTCTGCAATTTTTCACAATCTTGTCGCGAGTTAATGACTTTGAATAACTTTGTGTCATCAGCAAATTTAATTACCTCGCTAGTTACTCCCATCTCTAAATCATTTATAAATATATTAAAAAGCAGCGGTCCTAACACAGACCCCAGAGGAACCCCACTAGCTACCCTTCTCCATTGTGAATACTGCCCATTTAACCCCACTCTCTGTTTCCTATCCTTCAGACAGTTTTTAATCAACAATAGGATACTTCCTCCTATCCCATGACCCTCCAATTTTCTCTGTAGCCTTTCATGAGGTACCTTGTCAAACGCCTTTTGAAAATCCAGATACACAATTTCAACCGGCTCCCCTTTGTCCACATGTTTGTTTACTCCTTCAAAGAATTGAAGTAAATTGGTCAGGCAAGATTTCCCCACACAAAACCGTGCTGACTTGGTCTCAGTAATCCATGTCCTTGGATATGCTCTGTAATTTTGTTTTTAATAATAGCCTCTACCATTTTCCCCGGCACCGATGTCAGACTCACCTGTCTATAATTTCCCGGATCTCCCCTGGAACCTTTTTTAAAAATCGGCGTTACATTTACAGTATATTTTGGCTATAGACAAAAGAAGTCTAGGCTGTATCCAGACAGATGATAGGCTTCATAGAGAGAAGCATAGCCAGTAGAAGAAAAGAGTTGTTGATGCCTCTGTACAATTCATTGATGAGGACCCATTTGTAGTATTGTGTTCAGTTTTGATTTCTGTATCTTGCTAATGACATCAAAAGACTTGAGGTGGGACAGAGGAAGGTGACAAAAATGATATGGGGCTTGTTCCAAAAGACCTATGAGAAGAGACTTGAAGACCTCAATATGTATATCCTAGAAGAAAGGAGGGATAGGGGTGATATGATACAGACATCTAAATAGTTAAAAAGTATAAATAAGCAAACTAATCTTTTTCAGAGACAGGGAAGCGGTAGAACTAGAGGTCATGAGTTGAGGTTGCATAGTGGGAGACTTAAGAACAATGTCAGAAAATACTTTTTCACCAAAAGTGTGGTGGATGCCTAGAATGCCATCCTGCAGGAGGTTGTGACAACAAAAACAATGATGGAATTCAAGAATATGTGGGATAAATACAGAGAAACACTATATAGAAAAAGGATAAAATTTGTTTATTTGTTACATTTGTATCCCACATTTTCCCACCTATTTGTAGGCTCAATATGGCTTACATGGTTCTGGAAAGATGATTACGAACTGCGGTGTTAACAAATGCAAGGTGATAGTATGGTTAAAATGGGACTAGTGTGGTTCACCCACACTAGGGGATTGAGCAATTAAAGCTTTAATGGGAGCTTCAGAACTTGGGAAGTAAGACCAATGCCAGGCAACTTCTATGGTCTGGGTCCTATGAATGGCAAAAACAGATCAGGATGAAGTCTGGAGTGGACTTCAACGGCAACTGTAGTAGTTGGGAATTCGGACCAATGTCAGGCAGACTTCTACAGTCTGCGCCCCAAAATTGTCAGAGAGAGACAGAGATTAAGTATACCAGTACAGAGTGCCAGATTTAACGCTGGCCGTCTTGTTGGGCAGACGGGATGGACTGAGCATGTAGTTATCTGGTGACATTTACTATGTTACTATAATCACAAAAGGGGAAGGAAAGAAAAATAAAACAGTAAGAATAAAAAAAAATGAAAAGTAATAAGAATAAACAAAAATAGCAAAAACAAAGGGCCTCTTTTACCAAACCACGCTAGCGATTTTCATTCGGCAGTGCCAACGAAGCCCATTGAAAGTGAATGGGCTTTATCGAGATTGCTGTGCTGGGAATTTCTAGTGCAGTTTAGTATAAGGGGCCCAAAATAAGAGCAGGAAAAAAAAACAACACTAGGAGGGGCATTTTCAATATGACTTCTTAAGTCCGATTTTGGACGTTTTGCACAAAATGTCCAAAAGCTAAATAGGATAGAAGGTCATTTTGAAAAAAGGTTTTTTTTTGTTTTTGTTTTTTTCGAAAAAACTTTTGAACAAGGTTTTATGATTTGGATGTTTTGTTTTTTGTTCCATTTTCAAAAAAAAAAAAAAAAAAAACAACAACGAATAAGTGCAAAACGTAGAGATTCATGCCATTAGGATGTAGGATAAGCCAACATTTTTAGTAGAATGGTCCTCCAGACATTCCAGGAGAGCAATGGGGCACCCTAAAGAGCACTTCTGTGTATTCATAGAAATGCTCCCAGGTACACATCTCACCTTTGTTCCCTTATCTTGACCCCTGAGCCCTCCAAAGCCCACCCAAAATCCATTGTCCCCCACTATACACCACTACAATAGCCTTTATGGGTGAAGGGGGCACATATATGTGTGTACAGTAGGATTTTGGTGACCTTGGGAGGGGTCACTGTTTCCACCACAAGTGTGACAGTTAGAGGGAGATACTGACCTGGGTCCCCTACTGTGTACTGCAGCTACCACTACACTACTCCAGGAACCTACATACAGCTCTAATTGACCTGACTTTAATATCTGCAGCTGTCATAGAGGCTGGTAAGTCATATTTTTATTCACATTTTTATTGGGGGGGTGGTATTGGATGATTCCCTCCAGTGGTCATCTGGTCATTTAGGGCATCTCGTGCCTCATTCATTCTGAAAACAGGTCTAGACCAAAACTTCTTGATTTTAGTCCTGGACATTTTTGTTTTGTTCCATTATGGCTGTAAAATGTCCAAGTGTTAGGCATTATTATTAGCATTTATATAGCGCTACCAGACGCACACATCACTGAACACCTGACACAAATAGACAGTCCCTGCTCAAAATGCCCCCGACATGCCTCCTTGTGAATTGAACACACTTCTGACAGACTTCATAGGAAAAGGTCTAAAAATAGGTTTTGAAAATACTGATTTGGACAATTTTGTGAGAAAAACATCCAAATGCTACTTTATGCCATAGATGTTTTTCTCTTTTGAAAATGAGCCCCTGGGTATAGAAAGGGAATTAAGAAACTGTAACCAAAAACCGCAAAGGCTTTTTTTTTTTGTTAAGTTCAATTTTTATTGATTTTTTTCAAATAAATAGAACAGTGGTTGAATTAGCCAGTACAATCAGAACAATAACGATTAGGATCATGGATTTGATATACTGCTTTTATGTTATATAACCAAAGCGGTTTACATTTATTATATGCAGGTACTTTTCTCTGTCCCTAATGGGCTTACAATCTAATTACCATCCCGGAAAAACAACCATGTTAACTCAATAATGATATATGTGGTGAACATGAACAAAATGATATGATTAGAAAAATAAAAAGTAAACCAAATGGGGGAAATAAAAAAGAAAATAGTGAAGGATAAAATGATGATAATGACAAAAACCCAATGATGGAATAGTCATACTCTGATTTCTAAGTATTGTTCCAGAGGTTTCCGACCCTTGTTAAATGTGACCGTCTCTGGGAAAAAGTGACTAAAGTAGTAGATCCAAAATATCGAGAGTGACCAATTTTTAAAGTCATGGGTCCATAAAAAGTCTGAAAAGGTTACATGTTTGAACACCTGTAACCTTTTGTTACATTTCTTTTTCACATAAAAGGATGGGGTTTGGACTGTTGTATTAGAAATTGTTTGCTACAACAGAATGCATTAAAATTTCATTTTCTGTTTCTGGTGACTTTAGTCATCTTTTCTCAGAGGTGATAACAAGTATACCAGTTGGCTTGGAGGGTCCCAAGGGCACAGTTTTTAAATGTTGAAACAAGACATAGTAATGAATAAAAATAATTATTAGTAGATGAACCCCATATTTTTTTATTTTTTGGATGCTGTTTTGTCATAGTTTGACATGTTACTAGTTGAAACCCATAGGAAATTACACCATACTGGATAAATTATATGCATTTTTTAATTTTTGTTTTATTTTTTACTCTGACTTCTTTCGACCTTTTAAAAAGATGTGCCTTTGAGACCCTCCATGCGCATATTTAAGAAGGGCCAACTTTATTGGGTAAGGCTTCTTGCATAAGTTCCAAAACCAGAAAAATTGGAGTGGTATCTTTAGAGAACTGAGGGATCCTTTTATTATTTATTTATTTAGATTTTGCTCACACCTTTTTTAGTAGTAGCTCAAGGTGAGTTACATTCAGGTACTCTGGATATTTCTCTGTCCCAGGAGGGTTCACAATCTAGGTTTGTACCTGAGGCAATGGAGGGTTAAGTGACTTGCCCAAGATCACAAGGAGCAGCAGCAGGTATAACTTGTCTGGAATGTTTTTACGTTTGGGGAGCGTGCCAGGTGCCCTTGACCTGGATTGGCCACTGTCGGTGACAGGATGCTGGGCTAGATGGACCTTTGGTCTTTCCCAGTATGGCACTACTTATGTACTTATGTATTTGAACCGGCCACCTCTGGATTGCAAGACCAGTGCTCTTACCACTAGGCCACTCCTCTGCTGTACTCCAGCTTTAACACTAAGGGCACTGTTTACAAAGCCATGTTAGCGTTTTTAGTGCATGCTAACCGCGTAGATGCCCATAATATTCCTAAGGGGGTCTTTTACAAAGACATTAGTGCACACTAATGATTAGCGTGCGCTAAACACTAGAGACGCCCATAGGAATATATGGACGTCTCTAGCATTTAGCACACGCTAAAAATGCTAGCACACCTTTGTAAAAGGGGCCCCAAGGCCAGATTCAGCGTGGCATAATGCAGGCTTTTTTAATATAACCTTTTACTGATACCGCATGCTATTGCGAACATTAACACGTGACTGGTGCTATTTTGGAGGCAGTAAGTGCTCCCCGCTTTTACTCCGCATTATCCAGTTAGCGTGTGCTAATGTGAGTACGCTAGTTGGATAACGCTTCCCTGTTAGTTACACGCCCTCCTGAAAATGTGGTGTGTTTTTTTTTTTTTTTATTATGTGCTATTTGCTCATTCCGACAGGCAGTTTTACTGCAAAACACTTTAACGTGTTTTGGGTAAACCTTTCATGCTTAACACGATTTAATAAAATGGCTCCTGAGTCTCCAAAGGAAAAAAAAATTCTTATTATGCTTTTTATAGGAAGCTGTTAGAATATTGAAAAAAACCTTATTTCTAGAGTGCTTCCCCTCACCAGCAGCACCGCCACTGCCGTGGCTGCCGCCTTAGCCACACAGACAGAGACAGGGAAAAATCTGTAAGCCCCCTTTGTAGAGGTGCCTAGACTCAGCCCAGAAAATGGAAGAAGGGGCACATAAGTTATTTGGTGTGGCTGGGGCCAACTTTAAGGCTGTAGGGCTGAGCAAGCAAGGCATCAGTACTGTCCATCCACACAAGAATCCAGACCATACCTTGAGGTAACTTAAAACTGGAATTTTACTGTACTGTACAGATGTAGTGTCCCATAGAAGTGGTGTATGGGCTCCCTGGGTGGTAAGGCTAAGCATCCCGAGCCTCTCCTTACTACTTCCCAAAGAAACTTTACGAGGTGAGAAGGATCTCCACACCTCCTCACTATAGCAAGCTAGCAACTAGGTTTCGTATCTGCCACTTGCTCCAGTCTCGGAATCCTTGCTCTTTGCAAGTGCCACAAGTATCTAATCGGTTGGATGTAGACTGGCTGATCCTTTCTCTCTCGGGACCAGCTGCAGGCATTGACAGAAATGGGGCTCACCCTTGTCAGTTACGGTGAGTGGTGGGAGAGGTTCCAAAGACTAATTTTGGCAGCAAAGTCAAGTTTAAATCTTCTTTGTGGGTGTATACTATTGGTACTAGCAACACCCCTTCAGAAGGTCCAACTCCTTTCCAGAAACTGCGCTACTCCTCTGGCGCCAGAAGGTCTGAGTACCTCATGCTCCAGAGCAAGTACATGAAACACACAGAAATATAGCAGGTCTGAAGATGGATAAAAAAAAAAAAAACAAAGTCACCAACCATTCATTCTTACGGCTGACAGAAAAGAAGGCTGTCAGCCACCAGCTAGGTACAGACATTGATGCACTATTAGAAACCTCACACCACCACCACCACCACCCCTCCCCCTGCACCCAATACAGACTCGTACGTGCCCCAGCACACACACTTCCTGCCTCCCATACACATACTACAAAGCCTCGCATATGCATCCCTTAGTTTATTAAGCTGGAAGTTGAGAATAATAATTGCTTTTTCAGCCATCCATCCTTTTTGGAAGTTTACTTGTTTGTCCCAGAACAGGTGTTATGAATGTTTTCTTAAGTAACCAATTGTGTGGTCAGTTAAAGTACTATCTAAAGTAAAAGCAACTATTTGATCAGTGTTTTTTGAGTTCTTACATTATTGCAGGTCCTAATGAAAACTCCAGTAAAAAATGGTACTTTGAAGTACAGTAGGGTAATTGGTTTTGGGGTCCTTTTACTAAGGTGCGCTTAAAAATGGCTTGCGGTAGTGTAGGTTTTGGGCGCACACCGATCCATTTTTCAGTGCTCCTGTAAAAAAAAAAAAAAAAGGCCTTTTTTAAAATGTTTGCAGAAAATGGACGTGCGACAAAATCAAAATTGCCGCTCGTCCATTTTAGGTCTGCAACCTTACCTCCAGCCATTGACCTAGCGGTAAACTCTCATGCGGTAACCGGGCGGTAATGACCTACGTGCGTCAAATGCCACTTGGCGCAAATTGGACGTGTACCAAAAATGAAATTACCACAAGAGCCACGCGGTAACCAGATGGTAACTCCATTTTGACACGCGTTGGGCACACATAGACCTTATGCAGCTTAGTAAAATGGCCCCCTTATTTGTTGCTGTGTACTTAAAATATTTTATTGTGATTAAAATGTATTTAGCCTCATCTTTTTTTATTTTACGTTAAAGCTAAGTGAAATAGGTTTTAATGGTTTAAACCAGTATTAACTGGATATAGTACTTTAAACTACAGTTAAGTTTTGTTGTTTTTCTTCTTAGAGTCAGGCCATTATTCTGTGAAAAATATACAAATATTTGTAGATTTTCAATTATTTAGAGTTGTTTGTACTGGGAAATGAATTATAACTTCTTTTTGTTTATACCTAGGACACATACCTTCACCCTTAACATTTGTGTGTGTTCTTCTTTTGGGTCATTCATTTTTAGACAAGCTCCAGATGCTGATAAACGGAGAAAATGCAGCACCCATTGAAAGTGCAAAGGAACAAGAAATTGACGAGAAGGATAATAAAAATGCAAAACTGTCCAGTGATGTAGGTGGCAAGTCAACATTGGAAGAAATGTGCACAGGTTCTGACTCTGGGAATTCAAAAGACAAATATGCCCATTTTGATCCCGAAGTGGTTCAGATAAAGGCTAAAAAAGCAGAAGTAAGTGACTTTGCAATGATTTCAGCTATAAGCACTGTCCTTGTTCAGCTCCATCTTCAGACTAGCAAGATTAGCCTTGGTGTAATTTGAAAGCTCCAACTTCCAAACTCAAACATACAGAGTATGAAGCCTAGTTTTAAGTGGTAGCTGAAATGACAGCAATTGTATTACTTAGTCTTTCTTATCCAAAATGGACTGCTAAAAGTATGAAACAATGGTAAAATTCCAGTGTGAGGGGAAAAATGAGATCCAGTTTTGACTTGGCGCTCTCTCTCTTTCTTTAACGCTGCTTTGCAGCCCACAAATGAAGAAAAAAAAGGCTTGAGCTCCAACATGAGACAAAAAGGACTCAAGAATGATAGTGGGCTTCCCTGGTTTATAGCCCATTGCTCTAACCCAGGGATTCCCAAACTTTTTACTATGGCAGAACCCCTAAAACATTTTTTCATACACAGATGAACCTCTACTTTATGACTGTAACATATGTTCATACAAAACAGATTCTATAGTCTAATAATTCTAAGTCAACTGTAAATGTCAATCTAAATAATATTTATTCCATTACATCTCAAGGTATTCACTGAGAGAAGCCCAGAACCAGATAATTCCTTTTTTTTTTTTGAATGGAACTGTTGTCACCCTAAAAAGCAATTTTGGCCAAGAAAGTGAAGAGCAATATGGTAGATGAGGGCAGGTAAAGGTAACGGGCCCACCAAGTCTGCCAAGTTCTTATGTGGATATACTGCTCTTCAACCATGTCATCAGAGAGATAAATTCAACAAACAGAAGGACAAAAGAAGCGGAGTTGGACAAATAAATCAAGTGTAACCACCAAATGAATGGGAATTGAATACTACAATTTATTTATTACTAGCCGTTAAGCCCGTTAAAACGGGCGAGTTTTTTTAATTTCACCTCCATGTGTAGCAAGTCTGCTCTGTCCCCTGTCCTCCCCCCATGTCCAGCAACCCTCCTCTGTCCTCTTCCCTCACCCCATGTCAAGCCACAGTCCTCTGTTCCCTGCCCTCCCAAAGAGACAGTGAGTGTGAGAGTGAGCAGCTAGTGTGTGTGTGCTTGGGTGTCTCTGTGTCTGTGTGTGAGTGAGTGAATGAGAGAGAGTGTGTGAGTGAGTGAGAGAGAGTGCTTGTGAGCTGTTAGTACTCCCTGTCTCAGTGGAGGTTCAGTGTCTCCTTGTAGTCAGCTGTTGGAGCTGTGTGGCAGTGGAGGTTCAGTGTCTCCTTGTAGTCAGTTGTTGGAGCTGTGTGGCAGTGGAGGTTCAGTGTCTCCTTGTAGTCAGTTGTTGGAGCTGTGTGGCAGTGGAGGTTCAGTGTCTCCTTGTAGTCAGTTGTTGGAGCTGTGTGGCAGTGGAGGTTCAGTGTCTCCTTGTACTCAGTTGTTGGAGCTGTGTGTCAGTGGAGGTTCAGTGTCTCCTTGTAGTCAGTTGTTGGAGCTGTGTGGCAGTGGAGGTTTAGTGTCTCCTTGTAGTCAGTTGTTGGAGCTGTGTGGCAGTGGAGGTTCAGTGTCTCCTTGTAGTCAGTTGTTGGAGCTGTGTGGCAGTGGAGGTTCAGTGTCTCCTTGTAGTCAGTTGTTGGAGCTGTGTGGCAGTGGAGGTTCAGTGTCTCCTTGTAGTCAGTTGTTGGAGCTGTGTGGCAGTGGAGGTTCAGTGTCTCCTTGTAGTCAGTTGTTGGAGCTGTGTGGCAGTGGAGGTTCAGTGTCTCCTTGTACTCAGTTGTTGGAGCTGTGTGGCAGTGGAGGTTCAGTGTCTCCTTGTACTCAGTTGTTGGAGCTGTGTGTCAGTGGAGGTTCAGTGTCTCCTTGTACTCAGTTGTTGGAGCTGTGTGGCAGTGGAGGTTCAGTGTCTCCTTGTAGTCAGTTGTTGGAGCTTTGTGGCAGTGGAGGTTCAGTGTCTCCTTTTAGGCAGTTGTTAGAGCAGTTTGAAATGCAGGCTCATTTTTCAGTCGTGTGCCGGTCTCCCTCCCCCCTTCCCCCCTCCCCGCATACATGTTGTTTTTCCGCCCCTTCTGCTGACTCCTGCTGTTCAGTGAGCCAAAGGGGCGGGACAGCTATGGCTTTGCTTCATGCTGCAAAGCAGGACTTGTGTGTGTGTGTGTGTGTGTGTGTGTGTGTGTGTGTGTGTGTGTGTGTGTGTGTGTGTGTGTGTGCGTGCGTGCGTGCGTGCGTGCGTGCGTGCGTGCGTGCACCTGTTTACCTTTTTCTGTTTTTTTAGTTGCCTCGGCCACTTCGTCGTTCCTGCTGTGCCCTTGTACATGGTGGTTCTCTTCTCCATCCTCCCTCCCTCCCCCATTGATGTCCACGCCCCCTCCTTCCCTCCCTATTGGCTGCATTACGTCCTCCTTCAATTTCCACGCCCCCTCCCCTCCATATTGGCTGCATTACGTCCTCCTCCGATTTCCACGCCCCCTCACCTCCCTATTGGCTGCATTACGTCCTCCTCCGATTTCCACGCCCCCTCCCCTCCCTATTGGCTGCATTACGTCCTCCTCCAATTTCCACGCCCCCTCCTTCCCTCCTTATTGGCTGCATTACGTCCTCCTCCAATTTCCACGCCCCCTCCTTCCCTCCCTATTGGCTGCATTACATCCTCCTTCATTTTCCACGCCCCCTCCCCTCCCTATTGGCTGCATTATGTCCTCCTCCGATTTCCACGCCCCCTCCTTCCCTCCCTATTGGCTGCATTACGTTCGGTACAGGAGCTGCTGGTGGAGGCGGGGTTTGGAGTGTTGCTCCTTGAATGTTCGGTCTCTACTGCGCATTTGCGGTGAGTACGGTCACTCGCAATTTATATGTTTGATGATTTATTTATTAGCTTTTTGAAAGAATTCACTCAAAGCAGTGTACAATAAGAATAAATCAAACATGAGCAATAGTTACAGCAGTAAAAACATTCAAACAACAATCCAAAGTATGGTATAGTGTACTACTTACAATGCTAGCACAATACGTAATGTAACATTTTAATTGACAGTGTAGGATATAATCAAAGCTGGAACATATAGATAGGTAAGCGAGTAAGAGGAGTTAGAAAGTAAGGTGACGTAATTTAAAGAAAGTTGCACATGAGGTCAAAGAGATGGTTAACATATAGATAGGTAAGAAAGTTAGAGGAGTTAGAAAATAAGGTGAGTAATTTAAAGAAAGAAAGTATACAATATAAAATACAGGAGACTAAGAGTTAATTTATAAGAAAAGGAACGAAGGATTAAGAAAAACTAAATAGGTATGTGCCAGCTAGAAAATCCAGTCAAAGTACAAAGTTAAAGAAGATCAAACAAAAAAGCTCTAAACAGGTTTTTCCCCTCTTTTAAATTTCTTGTGGGAGATTTCATAGAGCATCAATTTCCAGTGAGGGTCACAGATACCTAATAGCTGGATGCCTTCCCTGGACATCTAATATAAATTTTGACAACTGCAGACGAGTCAGTTCATGACATTGTCCTCTTTAGTGCTCGGCAATCCTTACAACTTATGCTTATAAAACTAGGCCATATTTTTGCCCTGTTTGTAAACCAGTCACTGTTCTTATGCTTCAACATCCAGCTTCTGCTCTACAAGTTTTACAATAATATAAATCAAACAAGTACCACAACTAATGCAGCTATTATGCACACATCGGGCTGCCCAGGTCATGCTGCATTGTACTCTGCTGCCACCAACGTTAACTCTCTGCTTTGGAGGGGCTTACCTTTGGCTGAAAAGTGAGGCCTGAAGAGCAAGGAAGCCAGCAGCATGCTTCAGTCACCGACATATGGGCAGTCCCAAGCATGCTCAGTTCGTGCTGCTGAACTCAGTGTGTGCGAGAGTGCCGGTGTCAATGGCTGAAGAACGCTGCCAACTTCCCTGCTCACAGAATCCAATTTGGAAATCAGTGCGCTAACCATCAGACTACTCCTCCACTCAGAGGAACAGAAATTATTCTCTGGTGACAGGCAAGCACTCGACTAGTGACAATCCCAGGTTCATATTCTCAAAACAGCATGTTCTAAGGGGCAGGCATGGGAAAGATTTTTCCTTTTTTTTTTTTTATAGCAGTGTTCTTATAATCTGAGATCTTATATTTTTACATTCTTATGAGTGTTTTTATCTTTTTCTATAATAACAGGTGGCTACAGTATGCCAAACCAATGGTTCATTTCCTGTATTGATAAAAACTTTCAGAGCTTACTAAGAATTTTTGAACATCCAAGGGTTTTTTATGCATGCTGCCAGACTAAATGCTTTTCACTTTCATTTTCATCTGGAGCAACAGGTCCCCTGGAGTACTGCTATTTAAATTTCCTGCCTATTTGGTATTTTGTGTACACACTTTTGGGCTATTCTTACTCTGTTTTCCTATCCTTACTAGTAGGGTTCTATGGTAATTTTTAAGTTAACTTGATTTTTCATTGTTTGTTCAGTTTGATGTATAATTGCATACTTGACACCACAAAATTTGTTTTTGTTGTGTGCAGCTAAACTTATTGGTCCAAGAAACAGTTCTTGTGCATAGAAAATTCCCATTTTCCCCTGTACTTCTCTGTCAAGTCATAATCACTGGCTTAAAGAACTTTATTTTGAGAGTGGAAGCAGGTGTGCACCAAATCTTGAGCATCAATTTTGTGAAACATCTTAATGCTGCACAGCTCCCACCTTCCAAAGCAGCCATGATTGGAAGACCATTCATCCTCCTAAATTGAATCTAGTCTGCTTATTTCAGGCACGGGCATCTAGTTTATAACAAGGAATTGGCCATGGAAGCATACTTTGTTTCAGGCACCTCTGTCCCTATGAATGTGTTGGACCATTTGATTTTGATGACTTCACCAATGTTGTGAGTACGTTGACGTCAGTTCCTGTTTGGATCTCTGCTGACCACATCTGGAGCGGAGACAGTCGCCAGTAACTCAGACCTGGGCAGGATGATGATTATTAGAACAGTTCCTTCACTGCTAGCACCAACTGAGCAAGTTTGATGTACATTATCTTCCTAACCAAATTGAAGCATCATACTCCTATGAGTCCATGAAATCTAGTTTCATGGAGTGTAGTTTCAAAGAATTGCTCTCTGGTTCTCTCCTTGGAGTCTTCTCCACAACCTGCAGGGATCATTTTCCTGCTATAGGACATATTTCTTCATTTTTTTTCAATGAATGCTATGAAATACCTGGCTGTATCAGATGAGCTAGTAGCAATGCCCATCCATCTCTCTTGCATCATAACAATGAATACAAAATGAGAACACCCACACTTCTTGTGTTCATCTCTTATTTAAAGGAAGCAAAATACTACTGTCGGACAGCTCTGGAATTCAGTCATGTTAAATTTTTAATTGGTATGTGGTCATCTTGGCCTTCAAGAAGCCAAGAATCAGTTATTTTTGTCTTACAAGGCTATACATCTATGGTGCAGGTTCTCTTTCGTTGGCAATTTTTTTTTTCAGACTGCTATGCTAACTGTTCTCATAGTGAACTGCCAAGTTTACAAGACCAGTTAATTTGATTGATTTGTTTTGTCAGATAGAATCTACAGAGTGAGGTTTCAGGACCAGTGGTCAGAGGTTCAGAATACGAAATGAGGATCACCACTATCCCCTTTATTATTTAATGTTTGCTTACTATCCTTGGGTGATATGGTGAGGTGGTTTGGCTTCTCTTTTTATGTTTATGTTGATGATATTCACCTTATTTTACCGATTGTTGGGGATGGGACTAGTCAACAAATTGAGGTATCTCAGTGTATGATGGCATTGGAGGGTTGGTTTAATGTGGAATGTAAATAAATCAGAGATACTTTGTTTTGATGATATTGATTGGACTGGGGCACATTTGCAGGTGCTGATGGGAAAGAATAGATTATAGCAAGTTACTTTTTTGAGGGTGCTGGGAGTTATTCTAGAAGATGATAGAATTGGAGAGCGCAAAGATTCTAATGTTGTAAGACAGGTTTATGGTAAGTTATAACTTATTCAAAAATTGGGATAATTTTGAATGAAGATCTGTTAAGGATAGTGGTAAAGCAGTTGTTTGTTCTTTTGATGTAATGCTTTGTTTGGAGTTTACTGGGGAAATTACTGAAGTCCCTTCAAGATGCACAGAATTTGTTGAGAAGTAAGAGAATTGCTAGTGCCTCCCAAATGTTATCTGAACTACATTGACTACCAATTTGTGAGGGTTGCATTTTTAAAATGTTTAATCTTTAAGATTTATTCTCTAAATTACGTCTAGATTTTATTGAATAGGCTTACATTTCCACACATTATATAGAATACGCCGAGCACCTCTCCGTGTGCTCAAATTTAGTCAGGGCCATTTACGTGGCGTAAATCCCAACGTCTAAACTGTAACAATGCGTATAGATTTTAGAAATGCCCACACCCTGCCCATGGCCATGCCATGCCCCCTTTCAACTTTGCGACTTAGAATTTATGCGTACCACATTACTCTTAGCGAATTGTGTGCATAAATGCCAATTAGTTCTTAATGCCAATTAGTGTTGATAATTGCTTGTTAACTTCCAGTTGACAGTGCAGATTAGCTAGTTAACCAGTTAAGTTACGCATATTGTTATAGAATATGCTTTGATTTCTTTCAGAAATTAAGGCATGATATATAGAATCTGGCAGTATCTTCTGTCATCTACAATGTTACCATGCAGACCCTATTTTCTGTGAACTGAATATGTCGTGTTCACAGCATTTGGTGGGCAAAGGTGTCCCAGTCATGCTATAGTGACTTTTTATGACTAGACTGAGGACTTGTGATTACAGCGTTCTTGAGAGCAACCTGGTGCATACTGCTGGCTCAGAATTGTCATTGTAATGAATGAGCTGTGTTAGAAGGAGAATAAAGTAGGGGTAAAATTCCTAGGTAGTAGGAATAAAGGCCCAAGACTCAATAGAGATTAGGTTTCTATCGCAATCGAGTCCCTACCCCAAAAAGCTTATAATTCAAGTAGCTACCTGAAAGAGTGAAGGAGAAAGTGACTTGCCTAACTCATAAGATTTCATGGCAGAAGCAACATTTGTTCCCTGGCCTGCAGCCCATTGCTCTTAACATTATGCTGCTTCTTTGAGTATTTTGTTCTCTTTCATTATATCATGCATATTATAAAGAGCAGGAAGAAGGCCATGCATAAGAACAGGCCTCATACTGGTTATTGGTTTCGGTGTAGAGATTCCTAGAAAAGGATGAATATTGCCACTACCTTCTCCTACACGAGCATGCAGATATGGAATGCTCTACCCATAGACCTGAAATCAATTGTCAAAACAAATAACTTTCGCAAATCTCTGAAGACATACTTCTTCAACAAGGCCTATAACGAGAGCCAACAGCTTCACTAATTCACTTTCCCAACCCAACCAGTTAGGAAAATCCACTTCTACTGTCACCCGCCTAATCACTTCCTCTTTCTTCCCTACTTAATCTCTACACACTACTAACTGTATCTGATATTCTGTAATGACAATGTCATAACAAAACTATGTAAGCCACATTGAGCCTGCAAATAGGTGGGATAATGTGGGATACAAATGCAATCTACTATAATAAAACTCACCCTCAACGTTCTGAAGACAACGTTCTGAAGTCACTCAGTCACTCCCTGAAGGGTTCATGGATTCATGGTGGTAAAGCCACAACACTGACCATGTCTCTCTGCCCCGCCCTCGCATGACGGACCAATCAGAAAAAACACCCTCAACATTCTGAAACACAAAGGACCATCACAACACCGTTCCCAGGCAACACTAGCCAACGTAAGACGGACCAATCAGAGGAAACTACGTGACAATAAGGGGGGAGCATTCCCCAGCAGAAAGGCTCATTATCTGTGCAGCACGGAGAGCACAGAACCACCGCTGGAACGAGAGAAGAATATTCCTGCTGTGGGTATGTGCAAAAATAGACCGGAGGGGGAATTTTAAATGCCTAATGCCAGTACTGAAGAGTGCCAGAGGGCCTATAGCACAGACTATATTTGGGATCGCTTGACATGGAGTCAGAGGAGCCGGAAAACAACGTGCCCGTCACCA
The DNA here is from genome assembly GCF_901765095.1 of Microcaecilia unicolor. Lineage (NCBI taxonomy): Eukaryota > Metazoa > Chordata > Amphibia > Gymnophiona > Siphonopidae > Microcaecilia > Microcaecilia unicolor. Next base: position 107,550,435 of record NC_044039.1, read on the forward strand.
TCTGGGACGTGGGCGAACAGGACAAGCTGCGGCCCAGCTGGAAGGATTACCCGCGACCCAGCCAGCAGCAAACAGCGACCAAGGACAGCACAGCACATCCCCCAACCCCCAAGCAAAAAACAAAACAAAAAAAGACACACATCAACAACCTGCACACACACCGCACCCTCACACACTCACACGCACACACACACACAAAATAACTCTGTGACACATACACACACACACAAAAAAAGCCACATGGTTTCGGAAACGGGCCTTTTTTACTAGTAAATAATAATATTGCACGGAATTATTCTGTAATCATCATCATTGCAGTCTAAGTGATCAATACATGTGAGTACTAAAAAGGGTAAATTATTACCTGTGGTCTTTTGCCCAGTTATAAATGTGTTTTTGAGGTATTTTCTAAACATATGCTTCTTCATATATACTGTGTTTCGGAAGCTTCTACAAACTTGGATGTTTCATCTGATAAGTTACAGATATTATTTGCTGGGTTCCCTCAAGTCTACCTTAATGGTTTACAGACTTCTCTTGCAAGAACTTGTCCAAACCTTTTCTGAACCCTGCTATGCTAATGGCTTTTACCACATTTTCGGTTTGAAACTGGTTTGAACCTGTTTGAACCGGTCGGAACTGGTTTGAACCTGTTTGAGCTGATTTAAACTGATTTGAACCACCTAATTAGCTCAAAAGCCAGGGTGGGATGGAAATCAAACTTTAAAAAGAGACTCAGTTTAACTTTAAATGCTATATTGTACTCTAAAATATCATTGTTAAATAAGCAGAGTAATGTTAAAGCAACTGTGAAATTACCCATTTACCCCAGGATTAATATTGTGCCTTAATTTCCGTGCGGAAATCAAAACATATTCTATAACAATTCACGTAACTTAATTGGTTAACTAGCCAGTCAGCGCTGTTGGATGTTAAGCAATAATCAGCATTAAATAGCATTAAGATTTACACACACAATTCATTAAATGTATTCTGTAACGTGCTGTGCTTAAATTCTTAAGTCACATAGTTGAAAAGGGGGTGTGGGCATTTCTAAAATCTATGCGCATTGTTATAGAATACACCCACTCTGCACCTAATTTAAGCATCAGGGTTTATGCCAACTAAAACATGGAATAAATGGCCGTGACTAAATTTGGTCACGTGGAGAGGCGTTCGGCGTATTTTATATACCACATGTTATCAATAGAAATCACTCCACAGCAGGCAAGAGCAAATTTTTGATCTTTATAAACCGGATTGTCAACAGATAGCAATAGATAGTAATATAATCCAGTTTAAATTTTCTTTATACCCACTTAATCTTTAAGAGTAGTAAAATCTTTTTTACACCAACACGATTTATAGCATGAATACTTCAACAGCAAAAATTAATCATATATATTTTTTTCGTGAACCTCAGTGATGTAAATCGCCATCCTTTAGATGGGGTCGATTTAATAACATCAAATTGATGTTATTAAATCGACCCCATCTAAAGGATGGCGATTTACATCAGTGAGGTTCACGAAAAAAATATATATGATTAATTTTTGCTGTTGAAGTATTCATGCTATAAATCGTGTTGGTGTAAAAAAGATTTTACTACTCTTAAAGATTAAGTGGGTATAAAGAAAATTTAAACTGGATTATATCAATAGAAATCAAACAAAATAAAACATGGAAAAGAAAATAAGATGATACCTTTTTTATTGGACATAACTTAATACATTTCTTGATTAGCTTTCGAAGGTTGCCCTTCTTCGTCAGATACCACATGGAAATTTATTCTATAAATTATAGGCATACTTTAGCAATTATGCCTAGGTGTATTTTTTTTTCCATGTGGAATTCTCAGGCACCATAGTAGAATCTAGCCCTTCACCTCAAGTCTACCTTTTCGCAAGTATGAGCACAATTTCCCAACAGGTAAATACTTGCCAATGCAGTTTTCTCCCCCAGCACTAGGTCCTATTATACAGCACTTCTTCAAAGTGGGAGGTACCATAGCTTTTTGTTTGGCTTAATTTTTTTTTAGCCAGTTTTCCATAATAAATACTGCTGAGGTTTGGATCATATCTGCTTTTGCTGTGGTTTTTATAATGTCTAGTTTACATTTTGACTGTGAAAAGACAAAGTGTGTAGAAGGTTGAGTATTCCCTAATATGTCCTACAAACAACAGTAACTTTGAAGCCCAGTTGAGTGATTTCCTTTTAGTTCAGAGCTATCACACGAAAATATATTGTTGCTCCCTGTAGATTGACAGAAGAATATCAGCATTCATTGAGAGAAAACGGGCTGAGATCGATGAAAACAACGTCAGGGAATTCTGCAATGTTATCGATTGTAATCAAGGTAACTACCCAGGCAGAGTTTAATCTGTGTAGTAATTTAGTGCCATGAATGTTTTTTAAATTTGTTGTTTTTCAAAACTGATGTATAAATAGATATTTAGATTGTTTTAAAGTGGAGAAATAAATCTAAGTTACAGTTTAGCATAGCAGGAAAAAAATTTCCAGCTGTGTTAAACTCCTCTACTGCACCTCTGCAGAGCTGCTAACTAGTGCTGAACACATTTTCTGAAGTGGGAGGAGAAGCTGTTAAAAACATTGGCAGAAACACCTAATGAAAATTGCCTTTTCTCTGACAGTTCTCCCTTCCCAAGCAGCTTCTGGATATCTGTAGGTTATAATCAGAGATCTCTCTCTCTCTCTCTCTCTCTCTGGTTATAGAGGTACCCTTTTGGGCAGAAATGCAGAAACAAAAATGATTTATTTTTTTTGTTTGGCTTTTGTATTCCCTTTTCTTTGAATATATATATATATATGTTTCACATGATTGGAAAACAGTATGTCATAGAAATGGTAGGAAATGTTTTTATAGCTAAAAGGTTTCATTGAATCTGGATATCCTTCTCTTAGTATTAAAAGGATTGTGTATCCTCCATGGATAATGCATATGATGCAAAAAATGAATGCCCTTGGATTCCCAGATGGCAAATAGATTTGGTGTTGGGCAAGAAAACTGGATTGTGGTGAAGTGGCAACAAAGTCGTAGTGGGCTGAACACCATGAAATCGGTAGAACCAATGCCAAACAGCGCACAAGGGCAGGAAGTGTACATAAACTCGAGGCACCACAGGTATAGTAGATGAGGGGGCATGTAGATAATATCTAAAGTGAGCTGGACTCAAGATCTCTGATTCCAGAACTGTACAGCTAAAATACTTTGTGTTCCTAAACCAATCATTAATGTGCCTCATTCTGCAACTAATGGTCAGCAAGCGCAGGCTAAGGAGGCCCAGCCCCCCCCCCCCTCGTACGCGGCAACACGGCCGCCCAGAGGGAAAGCCAGAGCCGCCTCTCCTACTATAGATATTGTTGGATCAATGAATTTAACAGCCGTATAATGAGAGCTTTTGGAATACAGATAACCAACGGGGAGCAAGAAACACATTAAACAGACTAATCTTCCCTAACAGAGAAAGGAAATAATCATGCCAGCTATGTAATTTGGACCTGACATCCTCTAGCAGCGGACCTACATTGAGGGAGTATAGTTGGGTCAGATGAGCAGGAAGATGCACCCCTAAATATTTAAGCTCGCTTGTTGGACAACCGAACCAACTGGATGGCTGATAACCCAAAATATTTATCCAAATTTATGGAAGCCAGAGAGAGAGCCATATTTCTCCATCAGCTCAATCGCCACCAGAAGGGAGCGCTGTGGATCAATAAGAAGTAAGAGCAAGCCATCTGCAGACGCTAAGGTCTTCAAAGTAACGGAGCCCACCTCCAGTCCACGTACCTCAAAGTGCAGAGCAAGGGCTCTAAGGAGAGGACAAAAGTCAGAGGGGCAGCCCGGTCTCATGCCCCGTGCAATTGAAAACCTGTGGAATTGAATACCATTAATTAGCATCGATGCTGAGAGGTTCACATAAAGCGCTTGCACAGCCTGGTGATACCACCCAGAGATCCCCACATGATCCAGTGTTTTAAACAGGAAGGACTAAGCAACACGGTCAAAAACCTTAGAGGCATTGAGGCTAACCAAGAGTGCAGGAGTGTTAGTATGACGGCAAAACCAGTCTGATTTCCCCCCCCCCCCCCCCCCCCAAAAAAAAAAAAAAAAAAAATCAGAGGGGGCAAGTAATCGGAAAGGTGATCTGCCAAGATGCGAGCTAGTAATTTTTAATATATTTATAAATGATTTAGAGATGGGAGTAACTAGCGAGTTAATTAAATTTGCTGATGACACAAAGTTATTCAAAGTTGTTAAATCGCGACAGGATTGTGAAAAATTACAAGAGGAGCTTACGAGACTGGGAGACTGGGCGGCTAAATGGCAGATGACGTTTAATGTGAGCAAGTGCAAGGTGATGCATGTGGGAAAAAAGAACCCGAATTATAGCTACGTCATGCAAGGTTCCACGTTAGGAGTTACGGACCAAGAAAGGGATCTGGGTGTCGTCGTCGATAATACACTGAAACCTTCTGCTCAGTGTGCTGCTGCGGCTAGGAAAGCGAATAGAATGTTGGGTATAATTAGGAAAGGTATGGAAAACAGGTGAGAGGATGTTATAATGCCGTTGTATCGCTCCATGGTGCGACCGCACCTTGAGTATTGTGTTCAATTCTGGTCGCCGCATCTCAAGAAAGATATAGTAGAATTGGAAAAGGTGCAGAGAAGGGCGACTAAAATGATAGCGGGGATGGGACGACTTCCCTATGAAGAAAGATTAAGGAGGCTAGGGCTATTCAGCTTGGAGAAGAGACGGCTGAGGGGAGACATGATAGAGGTATATAAAATAATGAGTGGAGTGGAACAGGTGGATGTGAAGCGTCTGTTCACGCTTTCCAAAAATACTAGGACTAGGGGGCATGCGATGAAACTACAGCGTAGTAAATTTAAAACAAATCGGAGAAAAGTTTTCTTCACCCAACGTGTAATTAAACTCTGGAATTCTTTGCCGGTGAAGGTGGTTAGCTTAGCAGAGTTTAAAAAGGGGTTGGACGGTTTCCTAAAGGACAAGTCCATAAACCGCTACTAAATGGACTTGGGAAAAATCCACAATTCCAGGAATAACATGTATAGAATGTTTGTACATTTGGGAAGCTTGCCAGGTGCCCTTGGCCTGGATTGGCTGCTGTCGTGGACAGGATGCTGGGCTCGATGGACCCTTGGTCTTTTCCCAGTATGGCATTACTTATGTACTTATGGTAGAGCCATCTGACGCTGCAGAGAATTTTTAACATAAGACCATCCCAGCGCTGTGCAATCATCTCTGCAACATTCTACTCCTAAGACATTCTTTTGTTGTTATGACTGTGCAGACAGTTTCCTGCTCATAGCCAGTTGTCTCCTTGTTGCCTCCTTCAGACTCTGAACACAAGCCTGTTCATTTCCTTCCTCTGTACTGACCAGACTTGCTTCCATCTAATGCAGTAGTTCGCAAACCTGTCCTCAGGATTCACCTAGCCAGTTGAAGTTTTTAGGATACCCACAATGAATGTGCATGAGATAGATTTGCATGTATTACCTCCATTGTATGCAAATCTATCTTGTGTGGACCTACTAGACCCTTTTCGATAATTAACTATTCTCCACAGGATGAGAAGAGGAAAAATCTATGGGAATTTCTTCTGACCCTTCTCCTCCACATTTGAGGAAGGAGTCCATGTATGATATCAGCAAAGTTTGCCAGTCAAATATCTAAAGAGGTACCCTTTCCCCTCCAGCAGGAAACAGAGCCCAGATCAAATGTCTTTAGCCATTTAGATTATAAAGCAGCCTTGAAGGCAGCAGTTGGTGTATTTGTACATGATATGCTCTAGGACCACATTCTAGTCGACCTTTCTCCTAATGCTTGGATATGAAGTATAAAGTCCAGCCATCTCCAGGATTTAAAAACTCTCACATACTTCCCTAGTCATAGAAGCAGCCATACAAAAACCCACAAAATGCTTTTTGCATGTCATTTCTTCTCTTGCCATGCGATTCACAGAGTAATCGCTTGGGACTGACACCTTTATGATTAATACCATTCTGGTGTTTTTCTGTTTTACCACTATGTTTTTCTTATATCCAGTATTTATTGGTCTGGATAGAGATGTCTCAGGTTATCATATCCAGTATTTATTGGTCTGGATAGAGATGTCTCAGGTTGTCATAACCAGTTTGTTGTCCACAGTTCTCTTAGGGTCATGATCCCAATGCTTTTTTAGTACAGTGATGATGTAATGTTTACAGAGTTTCTAATGAAAGAGTCATGCCACCTTGTTGTGCGTTTCTGTATAAACATTTTCCGCCATCAGCATTTTGCCGCCAGCTGCAAGATGAGTGACTATTTCCAGCTCTTTCTTACAGAGTCTACAGATGTTGGCTGTGCAAGCTTTATCTATGGGACGGAGCAATATGACAACCAACACATTCTGAAAAGCAAAACAAAGTACCAGAAGCCTTCAAAATAGGGACATAAGTCCTTTAATCATATGTGTTGGTGAAACAATCCTTGGATAGACCCAACACGAGCCGTGTTTCGGCACCTAGCGCCTGTGTCAGGGATCACGAAGATTAGCAGAAAGGGTGCGGCAGTGTTGTTCAACTCAACAAAGTGGTTGGAAGTGATATGCTGTGATGTAACCCCTGATGCAGGCGCTAGGTGCCGAAACATGGCCCGTGTCCGGTCTATCCAAGAATTGTTTCACCAACCCATATGATTAAAGGATTTATGTCCTTATTTTGAAGGCTCCTGGTACTTTCTGTTTTGCTTTTTGGACTCTTGTTTGTACTTTGCTCCCTCTCTCTGCTGTATTTATATAGCCAACACATTCTGAGCATTGTGATTTCCCTCTTACCTGGATTACCCATGATGGGAAAGAAAAATAAGGGTAGCAGTCGAGGCGTTACTACTGCTCAATTGGCTCCCTCCATTTCAGGTGTGATGGACCAGCACTTAAGTTGCCCTTCTTCGGCTGGAGTGGCCTGTCTTTTGCTGCTGGCTGTGCCTGAGGAAACCATTGGGGTTGCTCCCTTGGCCTTGGAAGCATCATTGAGCCTGATAAAGCAGCAGCTGTCTCGTAACCCTGATCCTAGAAGAGTTACAGCTGCAGTGGGAAGTGAATCCTTGATTGTGTTCGTTGGTGTCACAGCTAGTGCAGAAGGAGGGTTGGCAGTGGAGAGTGGCGGAATACTTTTCCCCATTGAAATTTCGGGGGTATTTGAGCTGGAGTACTCTCAGGAAGGCTGAGGAGAGTCTCCCGCCTGTGTTCATCTTGGCACGACCCACTCAAGTTTCTATGGACTCGATTTGGTCAGGAATTCAGGAGCTTAGTAAACAGCTGTTTGTGTAGTTTTCTTCAGTTCACAAGCAAAACTCTGATTATTCTATTAGACTTAACACTCAGGAAGAAGAAGTTAAAATAACTGTGTGCAGTCAATTGAGACTAAGGCAGAGATGGTTTTTTCAACAAAATTCTTCTTTAACGAAAGATAGCATGATGCTTTCTCGTAAATTATCATTTTCATTGAAAATCAGATGAGGAGTAAAAATCTGCTTTTGATCAATTTTCCAAAAGTGCCTAATATATTTCCCAGAGAAACGTTTCATAAATATCTTGTGGAAATCTTAAGGTCTTAGTTTACAGAGATTTCTCTTCCCCCTTTAATTGCTGCATATTATTTGCATGTAAATCTAAGGAATCGGTTCCTGGAGTTTCAGCGGAGTCTCTAGATCCTATTGCAGAAGTTTATGATTTATAGTATATTAAGGGGATCTTTTACTAAGGTACGCTAGCATTTTTAGCTTGCGTTAAAAATCAGCTGGCACAAACGCTGAGATACCCATAGGAACATAATGGGCATCTCAGCGTTTAGTGCCAGCTGATTTTTAGCACAAGATAAAAACGCTAGTGCATCTTAGTAAAAGACCCCCTAAATTTGTTATATTTACATAATAACAAATATCAAAGCGGTTTACATTCTTCAAAATTTTAAAAGAAATAAGAAAAATAGAACTACAATAATGGTAGTAAAGTCTATACATAGAGCACGCAACATAATCTTTAATTAAAAAAAAAAACAACCTAAGGAAATGGAAACTAATGGACCCTTTTACTAAGCTGCGGTAAAAGGTGTTCTGCACTTGCGAAAGTGATCATTTTTGCCACGTGCCAGGGCCCCTTTTACCACAGCAGATAAAAAGGTTGAAAAATGAAGTGGCCGTGCTGTAAGTTCGCACTTGCTGTGCAGCCATTTTTTGGGGGGGGAGGGGCACTTACTGCCACCCATTGAAGGCTCCTGCACTAACTCGGTGAATAACCCCCTGTGGAAATATGTTTTAAATATTTCCGCTAGCTCTGGAATTGGCACGCGCTGGGGGTGCAACTACTGCCGGCACCCACGTTGGGCTGGCGGTAGTTCTAGGTGCCTTATGGCAACTCTTTAGTAAAAAGGACCCCTCAGGAAAAAGTTAAGGAAATTAGCTTAATTGCTGTTCTGGAAACCTCTATAGAGTAACAAGCTTCTCTTATAACTTTGATTGTGACTTTCTCTTTACAGTTGGACCGTGGTAAGATCTTGTAGACTTATTTTCTGTCAATGTAATCTGTATTTTGTGGTCTTAAAGTAAGAATTTTTCCTGACGTGACACTTGTTACAAAAAAAAAGAAGTGACAACAATTTTTACTTTTGAGACCTAGAGGTGTATTTTTAAAGCAGTTAGACTTACAAAATTGCATAGTAACCTATGGAACTTTGTAAGTGTAAGTGCTTTGAAAATGAGCCCCATAGAGTCCTAGACGTGGTACTTTTTTTTTTCTAAAATACCTCTGTAAGTACCTCTTGAAATACAGAGATGGGAAGTAAATCTTTCTTTTTTGAAGCCTTCCAATTATCATTCTTTCTTGCTGGTAAACTTCCGTTGAGTTCTGTTCTTTGATAGATTGATTTAATTTTATTCTACAGCTTGTTATTGTGCTGTTAGTTAATTGAAGGCCTTTGGATGTGCTGTCAGTTCTTTTTCTTTGATTGTTTTTGTCCTGTGAATGTACTTGTCTCCAGTATGTATTGCTTACTCTCCTTTATATGGTGGACTCTGTAAGAATGAGAGATATTTTGGTTTGTTTACTTCATTATTATAATTTAATTTATAACCTCAAACATGTCTACAGGCAATAAAAATCTCTCTCTTAATAAGTGGTCCATGAAAGCAATGTTGCTAACCTATAACAGATGTTTTCCATAGACAGCAGGAGTGATAAGGCACACAAGTGGCACCAGGATGAACTGATCTTCCATAGCTCAATGAAAGTGTGGCCCTTCTCACACACAGTGCTCTCCTTAGCTTCTCAGTTAGCATTTGCTATTTTGTACTCATTGTATCCCTGTACAGCAAGTACACAATAGCATAGATGCTGTTTGCCTCGCCTGGAAAAAAGTACAGTGGTTCTGATCTAGTGAAGTATACAGTCTGTGGTGAGTAACTCATGTTTTCTGTTGTATATTTCTCTAGGTCAGAACCACTGTGTGTACTTGCTGTACAGGGATACAATGAGTACAAAATAGCAAATGCTAACTGAGAAGCAAAGGAGAGCACTGTGTGCGAGAAGGGCCACACTTTCACTGAGCTCTGGAAGATCAGTTCATCCTGGTGCTGTTGGATGATGTCACCCACTTGTGTGCCTTATCACTCCTGCTGTCTATGGAAAACATCTGTTACAGGTTAGCAGCATTGCTTTCATGGACCACTTATTAAGAGAGAGATTTTTTTATTGCCTGTGGACGTGTTTGAGGTTATACTGTAAATGTAATTCTAATTAATTCTTATCACTCTCTACTATTGCCCTTTTTTTTTTTTTTTTACAGATGTTAAGCAACTTAGGTTGTTCAAGTATCTCTGCTGTTCAGCATTTCCTGAAATTCTGTTTTGTTTTCATATTCGAGATTGCCTTATACAGCTGTAACTGTTGAATTCGTAATGAGATGCATACAGCAGTTTTTTCTTTTTCTTTTCACTTTCTGCAGAAAATAGCTGTGCCAGAACAGATTCAGTTTTCACACCATATCCTGGGTTTAAGAGCCACATCAAGGGTAAGCTAGCTTTCTTGAAGGAATCAAGGGTTGGCTTGCTAGCATCTCTGTACTAGTAATCTTGGGTATTACAAAGTTAACTGAGTCAGCCCATTAGAGCTTTATTTAAAATGTTTGCAGTGCTGGCATTTAGGTAGTAGTGGTGTACTGGGGGTTGCCATTCCATGATTTAGGAATTGCACTGAAGATAACTTTGGAATAGAAGGAATGGACGAAGAACCATGACCAGAAGATGATTGTTTGTCTTGGGGCAGAAAGACAAAGACAAACTTGGGATGGAGGAAACTGAAATATTTAAATTTCCTACAAATTAAATATTCTGAAAGTAATTTCATTTTACTACTCTATATACTTATACTGCTTAACTCAACATAAGGTACCATTTGCTTTGATCTTTCTTCCTGGTTTATTTAAATCCGGAAGCTAATTATTTTTTAATCAGTTTCTAGAGTTCTGAATGTGTATGGTCCCCAGACCCGATCTGAAGCAACACAAGATTCCAATTCTAAAACCCCAGCTTTGCATGGTGGCTGTGGTAATCCAGCTGTTGAGGAAAGACTGCAGAATATTGAAGCTCATTTACGTTTGCAGACAGGTTTGTAAAGTTGCTGCATGCTTCTTAACAATGGAAATGGATGTCATGTTTATTAATTTTCACTTGTACAAACATAACACGGTTTCAGGCCCCTTGCTTGCTGAGATCAGATATTCCATGGATCAGTAATATTGATAATCTATATTTTGCTTAGACAGGTAGAAATATTAGCACAATTGATTTAAATATGAAACAATGCAAAAATCTCATGAGGAAGCTTTAATATAAAAATCACAATAAATAGACTATCATAAATTCATGAAGTTGTGAATCTTGCATTGTTATAGGGCCAAATGTTTTAAAGTTTTTTTTTTCTTTTCTTATTTTGGGTCTATGGAGAAAATATGAAGTGTATGTGGTCCTAAGATAAAGAACTGTACAAGAAATTAGAAACAGAGAGACACCCATGATCAAAGTTTATAGCATTAGCATAGGCGTTTGTACAGTAATAATGCTGAGTCATTAACTTTATCCATGCGGAAAACTAAGACCCTGCCTTTACCACATCAGTTTCTACTCTTCCTTCCCCCCCACCACCACTATGAACTTATCTTTATGCTAGTTAATAAATACCTCATGTACTAAAGGTCTCCCAATCTGTGCCTATGGGAAGAATACTTAAGGCTAAATTATAAATGGTGCCTTAAAAATTGGCGCCGAAAAACCACGCAGTTAGCGTGATTCTATAAACTACACCTAAAGTTAGGCATAATGTATAGAATATGCACACGTACTGTTCTTGCAACTAAAATTTAGTCGCACCCATTTAGGCCACCTAAAACCAAGCCTAAATACCTGCACCTAAGTTAGCACAGATTGGTTGTATTCCATAAGACTGCACATAGTTTTTTGAAATTCTCACAGCCTGCCCATGGCCATGGCCCCTTTTCGACTGCGCACATTAGAATTTGCACGTATTGCGTGTACATTCTAACTAAAGCCAATTAGTGCCGCTAATTGGTTAAGTACCAATTGGCACTGATTGGCTTGTTAATCAATTAAGTTTTGCGTGCAATTTGGCCATGCGGCTAAATAGCGCGCACAAGTTAAAGAGCCATATATAGAATTTGGGGGTTAGTATATAGGTCCAATAGAGTTGCCAGAAATTTTATAGCAGCTATTTACCAGTAGGAAAGTGCTTGCAGAACAGAATAACTTAACTGAGCCCATATTATAAGTAACAAATGTCTTAAGATTTTACACTAGAAATTAATTCTAGCTCCTCCCAATGAGGTACTAAGTATTCTAAATGTTGGATTCAACATTTCTTTTTAAAAATTATTTGAACTGTTTTAAAGGTGGTCCTGTACCTAAGGACATTTATCAAAGAATTAAGAAGCTTGAAGACAGAATCCTTGAACTGGAAGGACTTTCACCTGAGTATTTTCAGTCTGTGGTGAGTAACTCATGTTTTCTACTATATACTTTGCTAGGTCAGAACCACAATACTATTTTCCAGATGACGCAAACAGCATCTGTGCTATTGTGTACTTGCTGTACAGGGATATAATGAGTACAAAATGGCAAATGCTCTCAAGCGTGTAAATCATTGCTTGTGTATATGTGTCTACATATACCACAGTTGTGTTGTTAGGGACTTGGAGCAGTTTTCAGGTGACCATTGGCCACATGCATTAAAGAGTTGTCTTTTAACTAGAGGTCTCTTTGTTTCAATAGAAAGAGGTAGGGCATCCGTAATTTTAGTTCAGCTTAAATGATAAGTCAATGTACCAAACAAAAAAACTACATTGAAAATGTTTTTTGTTAGATTTCAGGTACATAAATATGGTTGATACACACTAAGGGCTAGGTTTACTAAGCAGCACGTTTTTAACGCACGTAAATGGTTTATGCGCATTGAATGCTAACGTGCCCATAGAAATGTATAGTCACATTAGCGTTTAATGCGCCTTAAATTTACAGGCGCGTTAAAAACGCTAACGCACCTTAGTAGACATACCCCCTAATCAAACTTTCCACATAAGTTAATAAAACATTGATTATATTGAAATGCTTAAGTGGGAGGGTGTGGTACGATTACAAAGTCTATAATAACTGGTAAGAGAAATTTCTCAGGTGGCATGCAATGCTGAATATCGTGAATGTCAATATAGAATACTTCATAGAGCCTGTTTTTCTCAAAGGAGAGCGTTTAAAACCCAGTTAGTAGACTCCCAATGTGTATTAAATGTGGGAACAATGAAGACACTCTGTTTCATGCTCTCTGGGATTGCTCTGAACGAAAAATCTTTTGGGAGGAAGTTATTGATTATAAAAGCAGTCTGCTAATATCACGATTAGAGGGTTCTTTTGAAATTTTAGTTTTGACCAGTGCAGGGGAATTATGGGGTCAGAAATAAAGGACAAAAGCTGTTTGTGTGGAAAACTGTTAGTTGGGAAAAATGTATTCTTCAACAGTGGATTCACTCTGAAGCCCCATCATTTCAGCAGTGGAGGAACCAGGTGCATACTTTTATGATGTGAAAAGCTAGAGAAACGAATCTTACGTTCAAACATAGGAAGTGATTTTTAACAATTTGAAAACTCTATATTCAGTCCCTAAATCCAAAAATGAAGAGTCTCATTTTGAATAGGCTGCAAAAATGATACTTTTACTACTACTACTAATGATTTCTATAGCGCTACTAGACATACGCAGCACTGTACATATTATATGCATGTACTTTCTTTGTCCCTAGAGGGCTCACAATCTCAAATTTTTCTACCTGGGACAATGGAAGGTTAAGGGACCCTTTTACTAAGCCGCGTAAGTGTCTACACGTGCCAAAATGGAGTTACCGCCTGACTACCACGTGGCTCTTGCGGTAATTTCATTTTTGGCATATGTCCAAAAAATATTTTTTATTTTCAGGCACGCGTAACGGATACGCGCAGGTCATTACCACCTGGATTCTTTACCACTAGGTCAATGACTGGCGGTAAATCACCTAAAATTCAGACTTTCTTGTCAGAGGACAAGCAGAGTAGCAATCCCCCATGTATTGGTAGGATTTTGGTATCTTAGCCTCAAGGGATACTGATAATGAGCATTGTTTTGAAGAAGTGGCATCAACATCAGTCCTCGTTTATGTTTTTACTTACCATAGCTACATTGTTGGTCAGTCTATTGTGATTTCACCTTTAGGGGCTATTCTTGATCAGGGTGAAATATTTCAAAGGAAGGGTAACTTTTATTTGTTCATAAGGTGTGTGTATTATTGGGAAGAAATGAATATTGCAATGCTGGGTAAGCACTTCATCTCCCTAATATTGGCAATGGAGAAGTCAATTGAACAATGCAATGTTATTGGAGTTACAGAGCGCTAATTTAACTTTCAAGAGGAGAAAATTATTTCTGTTTAGAGTGACTACATATACAGTGGGGGAAATAAGTATTTGATCCCTTGCTGATTTTGTAAGTTTGCCCACTGACAAAGACATGAGCAGCCCATAATTGAAGGGTAGGTTATTGGTAACAGTGAGAGATAGCACATCACAAATTAAATCCGGAAAATCACATTGTGGAAAGTATATGAATTTATTTGCATTCTGCAGAGGGAAATAAGTATTTGATCCCTCTGGCAAACAAGACCTAATACTTGGTGGCAAAACCCTTGTTGGCAAGCACAGCGGTCAGACGTCTTCTGTAGTTGATGATGAGGTTTGCACACATGTCAGGAGGAATTTTGGTCCACTCCTCTTTGCAGATCATCTCTAAATCATTAAGAGTTCTGGGCTGTCGCTTGGCAACTCGCAGCTTCAGCTCCCTCCATAAGTTTTCAATGGGATTAAGGTCTGGTGACTGGCTAGGCCACTCCATGACCCTAATGTGCTTCTTCCTGAGCCACTCCTTTGTTGCCTTGGCTGTATGTTTTGGGTCATTGTCGTGCTGGAAGACCCAGCCACGACCCATTTTTAAGGCCCTGGCGGAGGGAAGGAGGTTGTCACTCAGAATTGTACGGTACATGGCCCCATCCATTCTCCCATTGATGCGGTGAAGTAGTCCTGTGCCCTTAGCAGAGAAACACCCCCAAAACATAACATTTCCACCTCCATGCTTGACAGTGGGGACGGTGTTCTTTGGGTCATAGGCAGCATTTCTCTTCCTCCAAACACGGCGAGTTGAGTTCATGCCAAAGAGCTCAATTTTTGTCTCATCTGACCACAGCACCTTCTCCCAATCACTCTCGGCATCATCCAGGTGTTCACTGGCAAACTTCAGACGGGCCGTCACATGTGCCTTCCGGAGCAGGGGGACCTTGCGGGCACTGCAGGATTGCAATCCGTTATGTCGTAATGTGTTACCAATGGTTTTCGTGGTGACAGTGGTCCCAGCTGCCTTGAGATCATTGACAAGTTCCCCCCTTGTAGTTGTAGGCTGATTTCTAACCTTCCTCATGATCAAGGATACCCCACGAGGTGAGATTTTGCGTGGAGCCCCAGATCTTTGTCGATTGACAGTCATTTTGTACTTCTTCCATTTTCTTACTATGGCACCAACAGTTGTCTCCTTCTCGCCCAGCGTCTTACTGATGGTTTTGTAGCCCATTCCAGCCTTGTGCAGGTGTATGATCTTGTCCCTGACATCCTTAGACAGCTCCTTGCTCTTGGCCATTTTGTAGAGGTTAGAGTCTGACTGATTCACTGAGTCTGTGGACAGGTGTCTTTCATACAGGTGACCATTGCCGACAGCTGTCTGTCATGCAGGTAACGAGTTGATTTGGAGCATCTACCTGGTCTGTAGGGGCCAGATCTCTTACTGGTTGGTGGGGGATCAAATACTTATTTCCCTCTGCAGAATGCAAATAAATTCATATACTTTCCACAATGTGATTTTCCGGATTTAATTTGTGATGTGCTATCTCTCACTGTTACCAATAACCTACCCTTCAATTATGGGCTGCTCATGTCTTTGTCAGTGGGCAAACTTACAAAATCAGCAAGGGATCAAATACTTATTTCCCCCACTGTAGGTATTGGCTCCTTGGGTGAGGACTTTTGTTTTCAATGTTTTGCATTTATGATGGGAATCAGGAGCTATAAGAATACAGCCTTCTGATGTTTTGTTATTTGAATTGTTGTGCTTGGGGCTGTGGTGGGGTGGGAGGCATTGATGGGGGGGGGGGGGATTTCTTATAATACTTTGGTGCTCTATTTTTATCTTGAATGTATACATAGTAACATAGTAGATGACGGCAGAAAAAGACCTGCATGATCCATCCAGTCTGCCCAACAAGATAAACTCACATGTGCTACTTTTTGTGTATACCTTACCTTGATTTGTACCTGTCCTTTTCCGAGCACAAACCGTATAAGTCTGCCCAGCACTATCCCCGCCTCCCAACCACCCGCCCCGCCTCCCACCACCGGCTCTGGCACAGACCGTATAAGTCTGCCCAGCACTATTCCTGCCTCCCAACCACCAGCCCCGCCTCCCACCACCGGCTCTGGCACAGACCGTATAAGTCTGCCCAGCACTATCAGCACCTCCCAACCACCAGCCCTGCCTCCCACCACCGGCTAAGCTTCTGGGGATCCCTTCCTTAATAGCAGTGCCACTGAACCGTATGTGCTTTTGAATATTTTGGTACCAACATATTTATGTATACATTTAAAATAGAGGTTGGGGGGGGGGGGGAATTGGGCAGGGTAGGCACTTGTTTCATGGTTTTATGCATCTTTATTTGTTCAGTAAAATTTAACCTTAAAATTACAATTATATAATCAATTGAATAGATCAAAATCTCTTTAAGAAATATAGGGATACGTGTAAATACATATTTCTTATATATTTGTATCTATGTCTGTAGATATATTAATGGCTTGATACCACAGAAAGTTTGTAAATATTTCTCTTTATTTTAGAACTTTTCCAGCAAGCGCAGGAAGACACAGACACCTCAGGTAATTAATATGCTCTGTTTGATTCATGTATTTTAGAAGTTAGTATGAAAATGAAACTTTTTCTGTGCATAAATACAGCTTGTAACTCCTGTCCTTTTTCTGTGTGTAAATACAGCTTGTAATTTCTGTCTTAGCTGCTGTACGCTTGCTAAATCATATTTCTCTTGAAATTCTAATGAAACTGCATCACCAGTCTCAAATATTCTAAAAGTAATGCTGTCTGCGGATTGTGCCACTGATAAGGTTGTTTCTACAAGTGCTGATGTAAAGGTTACTTTTTCTATGAAGCAAATCATTAGCTTCCTTTAAAAAAAAAAAAAACATTGTTTCTTACCTGTAACAGATGTTTTCTTTAAAAAATAAGATTCACTAGACACACAAGTGAGGTTACTTATCACATGGCTCTTTCTGTGCACTGTTGTCTCCTTAGTCTCCTCAATTAGATCAGCTGCTCAAGATAAAATAGAGGTAGGAAGCATTATGTGCCTTTTAAATCCTACTATCATTGGATAAACCCCTGTTACAGGTAAGGAACCTAGATTTTCCTCTGTCAATAAGCAGGATATATTCGGTCACACAAATGGATGGCTTAAGCTCAGGGTCTAGTCAACATTATAAATAACTGGGCCATCGATGAGGAGTGGTCTGAACTAAGAGATGCATAGATCAGATTTGGTCAGTACTGCTTGACTGACCGTACTCTCTCTGATTGAGGACTGATCTGGATAGTAGTGTGAATTAAAGGTATGAAGAGAAAACCAAGCAGTTGTTTTGCAAATGGTTTGTAGCGAAGCGAATGTCCAGAGAGCTACAGTAATAGCAGTTGCTCCGATTTGATGAGGTTTGACCCAGTTAGAAGAATACCAATTTGCTTGTAACAGAACTAGATATAGGATTCTAGCCAGTTAGCTAGGGTCTGTTTTCCTACCAGAATGTTTACTGAGTGGCGCTATGGGCGCGTTAGCATTTAACACGCGTAAACCATTTACGCACATTAAAAACACTAACATTCCCATAGAAATGTATAAATGCGTTAGCGTTTAACGTGCCTTAAATTTACAGGCATGTTAAAAATGCTAATGCACCTTAGTAAACGTACCCCTTAGAGTCAAAGAACACTAAAAGCCGTGTAGACTTCTGATGAAGTCCATTCATTTAATATAAAAAGTAAGGGCCCATGACAGTCTAGAATGTATAGGGACTTCTCATATCAGCGCTTGTGCAGTTTAGAATAAAACACAAGCAGCACTATTCACATGAAGAAGTGTAACCGCCTTTGGCAGGAATTTAAGATAAATTTGTAATACTAGTTATTATGTTGAAAATGAGTAAGATTTATATTTCACTGAGGCTTTGAAATTCATTAATTCTTCTAGCCGAAGTAATTACTACTAGGCTTTAGTAGGAACATAGTAAGTGATGGAACATAAAGACCTGTACGGTCCATCCAGTCTGCCCATCAAGATAAACTCATTTTACTTTATACGCGATACTTATATATACTTATATAAAAGACCACCCCTTATGTACTTAAAGGCTTGGGAAAAGAGCCATGCTTTTACTTGCTTCCTGATTTCAGGCACACCCACCCCCATTCCTACTGCAACATGGTTTGAAATAAGTTTGATGGACATAGGGGCTCATTTTCAAAGCATTTAGACTTACAAAGTTCCATAGGTTTCTATGGAACTTTGGAAGGCTAAGTGCTTTGAAAATATGCCTCATATTCTGATAGACAAATATTGCATATACTTAGTTTCTTGGAATTTGAGGACCCATTATAGCATTATCATTGTAAGATGGACAAAAGGTATAAAATGCATTGCAACAGCCAAACAGCCCTGACACAGTCACCAAAACTTTGGCCATTGTCGGCCATGAAATATCTACTATAATAAAACTCACCCTCAACGTTCTGAAGACAACGTTCTGAAGTCACTCAGTCACTCCCTGAAGGGTTCATGGATTCATGGTGGTGAAGCCACAACACTGACCATGTCTCTCTGCCCCGCCCTCGCATGACGGACCAATCAGAAAAAACACCCTCAACATTCTGAAACACAAAGGACCATCACAACACCGTTCCCAGGCAACACTAGGCAACGTAAGACAGACCAATCAGAGGAAACTACGTGACAATAAGGGAGGAGCATTCCCCAGCAGAATGGCTCATTATCTGTGCAGCATGGAGAGCACAGAACCACCGCTGGAACGAGAGAAGAATATTCCTGCTGTGGGTATGTGCAAAAATAGACCGGGGGAGGGGGGGGAGAAATTTTTAAATGCCTAATGCCAGAGGGCCCATAGCAAAGACTATACTTGGGATCGCTTGACATGGAGTCAGAGGAGCCGGAAAACAACGTGCCCGTCACCATCTGGGACGTGGGCGAACAGGACAAGCTGCGGCCCAGCTGGAAGGATTACCTGCGACCCAGCCAGCAGCAAACAGCGACCAAGGAAGAGGGAGGAGTAACCCTTCTCCTTCCCTGCCTAGGAATCGCTGGAGACTGGCTGCCAAACTAATGAAACAACCGCACACCAACGCACCACCTCCATCATTCTAAAGGCATCCACTATTTCTTCAACAGAAATGCAAACTAATAATACAAAACAAAGAATACCCGTTTTCTCACGCAGCTACAAGTAACTCCCCACCTCCTTCCCCTTTTGCCAAAGCGGCCGTGCCCAACCATCCCCAGCCTCAGGCAAGCCGTCTCCCACCTCGGGGATTCCCCGAGCACCCAGAAAAAGACGGCGCAGCTTCCCACAGCGCATGTTCCAGCATTCCCCTGCAGCCGGCCTGAAATGGACCGAACATACTGGATCACCACCCGATGGCCCGAGACCGTGCTCCTCTCCCTTCCGCCAACTTAAAACAACCATCCCCGTCCTCAGGCAAGCCGTCTCCCACCTCCAGGATGCCCAGAACCCCAGCCCAACGGAAAAAGACGGCGCTGCTTCCCACAGCACATTTCTCTTCCAGTGTTCCCCTACAGCAGCCCTGAAACGGCCAAAAAATACCGACAGACCAAGAACGTGCTCCTCTACCTTCCGCCCATCTAAAACAACACTGCTGCCTCAGCACAACACAAAAAAAAAAAACGGAAAAAACAATACACCACTCAGCAAAGGCTGACCCCCCTACAACCACATTTACATTTCACCAACAGAAAGACCCCTCTCCACAAACCTCCTTGACAGACAAAACCACACACACACAATACAACAGACACACACCCTCAAAGCCACACACCAATCCATCCCACTTTGCCAGCACAGCACAGCACATCCCCCAACCCCCCAAGCAAAAACACAAAACAAAAAAAAAAGATGCACATCAACAACCTGCACACACACCCCACCCTCACACACACACACACACACACACACACACAAAAACCACATGCTAGCGCCCGTTTCATTGGTTTCGGAAACGGGCCTTTTTTACTAGTAAGTACATAAGTAATGCCACACTGGGAAAAGACCAAAGGTCCATCGAGCCCAGCATCCTGTCCACGACAGCGGCCAATCCAGGCCAAGGGCACCTGGCGAGCTTCCCAAACGTAGAAATAGTTGTGGAAGGAGTCTGCACATCTTTTCAAGCTAAGGGAAAGTTTTTCTGGATTATGCTTAATTGAAGTTTTTGGGAGGATTTTTTAGCCAAGGATGACAGAGAGAACTTCTGCACTCTATAGGCTTTTGTGCCCAGATGGAGTCTGTTGAGGCTTTTCCTCCCTATCTTTAAGAAAATTAGTCAAATTACAAAAACTAAGCACTCATCTTAAAGAGGGTTATCATTGAGTTGCACTGAAGTGACTATATCTCCACTAATAGACATTCAAGCATTCTGCGCCAACAGTGTGGGGTGTGCCTTGGTGCTATAAACTTGATGAGCTGCTTGTCAGGTGTAGGTAGCACATTAGAGATGTGCATCTGCTTCCACTTAAGACAGAGAGCCCTGTTTATTTTGTGGCAGCACTTTAGAGTGCAGGGCCAGCCCAAGGGTATCGGACACCTTAAGTGAACCTTCAGCCATGCATCCTACCCACAACCACCCCAGGATAAGATCAGGGCTTTTTACCCCTTCCCATCTTCTCTTCCTCTCCCCACCCCCAACATTCCAGCATCTCCCTTTTGCCCATCTACTACCAGGCATACTGCTGCAGCTGCAGTTCTCCCCCTTCCAGAGCTGAAGAGGAAAGCTGACTTGGTACAGGCCCACCCTGTCAAATCTGCTGTCTTCCCAGAGGAAGTCCAACTTCACTGAGAGGGTGAGATGCTTGTACAAATTAACTTTTAGGCTCCGGAAGGAAAAGGACAGTGGCAATCTCAGAAGGAAGGGAAAAAAAAGGGGGGGGGGGGACATGAGATACAGCACAGTTGTAATCCAAACCCAAACAGATGAGACACCTGGAATGGATGTTGCCATTCTGGATTTTTCTGCCACATTGGGGATATGATCAAAACCCCAACCTGGTATGCATCATATTCCTTTGGAAGGATGAAAAAATTTTGTAATAGAATAACAAAATTGTTACCGCCCTTTTTAATGAAAACTGAAGACAATGAAAGACCAAAGAAGATCTTTAAAATATAGGAGAGCTTTGTTTTAATGTCCTCTTGAGAGAAAGGACAAAAACAAAATGGAGGGGAAAGAGAAGACGGATTCATACAGAAAGGGCCATAGGAGTGGCCTAGTGGTTAGGGTGGTGGACTTTGGTCCTGGAGAACTGAGGAACTGAGTTCGATTCCCACTTCAGGCACAGGCAGCTCCTTGTGACTCTGGGCAAGTCACTTAACCCTCCATTGCCCCAGGTACAATATACAATATGTAAGCCGCATAGAGCCTGCCATGAGTGGGAAAGCGCGGGGTACAAATGTAACAAAAATAAAAATAAATTCATTCTCAGAACTACATACTATTTTTCTGAGCTTTGGAAATCTGTTTGTCTTAGTGTCATGCCACTTGTGTGCTCGGTTTACATTCTGCTTGTTGGATTAATGTTGGTGCTTCCATTTATTTGTCCCAATTTTTCTAAGACAAACTGTTAGGCAAAGAAGAAACTAAAAGGAACCCATGCTCAGAAAATGCTTTTTTAATGGTTATATTACATGTTTATATTTTGTGTATATAGAGTAGTGTATGTTGATGTTGTAAGTCTCTCGCTGGTCATCAGCTGCTTATAACTTGCTGATTTCTCAGCAGGAACATACTGCGATATAGTTCAACCCTGTATGATTTGGCCCCTGGCACCCCCTGGCCCCACCCACATTGCCAGTGCCAATGAGAGGAGACTGTGAACTTGAGGCAATGTTTGCACACCTTCATATTTGCACCCTGTATGGCCACAGTGCTTACTCAGCCCTTGGGATAGTTCTCTGTCTCTGCTAGTTCTTCCCACTCAATCTGGGACCTACCTACAATATGCTATTTGCGCTTACTAGAAAAGCAATGAGAGAAATGAAGCATGAGAAGGCTGTGAAACATTGATTTTAGATAAGTTTGGTTGTGTAGTTTTGTCTTGTCTTCCAATTAAGGCACACATCATAATCATATGTAGATTTAGGGGCAGGGAGATAGCTACCATTGAATGAACCCTTCAAAATGTCCAGGGCTGCATTCTGTTGAACCTCCCACCTTCAGCAAGTCTGGCATTCTCCCCCCCCCCCCCCCCCCCCATGTGTGGGTTGCACATCTTTCAGTAGCACTTCTCCTACACAGTCCTTCCAACACATGGTGTGCATCCAGCAGAGGCAGTGATGCAAACAGGCTGCCTCCAGCCAACCCCACCATGGCCTTTCCTCTGCCAGTGTCCCACCCACAGGAAGTTGCATCAGAGAGGTGGTATGTGGCAGAGGAAAGACTCTGGTGCAGCTGTTTATATCACTGGGAAAAGCAGGGGGGGAGAGATCCAGAGCAAAGGGGGGAAGTGGAGGGAGAAGAGAGAGAGACCTGGAGCATAGGGGAAGAGATGCTGGACTTGAGGGGGAGGGAAACAGAGGAAAGAGAGAGAAATCTGGAGCAAAGGGGAAGGAGGAGAAATACTGGACTTTGGGGGGGGAGGGGAAGCAGAAGGAAAAAAAAAAGAGTCTGAACTGAGGGAGAGAGACACTGGTCCTGTGGAGGAAGGAAAAGAGATATGCCCAGACCACAGTGGGAGGGAAGCAAAGGTAGAAGGGGGAAGATAGAGCAAAGGGAAGGAGGAGAGGAAGAGGAGATATGTTAGGCTTGAGGAGGAAACAGAAGGAAAAGATGGAAGCCTGGGGCAAAGGGTGAGGGAGAAGGAGAAATACTGGACTTTGAGGAGGAGAAAGGGAAGGGATGCTGAAGCAGTGGAAGGAGGGAGAGAGAAATGGCGGACCATGGGGGTAGGGGGAGTGGGGTCAGGAGGAAGGGGGAGCTGGACATGGGAAGGAAAAGGGACACAGAGGAAAGATGCTGGATATGGAGGGGTATATAGGGACAGGGTCACAGTAGGATATATTGGACAGAGTAAGATAAGGACAGAGGAGAGATGCTGAATATGGGTCGAGGAGAGGGGATGCTGAACATGGGGGAGGATAGGGACAGGGTGCACAAGAGAGATTCTGGAAAAGATGGATAGGGATGCAGAGAAAAGACGATGGTGGACATAGAGAGAAGAAAGGAGAGGAGACTCTGCCCAGAGCGCTATTCTTTTAAGGCCTTTATTGACAAAAAAAATTACTGGGATCTTTTCTAGCCATTTAATAAATAATTGAAGTGTATGTTAGTGCTCCTGTATAGTAATTAAAATTGTAAACTGATTTCAGGCTAGATAACATTTAATTAAAAAAAAAAAAAGCCAAACTAAAATTTGCAGTATTTCCATCAACCAGTCTTTTTCTACCCTCTCGTAGAGGTACACCTGGCAGTTTGTTTTTCAGGAGTATTTCAATGAATATACACTGGGTCACCATTATTTTCAAATCTTACATATTCATTGTAGCACTCCTAAAAACTTGAGTGGCTAGGTATGCCTCCAGGAGAGTGCCAGAAAACACTGTCATAAACTACAAATTAGAATTGAAATCCCTGGTGTAGTTTTGAGCTAGTTCATATTACCGTGGAGTCTTAAGTTTGAATGTTTTCCTTGCCATTGACTCAAGGTACATGAATGCAATGATGAAAACTAGTGGGAACATATGAAGGCTTTGGAGATAGGTTTGTGAGGCCTATCAACAAACTATGCAGCATAAGGACTTGATGCAAGGTTTGTTAATCATTAGTGTTGTCAATGATGACTTGGTCAGTCCCCCAAGGAATGTACAGTCTTAGTTTGAGGAAAGGGAGATGAAGTGGTTTAAAATATACAAAGTGGTGCTCAACATTTAAAGACCTCATCTGGTATAGCAATACAAATCAACCAGCATTAGTATGTCCCATTTTGATACTCTGCTCCTTTTATGGTATGCTTTAACTAATTTTGTTATCCAAGATGACACAAAGTGGCAGCAGTGAAACTGGAACTTGGTTTACATTTTTGTTTTGTAATGTATGCTCTGCAATGTGGCTGTTAACACAAGAATGAAGCACAGCTTTAACGTGCATTTAAGTTAAACTAAGCAAGACTGTTTTTGGTCACCTACCAGTGATTATAATGAGGGGCATAATCGAACGGCGCCGGCCAAATAGCTGGCCGGCCATCTTCGGGGCCAGTGTCGTAAGTGGGTGGAGCCAACCGTATTTTCGAAAAAGATGGCCGGCCATCTTTTTCTTCCATAATACGGTTGTGCCCAGCCAAATGTCATGAGATGGCCGGCATCGGTTTTCGGCCATAATGGAAAATAATGCCGGCAGTCTCAAACCCGGCCAAATCCAAGGCATTTGGTCATGGGAGGAGCCAGCATTTGTAGTGCACTGGCCCCCCTCACATGCCAGGACACCAACAGGGCACCCTAGAGGGCACTTCTAAAAATTAAAAAAAAATAATAATAAAAATAGCTCCCAGGTGCATTGCTCCCTTCCCTTGGTTGTTTAGCCCCCCCAAAAACTCACTCCCCACAACTCTACACCATTACCATAGCCCTAAGGGGTGAAGGGGGCACCTACATGTGGGTACAGTGGGTTTTTTTTTGGGGGGGGGGTGGAGGGCTCCCATTTACCACCACAAGTGGAACAGGTGGGGGGGGGGGGATGTCGTCTGAAGTGCACTGCCAACACTAAAAACTGCTCCAGGGACTTGCATACTGCTATCAGGGAGCTGGGTATGACATTTGAGGCTGACATAGAGGCTGGCAAAAAAGTTGTTTGGTTTTTTTTTTGGGTGGGAGGGGGTTGGTGACCACTGGGGGAGTAAGGGGAGGTCATCCCCAATTCCCTCCAGTGGTCATTTGGTCAATTGGGGCTCCTTTTTGAAGCTTGGTCGTGAAAAAAAAAGGGACCAAGTAAAGCCGGCGAAATGCTCGTCAAGCCTGGCTTTTTTTCCCATTATCGGGCGAAGCCGGCCATCTCGTGAGCACGCCCCCGTCCTGCCTTCATTACCCTACCGACACACCGCCTTGATTATTCACCGGCTCCGCGACAGAAAGCAGTTGAACCCGGCCAAAATCGGCTTTCGATTATACCGATTTGGCCGGGTTCAGGAGATTGCCAGCCATCTCCCAATTTGTGTCGGAGGAGTGGCCTAGTGGTTAGGGTGGTGGATTCTGGTCCTGGGGAACTGAGGAACTGAGTTCGATTCCCACTTCAGGCACAGGCAGCTCCTTGTGACTCTGGGCAAGTCACTTAACCCTCCATTGCCCCATGTAAGCCGCATTGAGCCTGCCATGAGTGGGAAAAGCACGGGGTACAAATTAAAAAAAATATAAGATGGCTGGCGATCACTTTCGAAAATGAGCTGGATAGTCTTATCCTTATATGTTAACTGTCTTTCTGCTAGAACAGGAGATCTTAACTAGTGGTGCTTGTACTTTCAAGTCATGCAGGAAGGGGTCAAGTGGGATGCAGAGAAGGGTCTTGAAATCTGCAGCAATTTATTGAAATTTTCTAGACAGAGTGAAGGCAATTATTAGGACAGTCCTTGGTTGTATAACTGTATGTTTCCAGCATCATCTCTATGCTGATGACACCCAACTGTATCTCTCCACACCAGACATCACCGCGGAGACCCAGACAAAGGTATCGGCCTGCTTATCCGACATTGCTGCCTGGATGTCCAACCGCCACCTGAAACTGAACATGTCCAAGACCGAGCTTATCGTCTTTTCACCAAAACCCACTTCTCCTCTTCCTCCACTTTCTATATCAGTTGATAACACCCTCATCCTCCCCGTCTCATCTGCCCGCAACCTCGGAGTCATCTTTGACTCCTCTCTCTCCTTCTCTGCGCATATCCAGCAGATAGCCAAGACCTGTCGCTTCTTCCTCTTTAACATCAGCAAAATTCGCCCTTTCCTCTCTGAACACACCACACGAACTCTCGTCCACGCTCTCATTACCTCTCGCCTGGACTACTGCAACTTACTCCTCACCGGCCTCCCACTTAGCCATCTATCCCCCCTTCAATCTGTTCAGAACTCTGCTGCACGTCTCATATTCCGCCAGAACCGATATACTCATATCACCCCTCTCCTCAGGTCACTTCACTGGCTTACGTTCAGATACCGCATTCAATTCAAGCTTCTCCTTCTTACCTACAAATGCACTCAGTCTGCTGCCCCTCACTATCTTTCTACCCTCATCTCCCCTTACGTTCCCGCCCGTAACCTCCGTTCACAGGATAAATCCCTCCTCTCAGTACCCTTCTCCACCACCGCCAACTCCAGGCTCCGCTCATTCTGCCTCGCCTCACCTTATGCTTGGAACAACCTTCCTGAACCCTTACGCCAAGCCCCCTCCCTGCCCGTCTTCAAGTCTTTGCTTAAAGCCCAACTCTTCAATGCTGCGTTCGGCACGTAACCCTTACCGTTCAGTGAAGCCAGACTGCCCCAATTTGACTGCCCCTATCGGACCGACCGTTCACTTGTCTATTAGATTGTAAGCTCTTTGAGCAGGGACTGTCTCTCTTTGTTAAATTGTACAGCGCTGCGTAACCCTAGTAGCGCTCTAGAAATGTTAAGTAGTAGTAGTAGTATGTTACTGTAATTTTAGCGACATGTTAGCAGTTAGCAACTGTCTGTAGTCACTAGTGGGCATGTGACTTAGGAGGGGGTTGTGAGAGTTTCATTGATCAGTTATGATATATGATATGACACAGTATTTATAGTCTGCCAACTCCCAAGTAAGTTGGTTCAAAACGGATTACAACTAACTTAGAAAATCAATAGACTTTAGTAAAATAATAGGTTTTTACGAAAAGAGTGGTATGTTGACATAGTTTTAAGCTTCAAGGGTAAGAAATTCAAATCTGGACAGATTGATATATAAAGGAAAACTGTAAAGGCTTTTTGTATTTAAACCCTGATACAGAGGGAAAATAAAGAAGGCATGAACTTCCAGCTCTGAAAGTAGATAGAGATATAAGAAAAGTGAATAAGCCTGTTAAATAATGTGGGCAGAGACCATCAAAAAGTTTATAAACCCAGCAGGCCAATTTACAAGATATTCAAGCTTTAACAGGAAGCCAATGCAAACTCATGAAACAAAGAGTAGCATGGTCAGATCTATTTTTGCCAAAAATCAGCTTGGCTGCGATATTCTGTAAAAGCTGTAAACGGGAAAGTACCTGAATTGATAATAAGCAATATAGGCCGTTACAGTAATCCAAATATGAAAAAACAACTGACTGGACCAGAATAGAAAAATGCCTTTCAGCAAACAAAGAGTGAATACTTCTAAATTGGTGTAGCTTGAAAAATACTGACTTAAGTATTAACCTGAGATGTTAAAGACAAAGTAATGTCCAAAAACATTCACTCCACTTTCAGAACCATATTATCAGCTAATGGCAATTTAGTCGGGATAGAAGACTCAATTCAGCCTAACCGTAACACTTTAGTTTTGTCTTTACTTAATTTAAAGCCATGGGCTAAGTTCTGTTGTATACATACGTTGAGCGATAATAAGAAATGCAGAAAGTAAGTACTTCAATGGGTATTAATAAAAACATACTATCTGTGTAAGAATAAAACTTCGCACCCAGCTGTGAAAAGCAAAAGCAAATCATATAAACATTAAATAAAGAGGGAGAAAGTGGAGAACCCTGGTGCACCCCACATGGTGATATCCAATCGGTAGAGAATGTATTATCCATTTTAACTTTATAATGTCTATGGGTCAATGCTCTCATCCAATTCAGGACCTTGCCTGACAAACCCAAGCAACTTAACTTATAAAGCAAAATAACTCTAACACATCACCAAATACTTGATATCTAACTGTTTTCTGATATGTTTTTTTTAATTGATTATATCCATTATGTCGCACCTGTTCTTTATGTAACCAATTGTTTATCTACTCTTCAATGGCGCTTGCCATGATGTATTATTGTAAGCCACATTGAGTCTGCAAATAGGTGGGAAAATGTGGGATACAAATGCAACAAATAAATAAATATTGTGGTCAACTGTATCAGTGGCTGCTGTATGATCAAACTGTAAAAGTTCAGCTTCTTTTCCATGAGCAAATAAAGCCTTTGCCTCTGAAACAATTGACAACAATACTGCTTCAGTCGAGTGACAAAGTTTAAATCCAAACTGCAATGGATGTAGACAATCAAATTTTATTAAGTAATCTGACAATAACTTAGCAATTTAAGCTTCCAAAAGTTTGGCCCAGAATGGGATGCTTGCTACTGGTCTATAATTAGCTGGTAAGCTAATATCCAGCTTAGGGTTCTTAAGAATAGGTGTTAAAATTATAACACCCCCCCCCCCCCCCCCCCCACTGAGATGGCAAATAACCTAATAGCAGAAAATCATTTACAAAAGAAGTTAGCCAATTAATTATCTGACTCGAAAGATCACTTATAAGATATGAGGGACAACTATCTAAAAGGCAAGTTGATCTAGACAGTCTACATAGTAATGTTCTAACTTTACAAGATATAAGAGGTGGAAAAACGGTCCAGAATCTATCAACAAAACATACAATAAAATTGTTTTGACCCAAAGAGTCTATGATGGAATCTTAAGTGGCATTGCAGTTCTAATTTTTCAGTTTTATCTAAAAAGTAAACAGCCAAGTTATCTGCTGTTGAAGTAAGCAATGAAGTATCATTTGAGCTAGGAGTTGTCAATTTACAAAATAACCCAAAAAGCTTCTTTTGGTCTAAAGCATGATCTTTAATCTGAACATTATAATAGATGCACTTAGCTGATTGTAATCTTAAAAGCTAACTTCCAATTCTGCTTAGCAATCTGATCCTCCAATTCTGTTAGCAATCTGATCCTTCTTTCTCCTCCATAGATGTTCTAATCTGCGACGGGACCTCTTTAAGTCAAAGGGTTAGGAACCAAAAAAAGGTTAAGAACATCTGTATTAGAACTTTGAGAAATTTTGGCATACATTAGTTTGAGTGAAAACCAAGAAGCACAAGCAGCCTTCAAGAGTGGGGGTGTTAACGCAATATTTAATTGAACAGACTCGATACGGTCTGTATTTCGGTGAAACAGCTTGCATCAGGGGTCTGTCAATATTGATGATGTTCAAATATGTCAATTGAATCAATAATCCTCTATGTCTAAACGCTATTCTGCTGGTTCCCAGCAACTTTTACGGGTGCAGATTTATGCTCACGAAGCTCCATTTGGCGTCTTTTTGTTGCTCTGATTTTTGATTCAGTTGGCGTATTTGAACATTATCAATATTGATAGACCCCTGATGCAAGCTGTTTCACCGAAACACGGACCGTATCAGGTCTGTTCAATTAAATATTGAGTTAACACCCCCACTCTTGAAGGCTGCTTGTGCTTCTTGGGTTTCGTTCTCTGTTCAATTAAACATTGAGTTAACACCCCCACTCTTGAAGGCTCCTTGTGCTCCTCTGGTTTTGCTCTTGTGTGAGTGTACTTCAGATTCCCTCTTCTGTGTTTGTGTTAGGAGAAACATTTTTGTTTATCATTCCAAAACATTTTGTTGTTTCAGAGTTATTCCTTGGCTGAAATTGATGAAAAGATTAATGCACTTAAGCAGACATTGTTAAGAAAAGGAAGTGGATCGGAGTCCATGAAGGTGAACAAACTATCTTTATTAAATCTATCCAACACTTTTCCTACCTAATAGATCCTGGAGGCCCATCTCATATAATTATGTAAGAAAACTTATTCCAATGGGCTTCTGTCAAATGCATACTACAAGAACTTTGGGAAAATGTTTATAGATATAAAATAGGGTACTTCCAGAATGAGATTTATTTTTATTTGAATGTATTATGGTGCTTTTGTGTTCAGATCTGAGAGATCAGGAAATGAGTAAACATGATAGTGATTTGTGGATTCTGAGAATAATTGATTATGCAGTGACTTCAGTGACTTTCAGCACTTGTTACATGATAATGACTAGTAATTTTTTTTGTTTAACTGGTAGTAAACATTAAGTGGATTCTAACTGGATATTAGCAAATTTTATGCTTATAACTAAGATGATGCTTCTTTGAAATGTTTTTCAGACCAGACAACTGCAGAGGTGACCTTTGTGTTCAGAATGTCAAAGAGGAACTTCAGAACTACTAGAGAATTTGTTATTTGAAAAGAAAATGAACAAACACTTGTGAAACAGTCACAGAGGGCACTACTTATTGCCAGATACAGTGCTTCTATTGCTGTAAATTCTTCTGTGTGTTGCCCCAAGTTTTTCATCCCTTCCATAAAACCTTTACTGTATGACTCATAATAGCCTTGAAAGCAAACAACATCACTATAAATCAGCATTTAATAATCTTGTATAATTGAGCAGCAGCATCCTTAGCTCATTTTGCACTGAGGTGATGGCGTATAGCTCTTCAAAGTTAGTTTCAAATGGTTTATATTAATCCAATAAAAAAGTATCACAAACTGTGTGAACTTTAGTTCCATGTCTATATTCAAAATAACTTCTATACCAGTGATTTTCCAAACCTGTCCTGGGGGAACCCCAACCAGTCAGGTTTTCAGGATATGCACAATGAATATTCATGAGATTGATTTGCATACATTGCCTCCTTGGCATGCAGCTCTATCTTTTGCATATTTATTGTGGGTATCCTGAAAATCTGAGTGGCTTGGGTTCCTCCAGGACAGGTTTAGGAATCCCTGTTTTATATGTTGGACTCAAGAAAAGTAAAAAAAAACAGAAACATGGAAAATGACAGCTATCCAGTCTGCCTATCTACATCTACTGCTAACACTCTGCAGTCCTTTTCTCTCCCCCAGAGATCTCCTTTACTTGTCCCGTGGTTTCTGAATTCAGGTACCATCCTTATTTCCTCCACTTCCACTGGCAGGCTGTTCATGCATCCACACTCTTGGATTATTCCTGAGTCATCCTGTAATCCCTCATTCCACAGCTTCTTTTCAATTGAAAGAGGCCTACCTCCTGTGTATTTATACCATTGTGGTTTTTAAGTCTGTCATAGCTCCCCTCACCTGCCTTTCCTCAAGAGTGTATATATTTAGACCTTAAGTCTGTCCTTTATATGCTTTAATGAAGACCACTGACTATTTTAGTAACTTCCTTTTGAGCCAACTCCATCCTATTTAAATCCTTCTGAGGGTGTGGACTTCAACACTGCATGTAGAACTCCAAATGAGGTCTCCCCTTACTTATACAGAGGCACTATCACTTCATTTTTTTTGCTGCTGACTATTCCTCTCTAAGTACCCAAGCATTCTTCTGGCTTTTGCAGTACCATTTTCAACTTGTTTGACCACCTTAAAATTATCAGTTGTAATCACCCTTACATCCCACACTCTTATACAGAAGTACTTCACCCCTATACTATATAGCTTCTTAGAGTTTTTTTCAGCCTAAATCCATGACTGCCTTTTTTTAATTAATTTTTTTTTTAGAGCATTAAATCTCTTGACTTCTAGTTCTGCCACACTCTAATATGGCTGCTTGAGACAATCTCCTACTACTACTACTATTTAGCATTTCTATAGCGCTACAAGGCATACGCAGCGCTGCACAAACATAGAAGAAAGACAGTCCCTGCTCAAAGAGCTTACAATCTAATAGACAAAAAATAAATAAAGTAAGCAAATCAAATCAATTAATGTGAAAGGGAAGGAAGAGAGGAGGGTAGGTGGAGGCGAGTGGTTACAAGTGGTTACTAGTCAAAAGCAATGTTAAAGAGGTGGGCTTTCAGTCTAGATTTAAAGGTGGCCAAGGATGGGGCAAGACGTAGGGGCTCAGGAAGTTTATTCCAGGCGTAGGGTGCAGCGAGACAGAAGGCGCGAAGTCTGGAGTTGGCAGTAGTGGAGAAGGGAACAGATAAGAAGGATTTATCCATGGAGCGGAGTGCACGGGAAGGGGTGTAGGGAAGGACGAGTGTGGAGAGATACTGGGGAGCAGCAGAGTGAATACATTTATAGGTTAGTAGAAGAAGTTTGAACAGGATGCGAAAACGGATAGGGAGCCAGTGAAGGGTCTTGAGGAGAGGGGTAGTATGAGTAAAGCGACCCTGGCGGAAGATGAGACGGGCAGCAGAGTTTTGAACCGACTGGAGAGGGGAGAGGTGACTAAGTGGGAGGCCAGCAAGAAGCAGATTGCAGTAGTCTAAACGAGAGGTGACAAGGGTGTGGATGAGGGTTTTGGTAGAGTGCTCGAAAAGAAAGGGGCGGATTTTACGGATGTTGTAAAGAAAGAAACGACAGGTCTTGGCGGTCTGCTGGATATGAGCAGAGAAGGAGAGAGAAGAGTCAAAGATGACCCCAGAGAGAAGAGTCAAAGATGACATAATAATAGAATTCAGTTGTAGCATGGGAGCATGCTAGATCCTGATAGCTAACCCTCCTGTTGTGATCCTTGATGAATTTCTGGTCTGGAGTTATTTGAATCATGTTCCTGATCATGTCAGGCTCCAAACAAAATAAAATTGAAACTGCATTTTCAGCGGTGGGTGGTGGAAAATACCCCATACAGGATTTACCAGCACCTGTTAAAATGGCATCACCCTGAGAAATGCAGGATCTAATGGAGCTGATTGACGGAGCTTAGGCAATTCAAGTTCCTTATGCAGGAAAAATGCAGTGAATATGGCAAACATCTGTGTGCAAGTACAGGTCTGTAGAGAGAGTATTTAATATTTAGAGGGTGAAATCGTGCTCGTGGGTGTAAAAAGACTGCAAACTAATCACTCAAATCCAAAGAGACTTGGAGGATGCCAACAGTTATAGTAGATGCAATAATGTGCGTATTTATTGGCCTTCCTGAAGGAGCGGAAGGTGTGTGAAGCCCATTGAATTCATCAAAACTACACTTCCCAGGCTGTTTGAGCTCCACTTAGCCCAGGCCTTCAAGGTTGAGCAGGTATATCAGGTCAACATATGCTCGCACTGAGCTGAGTGGGACCCAAGGCCTTTTATTTATAAAGTGCTCCATTATACAAAAAATCTGGAAATTTTAACCAAGGCACGGAGCAATCCCAATCTAAGGTGGCAAGAGACAAACATACTCGTTCTTCCTGTCTCTGTCAATGGCCCAAAAATGTAGACAACTGCTTGCCAGCAGACCATAAATGAAAAACCTGGGAGCCCAATATGGGATGTTTTATCTGGCTAGACATCAGAATCACATGCATAATTTTGAAGACCTGGTGGAACTGCACAGATTCATGGCTTATGAAGAGCGCACCTGAGCTGGGTAGTGCTATGGACTACAGGTTCCATTTTACTTCTGTAGGGGGGGAGCGTTATTGACTACTGATCTTTGTACTGTTGATGCTGCTAATATTTAGTATATTTCTATTATATTTAGTGTTCTTTCTTATTTGTTTTCCTGTACATTGGTTGGAATCAGCAGGAAGGAGTTCTTATTTTTTCTTTTGGTGAGCAGGAGGCTTTGAGATCTAGTGTGTGTGGGGCATGGATGCTTCTAATTCCTAAACTGCGTACCTTTAATGTCTTTTGGAAGAGGGGGCGTGTGGAAGGTTCTATTACTGAGGCTGTAACAATAGTACTGGCCAAATCTGGTTGTGATCCTAGGGATGGTGCAAGCTATAGACCAGAGGTTTTCAACCCAGTCCTCAGGGCACACTCAGCCAGTCGTGGTTTTCAGAATTCAGTGAGGATATCCTGAAAACCCCAAGTGGCTGGGTGTGCCCCATGGACTGGGTTGAAAACTCCTGCTACAGACCAATATCTCTCATTAACCTAGATGCCAAGCAGCATGCAAAAATATTGGCTAGTCTCTCATCCCCATGCAAAAACTTATTTACCCTAACCAATCAGGATTTATTAAAGGGAGAGTATCATTCAATAATACTAGACTCTGTCTTCACCGTCTTCAAGTAGCAAACAATCTATAAAAAATGGCCTTCCGTACCTTAGAATAGTTTGATTTCAGCCCCAATTTCTTTATAGTAATCCTGTAGCTTTCTTGTATGTAAACAGTCGGACTTTTCAGGTTTATCCTCTGCACAGAAGTACTAGACAGGGGAGCCCCCATATCACCGCTTCTGCTTGATCTGGCACTGGAACCCTTATTGTGTGCCTTACGGCAATCTTCAGCCATTGAAGGGATTTCTATTGGGGAGGAGACAAACTAACTGCATACGTGGATGACATATTGCTTTATTTTTTGTAATCCTGTAACTTTTCCACTGTTACTGATTAACAATTGTGGGAGACTGTCAGGCTACAAAATTAATTGGACAAAATCAGAGTTTATGCCAATTAATGTGCACTGTACTCGATATTTGGTGGCCAATTTTCCATTCCAGTGGCAGATCAAAGGGATGAAAAATTTGCGTATCAAACTGTTCCCATGTTTTCTGGCTACTGTAGCTACTAATGAAATTCTCCTACAAAAGGTACAAGAGTTGTGCTCTCGTTGGTCCCTGCTTATGCTCACAAGATTATGCTTCAGCTTTAATGTACTGTATAGGTATGCTTCCAACATTATTTTCCAAATCTTTTTATAAAGAAATTGGCAGATTTCTACTAACATTGGAAAGACCGTAGACCTAGGCTTCCACTATCTACTTTGCAGATGTCTAAGGAGATCAGTGGAGTAAATTTTCCACATTTCTTTCACTACCACCTGATATTTATCTTGCATCAGGGCATTTTTTGGCTGACTGAAACTGTGGAAGAGTTAGTCCTGGCCTGGACTCAGCTGGAACAACTTGTAGCTGCGTCATATGAGCTCCAATTTATCTGTTGGGCCTCATTGTCCTTACAGCTTAAAAATATTGGATCTGCAGATTGCTTGAAGCTTTGATTGCTCTTGACAAAATGTTTGGGACAAAACTCAGAGCTACAGGAAGATTCCTTTGTAGAATAATCATGTTTCTGCATAGGCCAGAAAAAGGTTTACTGGAAGGACTGGACCCAGCAAAAGATCTGGACTTTAAATGACATACTATGTCCAGATAATTTTTTGTCTTCTATATCCTTACAAAGCATGTCTCATTATTTCAGATGGCTTCAGCTGAAGCATCTGCTTTGCTCACAGGACATTTATATAGCTACGTTACCTACTGAGCCTGGAATTTTTCAGTAGATCATCTACATTTAGGATTTACTGCATTGTTCCTATATAGAATATCTCCACATCCTCAAACCTATGATGGAACTGTGGTTCCAGTGTTGGAATGGATCATATGCTCTTCTTTTTTCCCCCAATACCCCAGCTCTGGCAACGAATTGCAGAGGTACTGCATTTGTGTGTCTGTTTTTCCTATGCTGGCCTTTTTTTCCCCCCTCAAAAGGAACAGGCACTACGCAGTCTATATAGCTATATGATTTCAATTGCTTGTCAAGCAATTACAAAATGTTGGATGCGTACCTCGCGTAAGTTTTTGTTTCTATATTGTGGTCAGAAGCTTCTGATCTTTTCTGATGTGGTTCACAACTCAGATGAGATGGAAAGCTTTTTTTTTTTTTAAAAGTGTGCTTGTATTATGGGCTTCATTCCATCTGAAATTTCTGTGCAAATGTTTTATCAGGCTGTTTGTTTTTTTTTTTTTTTTTAATCCTCTCAACTAGAGAAGTTTTTGTTAGAAAATGAGAACGTTTAATTGGATTTTGTTCTTTTGTAAGCGTTTGAATAAGTGAGGGTTAGGAACAGGCAGAAATAAGTATCTTTTAGTTTCTGTCTTACATTTTCCTTTTCATTATCTGGGGCTTCCTGTGATGTGGTCTAATTATTGTGAATGTGTTGATCATCTTTGTATAATAACATGAGGTTTATTTTTTCCTTGTTTCAAATTATATGAAACTTATAAACATCATATATGAAAAGCAAAAGAAAATGACAATAGATAAGACCATTCAGTCTACCCAGTCTCCTCATCCATACCAACTACTTAAGCTCTACAATCTTTCTCGGCCCTGGAGATCTGTGGAATTTGTCCCATGCTTTCTTGAATTCAGATACAGTCCTCCACCACCTTTCCTGGGAGGCCATTCCATGCATAACCCACCATTTCTGTAAAGAAATATTTCTTTAGATTCCTCCTAAGTCTATTTCCTTTCACCTTCATTCTATGCCCCCTCATTCCTTTCAACTGAAAGCGACCTCTTTCATGTGTTGTTTATTCCATGGAGGTATTTAAATGTCTCGGTCATATCTGACCTCTCCTGCCTTTCTTTAAAAAAAAAAAAAAAAACTACATTTTCTCAATTCCAGAAAGTTGTGCACCCGATTTGCGATTAGCATGCAAATTTACATATGCAAGGTCAGTTGCATGAAGAATGTAATTTAATAATGAGCTAATTAGTGTTAATGAGCAATAATAGGCTATATTTGGCCTTCATTTGTAATAATTGGCATCAGTTAGCAGTTATACTCTGTCCTTAGTCGCTATTCTATAAGTTGCATGCTCTAATTCCAGTGTATGCAACTTAGAGGGTGGGTGGACCTGGGAGGGGCATGTTGGACAGTTTTGTACACAGGTTATAGAACTCTAGCATTTATGTGTCTAATTGCCTGCAGTTAGGGACTCAAGCCTTTAAGCCAGCTGTTGAGCTGGCATAAGTGCCCATGCATAAAGGGGCCCTTTTAGAAAGCAGTGGTACCTTTACTGCCGCATTGCTGCATCCCAAATTGGACCAACTGACAGCCTTGCTCATGAGCCCGGCGGTAGTTATGGCTTCTGGTGCACAGCAAATAGGCCACTACAAAATACTTTTGTATTTTTTAGCGCCGAAGGCATGCCCAGCAGTAATTGGGCAGCACGGGAACCCCTACTGCCTCCTAAATATTCAATGCCAGGGCACGTGCAGCTCCTAGCATTGAATATCTTGGTCTCAGCAGTCACCCGAAAATATTTTAGTAGTCAAGACTAATGAGGATTCCTGCTGTTAATATAAATATACAGCAGAGAGGTGTAGTTTATATAACATAATAAACACACCGGAAATCTGAAGTCCAGACTATTTAATTAAAAATATTAAAAATTTTAAAAAAGAGGTGTTGAACTATATATAAAAATGTGTTGACATTGGTAAAGTGCTTTAGTAGTATTCATTGTTATAATTCAAGTAAGCACGAATACAGGTATTTAATTACAATATTATAAGTTACATAGGGCAAACAAAACGTAAAGTTAAACAACGCATTGGAGAACATCTCAGCAACTTGCATCTGAAAAAAATGGAGGCGCCTTTAGTAGCCCATTGGACTTCTCAAAGACATCTAGCATCAGATTTGAAATATGTGCTTTTGGGGGGAGTAGTAGTGGCCAGATACTACGGAATCTTTCAGCACTATGTCAGAAGATCAACCTCCTATTGCCAGAAAGGGGGGCGCTCTTTTGAAAGTTATCAGAAAGCCAACTAAAACTTTTCCTTTCAGAAAAGATCTTAAGAACATGTTGGATGTAGAATGGCAGTCCCCAGATGCAGCGCTGAAAATTGAAAGAACTATGGCAAGAATTTACCAGCTTCCCTTGTCGGACCTGGAGAAGTTTAGATTACCTAAGGTGAAGGCACTGGTCATGGTGGTCACCAAGAAGATGACAAGATAGAGGCTCTGTTAAAGATATCATTTGAACATGAGATTAGCTTTACTTGGTCAGACCAATGGTCCATCTAGCTCAGTAACTGGATTCCAACGGTGTCCAGGTCACAAGTACCTGGGAGAAACCCAATTAGTAGCAACATTCCATGCTACCAATCCCAGGGCAAGCAGTGGCTTCCCCCATCTCCATCTCAATAACAGAGTATGGACATTTACTCCATAAACTTGTCCAAATCTTAAACCTAGATATGCTTACCTCTGTTACCACATCCTCTGGCAGCGAGTTCCAGAGCATAACTATTCTTTGAGTGAAAAAATATTTCCTCATTTCTTTTAAAAGGATTTCCATGTAATTTTATTGAATGTCCTCTGGTCTTTGTACTTTTTGAAAGCGTGCAAAATCAATTCACTCCTACCCGTTGTGCACTACTCAGAATTTTATAGACCATAATCATTTCCCCCCCCCCCCCCCTCAGCCATCTGTTTTCCAAGATGAAGAGCCCTTACCTCTTTAGCCTTTCCTCATACGTGAGGAATTCCATCCCCTTTATCATTGTGGTCACTGTTTTTTGAACCTTTTCAAATTCTGCAATATCTTTTTTGAGATACGGCAACCAGAATTTAATGCAATATTCAAGGTGAGGTCACACCATGGAGTGATACAGAGGCATTATAATATTCTTGGTCTTATTTTGCATCCCTTTCCTAATAATTCCTAGCAACCTGTTTGCTTTTTTGCTGCCGCCACACACTGGGCACAAGATTTCAGTGTGTTGTCTACAATGACACCTAGATCCTTTTCTAACTCTTAAGTTGTACCCTAGCATCAGGTAACTATGATTCTGATTATTCTTCCCAATCTGTATCACTTTGCATTTGTCCACATTAAATTTTATTTGTATTTCGATGCCCAGTCTTCCAGGGAGTCTTTTACTAAAGCTTAGCTTGAGTTATCTGCAGCTGGCCCCATAGGAATAAAATGGGCCTTGCTGCAGATGACTCAAGCTAAGCTTTAGTAGACCCCCCCCCCCCCCTCCCCAGTTTCCAAAGGTCTTCCTGAAAGTTTTCACAGTCCACTTGTGTTTTGACAACTCTGAATAGTTTTGTGTTGTCTTGCAAATGTAATCACCTCATTCTGTTTTCCAGATCATTTTTAAATATGTTACATAGCACCGGTCCCAGTACTGATCCCTGTGGCACTCCACTATTCACCCTTCTCCAATGAGAGAAATGATCTTTTAACCCTACCCTCTGTTTTCTGTCCAAAAACCATTTCCTAATCAACACAAGAGCATTGCCTCCTATCCACGACACCCATTTTCTCAGGATTCTCTCATGAGGAACTTTGTCAAAAGCTTTCTGAAAATCTAGATACACTAACAAGCTCACCTTTATCCACATGTTTATTTACACCTTCAAAGAAATGAAGTGAATTGGTGAGGCAAGATGTCCCTTAGCTGAGCCCATGCTGATTCTGCCCCATTAAACTATGTTTTGTCTATGTGTTCTGAAATTT
This sequence comes from Microcaecilia unicolor, assembly GCF_901765095.1. NCBI lineage: Eukaryota > Metazoa > Chordata > Amphibia > Gymnophiona > Siphonopidae > Microcaecilia > Microcaecilia unicolor. Next base: position 107,589,601 of record NC_044039.1, read on the forward strand.
TATTCTTTATAATAGTTTCCACTATTTTCCCTCATTTCAGTCCTGGCTTTGCAAGCTGCCATCTGTGGATCTTCTAGTTGATGGTTTGGATCAAGATTTGGAGGGTGGTGTTAAACTTTAATTGAGAACTGCCTTTCTTGTGAATAACTTTGTATGATCTGGTCCAAGCTTTTGTTGAAGTATCTGGCCATGGTTTTAGTGGATAGGAAATTTCTCTGGCTTCATAACTAGGCCGCAGATGCCTCCAAGGTGAGCGTGAGTCCATTACCTTCTAAGGGTAAATCCTTGTTTAGTGAGGACTTGGATAAGTTGAGGACAAGTCATGTTTGAGTACTTGTTTGATGGCAAGAAATCATTTTAAGGACACATGTATTGTCTGGGTTAATGTGTATTTAGCACAATATATTTTGGATAGGGGTCAATCCTTGCAGTCCTTTTGCATGGACTGTGAGGGAGGGGTCATAAGGGAGGTCAGGGAACATCTGGTCTCTCCTGATCCTTCCAATGAAGGTATAGGGGCCCATTCTTTGCTGGTGTCCCTAGGGGAAAGGTTGCAGTGGTTTTATCAGAGATGATCCCATATCATCTCAGCAAAGAGAAGCAAAAGAAGAAAGAATCATGGGTCAAGAAGCAAGAATCAAAGAGCAGCACAGTACATACGTCTGAACAAGAACAAAAGTACAATTTAAATTTGTATAAATATTACTATAAAAATATTTAAAAGATTGATGCACATATATAAATGTACATACAGGTATCAGTAGTGAGTGTGAATAGAACAGACATAAAAGACTATGTTGGGATAATGTTTAAAACCAATATTGAATCAATAAAAAAAAAAAGTGGATGAGTGCAATTGTAAATGATGTAAAAAAGACATCCAAAGGTGCATACATCAAATGCACAAGGAACTCACAAAGCATAACAACAAACCTATGTGATAGCCAAAGAAGGGGAAAAAATCTGAAGATAAAATGAAAGTTTGTAACTGATGAAGCAAGTAAAATAAGTACACAGGGCAGACAGCCATGTAATAGTGTTAAAAACAAATAATTATAAATTTACCTTGGAGAAGTTAAAGAATGGATATCCAGAAATGGAAAGACAATCGTGTGAGAACACATATCTGAACATGAAATGTAGAGACCACCACTGGTAAGGTGCTGAAAACAAGTGAACTTATATAACATGCATATAAAACAAGGGAGCTTCTACAATGGTAACACTATGGTGGGTATTCAAAATGAAAAGAATGTGAAGCTTCATTCTTATATTATGGTAGGTGCTGAAACGTTCACTTATTTTTTACCAGCGGGTAGTCTGCATTTACCAACAACAGTAAAGACACATCAGGAGTTGACGATCTGGCAAAGTACTTCAAGGAGAAAATCATACAATTATGACTCAAAATACCTACCAGCCGTATCGAATACACCACACTCCTAGACTTCCTAGACCCAGACTCTGGAGTTTACCCAGCAGACAGAATTTGGACTGAATTCACTATCCTACCGGAAGATCTTATCTCACAAACACTTTAAAAATTCGCTAAATCTCACTGCAAATTAGATATTTGCCCAAACAGCCTCATGAAGTTGGCCCCACAACAATTCATAAAGGACCTAACAAACCACCTGAACTTCATGCTACAAAATGGACTCTTCCCAAGGGAGAAAGGTAACATCTTACCCCCATGCCCAAGGATGTAAAGAAAAATGCCAATGAACTAACGAACTACAGACCAGTAGCTTCTATTCCCTTAATCACTAAAATAACAGAGGGTATGGTGACCAAACAACTCACTGAATATCTAAACAAATTCTCGATACTACACGACTCCCAGTCAGGATTTCGCTCTAAACACAGTACTGAAACCGTACTAGTTACGCTCACGACCAAATTCAAACAATTGATAGCAAACGGAAATAACATACTACTGTTACAATTCGACATGGTTGACCATGGAATTTTATTACACATCCTTGAATACTTTGGAATCGGAGGTAAAGTCCTCAAGTGGTGTAAGGGGTTCCTAACCACACGCTCATACCAAGTGACTTCAAATTCGACCACTTCAGTTACATGGACACCTGTATGCGGAGTACCACAGGGATCCCCCCTCTCACCGACCATTTTCAACCTAATGATGATACCCTTGGCCAAACTACTATTGAATCAGAACTTAAATCCATTCTTATACGCTGACGACGTAACGATCTTCATCCCATTCAAACAAAATCTAAGAGAAATCTCCAACGAAATCAAGCAAAGCCTACACATCATGAATTCCTGGGCAGATGCATTTCAGTTGAAACTCAATGCAGAAAAAACCCAATGCCTAATACTCACCTCGCAATACAATAAGAACAAATTTACCACCATCAACACACCTAAACTAAATCTACCAGTCTCGGACACCCTAAAAATTCTTGGAGTCACTATTGATCGACACCTGACACTTGAGAACCATGCAAAAAACATAACTAAAAAGATGTTTCACTCAATGTGGAAACTAAAAAGAATCAAACCATACTTTCCAAGGACTGTCTTCTGCAATCTGGTACAATCACTAGTACTCAGTCATCTGGACTACTGTAATTCACTTTACGCTGGTTGCAAAGAACAAATACTTTAAAAAAACTCCAGACTGCCCAGAACACGGCAGCCAGACTAATATTCGGCAAACCAAAATACGAATGCGTGAAACCTATACGTGAAAAACTACACTGGCTCCCACTTAAAGAACGGATCGCATTCAAGCTTTGCACCCTAGTCCATAAAATCATCCATGGCGAAGCCCCAGCTTACATGTCGGACCTAATAGACCTACCACCTAGGAACGCAAAGAAATCTTCTCGTACATTCCTCAATCTTCATCCCCCTAAGTGCAAAGGCCTGAAATACAAACTAATGCACTCATCTACCTTCTCCTACATGAGTACGCAGTTCTGGAACGCGTTGCCACATCACCTGAAAACAGTCTATGAATTGACCAACTTCCGTAAAGCATTAAAAACTTATCTCTTTGATAAGATATATCACAATGAGCAACACATGTAACTGTACAACCCTTAATACATCCAGCATTATCTTATAATGCCTTTTGCTCTTACACTATCATGTATTTCATCTTCATGTAACCCAAAACACTCTGTAAAACCAAATATATACTCTCTTCTATTTCAGTAGCCATGACGAATTGTAAGCCACATTGAGCCTGCAAAGAGGTGGGATAATGTGGGATACAAAGGCAACAAAATAAATAAATATGTGTTATGTCACACATGATTGCCTTTCCCAAGGTGATGTTGGTAGCCCACCTGCGGAAACAGGGCATTTTGCTTTACCCTTCTCTTGATGATTGGCTGATTCGAGTGAAGTCCTTCAAGGAGAGCACTGCCACCTCATCTCCTCCAGCACCTTAGTTAGGTGGTAAATAAGTTCCTTGGCTCTGTTGCAGTTTCTGGAGTACCTTGGGGTTCATTTTGATACCTGCGAGAGCAAGGTCTTATAAGTGTTGCCATACTGGGACAGACCGAAGGTTCATCAAGCCTAGTATCCTGTTTCCAACAGTGGCCAATCCAGGTGACAAGTACCTGACAAGATCCCAAAACAGTATAATACATTTTATGCTGTTTATCCAGAAATAAGCGATGGATTTTCCCCAAGTCCATTTTAATAATGGCTTATGGACTTTTCTTTTAGGAAGCTATGCAAACCTTTTTGTAAACCCTGCTAAGCTAACTGTTTTTTACCACATTCACTGACAATTCCAGAGTTTACACATTGAGGGAAGAAATATTTTCTCCAATTCATTTTAAATTTACTACTTTGTAGCTTCATTGCATGCCCCCTAGTCCTAGTAGTTTTGGAAAGAATAAACAAGCGATTCACGTCTACCCTTTCCACTCCACTCAGTATATTATATACCTCTATCATAGCTCCCCTCAGCCATCTGTTCTCCGTTGAAGAGCCCAAGCCTTTCCTCATAGGGAAGTTGTCCTATTCCCTATATCATTTTTATTGCCCTTCTCTGTACCTTTTCTAATTCCACTATATCTTTTTTCAGATGCGGTAACCAGACTTGCCCACAGTATTCAAGGTAAGGTCGCACCATGGAGCGATACAAAGGCTTTATAACTTCCTCGTTTTTATTTTACATTCCTTTCATAATAATACCAAACATTCTATTTGCTTTCTTTGCTGTTGCTGCAGCACGCTGAGCAGAGGGTTTCAAAGTATCGTCAGTAATGGCTCCAAGATCCTTTTCCTGATTGGTGACTCCTAACGTGAAACCTTGCATCATGTAGCTATAGTTCGGGTTCCTCTTTCCCACATACATCACTGTGCACTTCCAGAAAACAGAATTTAGAAGTTTCAATTCCAGGTCAGATCTATTCTCCAATCTCCCAAGCCATCTGCATGGCAGATGCTACAGGTTTTAGGTTTATGATGGCCACCATCAAAATGGTGCCTTGAGACAGAGCTCACATGTACCCCCCTGCAGGAGTCTGCTCTCCACTTGGTCCCTGCAGTCAGATGATTTGTGATGCCAGCTACAGCTCAGCCACTCAGCTTGCCGCATTCTGACTTGGTGGGTATGTAGTCATCATCTGAACCAGGGCATGGACTTAGAGGCCCTGGAGTGGATTCTAGAGAACAGATGCCAGTTTGTCCAGTTGGGGGGAGTGCTCATTGTCAAACACAGGGTATTTGGGCCACAGTGGAGTCATCCTCTTCGATAAATCAGTTGAACACAGATTCATTTGTTTGGCCCTCCAGTCATTCCAGCGCCTATGAGGGGCATAATCAAAAGGGACGCCCAAGTTTTGCTGAGGGCATCCTCACAAAATGTCCCGGTGGAGGGGCGGGGAAACCCGTATTATTGAAACAAGATGGACGTCCATCTTTCGTTTCGATAATACGGTCGGGGATGCCCAAATCTTGACATTTAGGTCCATCCTTAGAGATGGTCATCCATAGACTTGGTCGTTTCTGATTTTTGGCGATAATAGAAACCAAGGACGCCCATCTCAGAAACAACCAAATGCAAGCCCTTTGGTCATGGGAGGAGCCAGCATTCATAGTGCACTGGTCCCCCTGACATACCAGGACACCAACCAGGCACCCTAGGAGGCACTGCAGTGGACTTCATAAATTGCTCCCAGGTACATAGCTCCCTTACCTTGTGTGCTGAGCCCCCCAAAACCCACTCCCCACAACTGTACACCACTACCATAGCCCTAAGGGGTGAAGGGGGCACATAGATGTGGGTACAGTGGGTTTTGGAGGGCTCACATATACCACCACAAGTGTAACAGGTAGAGGGGGGGATGGGCCTGGGTCCGCCTGCCTGAAGTGCACTGCACCCACTAAAACTGCTCCAGGGACTGTATACTGCTGTGATGGAGCTGGGTATGACATTTGAGGCTGGCACAAAATATTTTTAAAGATGTTTTTTGAGGATGGGAGGGGGTTAGTGACCACTGGGGGAGTAAGGGGAAGTGATTCCGGTGGTCATCTGGTCAGTTCGGGCACCTTTTTGTGGCTTGGTCGTAAGAAAAACAGGACCAGGTAAAGTCATCCAAGTGCTCATCAGGGATGCCCTTTTTTTTCCCATTATGGGTTGAGGATGCCCATGTGTTAGGCATGCCCAAGTCCCGCCTTCGCTACGCCTCCGACACGCCCCCATGAACTTTGGTCTTCCCCACAACGGAACAGAGTTGGGGACGCCCAAATCAGCTTTTGATTATGCAGATTTGAGGACCCTGTGAGAAGGACGCCCATCTTCTGATTTGTGTTGAAAGATGGGCGTCCCTCTCTTTCAAAAATGAGCCTGTATGTCAACTAACAGAGGCACCAAAAGCTGTCCACTAGCTCAAGAACCCACCAAATTCATAGCTTGGGCAGAAAGCAACCTTGTCTACCTCGCTGCAGCCCATGTGGCAGGACCAGCAATGTGGCAGCTGAATTTCTCAGCAGGAATGTTCTGGATCCAGGTGAGTGGTCTCTGCTGAGAATCGCCTTCCAAACCATTGTTTAATGATGAGGGTCCCTCATTATGGATCTCATGGCTATGACATCAAATGCACAAGTGCTACATTTCTTCATTTACAGAGAGGAGCTGTTGTCTGCAGGCATAGTTGTGCTAGTACAGGCATGGCCTCCAGAGGGACTGTTGTATGTTTTCCCACCTTGGCCATTAATAGACTGGATAATTCAATAGCTTAAGTATCACCAGGGCAGAGTAATTCTAGTTATTCCAGATTGGCCTTGCCACCCATGGTAAAGTGATCTCTCTCTCGGCCACTTAGTCTGTCCACAGCTCAGATCCAGCTGCTTGTGCTCTATACTAGCACCCTCCTCCCACTGACTGGATGACAACTGCCTCTGGGTGAGTCTCCCACTCTCATTATCCCCAGTGATTTCTAGGTTACTGGAACCACACTCCTAGTAGTCCCACAGTTCCCAGAAAGCACTCACAGACCCAACAGACAAACCACCAGGATTCTTTATCAGTCCAGATATCAGAGTCAACAAACTAAACAGGTTGATTGTCGCAATCAGTAAACAATAACGGGTAACTGAAATATGGATCAATTATAACACTAACTAAACATCTATATACTGCCTAAACGGTACCTGGGAGAGTCAGGACATATAATTCACTGAGCCTCAACAAAGAGATCTGTCTCTCTTTTCTCCCGGGCTAAAATTGAAGCAACAGCATCTGCTGGGTAATTTCAAACTCCAGGCGTGTTTGGAGCTACAGTTTTGACTCATGGGTTGTCTTCTTCCCAAACTTGAGTGCTGCCTTGGTACTTCCCACTCAATTGGGAATGGTCTGAAGAGATGAAGAGGAAGGAGAAATTAGATCTTACCTGCTAATTCTCAGTCCTTGAGTCTCTCCAGACCATTCCCAATCCCACCTGGAAAAGGTGGAACAAGTCCTGTGATTACTGTCTCTTGTGTCTGGAGCGGAAGACACTCAAATTTTATCAGGCTGTAACCTGCTGTTCTAGTTCTGTTATATTACAAGTTTTGTTTCCCTTGGATTTAGTTGGGGGAATCTGTTGTAGGTTTAGTTTTTTTGGCACTACTGTTTGCTTTGTCAACAGAAATACTGGCTAATCCAGAGCTGCATAGTACCTTATAGGATGTGTCAACCAGTGTTTCTCAGTCTCCCTTTGCTGGTAGGAATGCATATACCCACTCATCGGAAATGGTCTGGAGAGACTCGAGGAACAAAAATTAGCAAGTAAGATTTAATTTCTCTCTCTTGATTACATATTGCAAGATTGGTATCCAACAGAATTTAAGTGGAAATATTCAGCAGCACTGAATAACCCCTCTGACCACCACAGCACTGTGTGATTAGTGCTGGAGTGATACATGGGCAGGCAGGGAGGGGCTGGCACTTATGCGGGCACCATTCATATTCAGTGCTGGTGCCCTCAAAGCTAAGCAGGAAAATAGGACTGTACAAAAAGCACTTGGCTATGTGAGTGCTGGCACTGAATATTGGCCGGCACCAGCATAACTTCCGGATCTGGGGGAATCCATATTCAGTGCCTGTGCCCAGATATGACCCTAGCAGGGTCATGCATCTGGGCTGCAAAAACCCGAGGAAATGGTACAGTTTAAGGAGCGAAGAACTTTCGTGCATGAAAGAGGAGCAGGACTTGAGTGTCATTGTATGTGATGATCTTAAGGTGGATAAACAGGTAGAAAAAAACGACAGCAGAAGCTAAAAGGATGCTAGGGTGCATAGGGAGAAGAATGGCCAGTAGGAAAAGGAGTTGATGATGCCCCTGTATAAGACACTGGTTAGACTTCACTTGGAATATTGTGCACTATTCTGGAGACCGCACCTTCAAAAAGATATTAACAGGATGAAGTCGGTCTAGAGGGCTGCTACTAAAATGGTCAGTAGTCTTCAGCATAAAGCATATGGGGACAGACTTAAATATATGCATACTTTGGAAGAAAGGCAAAAGAGGGGGGATATGATAGAGACATCTAAATAGCTATGCAGCATAAATGCACAAGAGGCAAATTGAAAGGAAGCTCTAGAACGAGGGGAAATAGGAAGAAGGTGAATGGAGATAGACTCAGAAGTAACGTGAGGAAATACTTCTTCACGGAAAGGGTGGTGAATTTATCAAATGACCTCCCAGTGGAAGTGCTGGATATGAAAACAGTATCTGAATTCAAGAGAGTGTGGGACAAGTACATAGGATCTCTAAGGGAGTGATAGGGAGAGTAGACGGCATGGATGGGCGGATTTGATAGGCCATATGGTCTTTATCTGCCTATGTTTTTCTGTTTCTATCTGGGTTGGATTCAACCCATGAAAGTCATTGACTTTAAAACTGCTGACCACTGCAAGTTGAATATGGAGCAGTACAAGCTTACTTTCATTGTTATACATTAAACTGGAGGGCTTCATTGTAGTTTCATTGTATCCTTCAATGCATGTTAACTTAAACATTCATTCAGTGCAATGTTCAGCTTCATGATATTCCATAACTTATTTTTAATCCATACATCCCTTCAGACAGAGCAACTTGCATAGGTTATGTTTTTAAATTGTGTAAGAAACATCTTATTCTTTAAACTAAAAATGAAAGAATAAGGAAGACAAATCTGTCTCTTGATTGCTAAGGGTAATAATAGAAGCTGAGTTTAGTATAATTATTGTGTGAATTGTAATGCCACAGGAGCCCCTTTGTCCTCTTAGCCCTTGAGCTCTGCGGATAACATTGCTGATTCCATGAAGCATTGTTCTCATTTACAAAATAAATTCAAAAGGGGATTTTTTTTTGTGCAAAATTTGAAGGTTACAAATTTGTAACCTCACTTATTAAAGATTTTTTGTTTTAATGTGTGTGTGTGAAACTTTTCTACCGGTACCATACTACCCACTTTTTTCTTTTCTTTTCTTGACTTGCTAGTTTCTCACACTTCTTTGGGTTTCTAGCTCATTTGGAATCAGGGCTTCCATTTGGTGCCATAACCCCTCATTTGCAACTATGCAGGGATTTTTTTTCCTCCTATTTTTATTTACTGTCTTAACACAAGGGTCTCTTTACTAAGGCTTAGCACACACTAACAAAATTAGTGCATGTTTAATGATGCACATCCTATTTTATACCAACAGGCCACGTGACAGTGTACGCTAATGTCTTTAAGCATGTGCTAAGTTTTAGTAAAAGGGCCCCTTACTTCTTTAGTGTGATCACTGCACTTTCCAGAACCCCTCAATTGTAGTCCTTTGAAAAATCCAGACACCAGGTGCCACTACTGTAAAATAAGTGATTCCCTCCTGCCCCAGAGACTGTGAGCAGTGCTTCTGAAGCTTTCTCAGCTTGAGCCATTCTGATTGGCATTTTGTGCAGGATATCAAATCTAGGTCCCTCTGAGCCACTAGGCTGGCCCAGTAATGCCCATTTCTACTGTGATCTCCACTGCATATATAAGTTAAAAATATATAAAAGAAATTAGAAACAAAAGAGGGCAAATAATATAAAAAATGTGAAAACATTTGTGGCAGTACTCACAGTCACAACCTTCAATGGGGTCCGTCCAACAGCATGTCTCCTCCACATAGTGTTTCAGCACCTACCATGAGTTAAGAATGAAGCTTCACATTCTTTTCATGCTCAGTATCCACTATAGCATTGCCATACCATTCATCTTAACTATGATTTCCACGTCACTTACCTCTGTCCTAGAGCTTTGGAAACAGGCTATTATAGGGCCAAAACTAAAAGACACGACTAAACCTCATTCCAAGTGTAGCAATTATTGCCCTATTGCTAATCTCCCCTTTTTGTGAAAAATTGCTGAATCAATTGTTCATACCAACTTCAAGATTTTCTTTAAAAAAACAAACATGCTGCACCCAAATCAGATCACTCTTAGGCATCACTACATATATATGTTTTCATCTGGACAAAAATAAAATAGTTCCCTTATTATCATTAGACCTCTCAGCAGCATTCGATTTGGTGGACCATGACATTCTGTTGGACAGACTTCAACAGATCGGAATAAGAGATGTAGTCTTTACCTGGTTCCAAACCTACTTCTCCAATTGATCCTACATTGTTCATTTTTAGATCACCATATCAACATTGTCCACTTTTAAACTAGGAGTACCCCAGGGATCCATTTTATCTCCTGTCTTTTTAGCACCTTTGATAACCCGTGCTCAATTTGTAGGTTTCACAGCATTTGTTTACGCTGATGATATCCAGATTTTATATGCTCTAGACACAAACGACCCCCACAAACTCATACTATCAACAATTAACACAATTAACGAACTGGCTACAAAAGAACAGGCTTGTTATTAACCCTGATATATCTCATTGTGTCCTCTTCTCCAATTCTTCATCCACCACTCTGCCACTATCGATCATACTTCACTCTGTTCCTATTAATCCCAACCAACTGTTAAAATACTAGGTTTCATTCTAGATAATTCACTGACTTTCCAACTGCAAATTTCAGCAGTAGTTAAGAGATGCTTTTTCAGACTCTGTCAGATCTGATCAATCCGATCTCTGCTTCACCCACCAGCCCTAATGTACTAATACATTCATTCATTCATCATTAGTCACTTAGACTATTGTAACACACTTTTACACTGGTCTCAGAACAAAAGACATCTGGTGGTAACAATTAATACAGAATGCATTCATTAAATTAATTACAGAAACACGAAAGTTTGACCATGTAACATCCCTGTTGAGATCAGCTCACTGGCTGTCGTTACCTCATCGCATTACCTATAAGATCGTTCTCTTTGTATGCAAAATCCATCTTAGCAGTTAGCCCCTTTATCTTTCATAACTATTAATGCCTTATTCTCCATCAGGAGTGCTATGAACCTCAACACATAATCAATTGGCAGTGCCATAATTCCAAGAAATCTTCCATGTACACACAAGGAATGCAATCTTTTTAGTCCAGGACCTGCTGCACTGGAACAAACTACCATATTCCCTTCATTAGAAACCTTTAAAGCAGAACTAAAAACTTTCTTATTTACATATGCATACAGCTGTGCTGCCTAAATGTTGCATTGATTTGAGATGAGCCTGAATGATTTGCTCCCTCCTTGTGTATTATTCCCTTTTTTACTATCCTAATTGTAGTTCACCCCAGCCTACCCTATCTGTCATGTCTAGTCTCCTTTTAGTGTTATTTTATTTTCCTCCTGTTAAGACTGCAAGCTGCTTAGATGATATTATATAATGGGCAGGATAGTAAATCCCTAATAAACTTGAATATACTGATGCTATGCTGAGTCAGAGCAATAATCCATTGAGCCTACAATCCAGTTTCCAACAGTGGGTAGCCTGGGTCACACGGAAGTGCCTAGCAAATTTAATTGGAAAGTCCATTTCTTGTTGCTCATCTCAGAATACAGGTGGAAACAACCAATTCTCTTTGACTGTTAGGTGTTCATTAATTTGACCTCCAAAAACTTATCAAAAATGACCGTAGAAAAGTCTATCCAGTCTAATGATCCTCAGCTTGTCTCATTCCTTCTTGAATTCAGATACAGTCCTTCAGGGGCATAGCAAGATACCCAATTTTGGGTGGGCCTGAGCCCAAGATGGGTGGGCAGAAGAACTGTGCCTTGGCCCACAAGTGATTTGGTCTCTCCCTCTCTTGCCTGCATGCTGTGTGGTCTCTCAAACATCCCCCTCCCCCGAATACCTTTTAAATAACAGATTTTCACCAGCAGCGAGCAGCAACTAATACACACTGCTCATGTTGGCCCCACAGCCTTCCCTCTGATGCAACTTCCTGTTTCTGCATAAGCAGGAATACATCAGAGGGAAGGCTGTGGGGCCGGTGAAACCAGTATGTATCAGTCGCTGCAGGCGAAGATCTGCTATTTACAAGGTATGCAGGAGGGACAGTTGTTGGGAGTTTTTGGCTAGTGGGGCTTGGGGATCTCTGCCAGCCACATCATAGGTGTGCTGCTACTGGGAGGGCCTGAGCTCAAAATGGGTGGGCCTGGGCCCATCCGGGCCCACCCTTGGCTACGCCACTGCAGTCCTTATCTCCACCACCTCTACTGGAAGACTGTACCACATGTCTACTACTTTTTCTGTAAAGAAATATTTCCTCAGATTACTCCTTTATCTACCTTGTTTTACTCTCACACATAAATCCCTTTTCCAGAGTTTCCTTTTCTTTGGAAGCAGATATTTTCCAATAAAAATTTTGTAAGGAGTAACTTGATACTAAACTGCATTCTATACAGAATTTTAATGAAGAACGTATTAATGGAGGATCTTTGTTTTCTGAGTATTAAAGTGTCAAGTCTCATTTTCTAGTGTTCTACTAATTATTGATTATTTTTGAATGAGCTTACACTCCAGCACTGCTGGTATGCTGGGACTTGATGGCTGCATTCATAGTGTTGTTGGTTCTAGACTGAACTCAGATGAGGTTAATTGGCTTCTCACTCATTTAACAGCTTAGCTCTATATTGATCAGAAGCTTGTCAGTGGTCTGATGTAGCTTCATGATGAACAATATCAAGAAGAAAGTTGGGATGATGGTGCAGCTTTGCCTGATTTCCCTATTAAAAAGGTCAGTGATGGATCTGTTCATGAGATTCACTGTTTGTATAACGTGAGCAAAAGATAGTGATGAATTTTGGTGGGCATCCATACTTCAGAAAGATCCTCCATAGCAGCTGTTGACAGTCAGTGGCATTTGCCATGTAGAGAGGTTTATATTGTTTCTAGCAGCAGTCATATAACTGCTTAGCTGTGAAGATCCTATCAGTTGGATGGCATAAACCCACACTGAGATTCCTGGGAAAAGAGCTTCAGCAAGTTGGAAGTTCAGGAGGAGTCTTGAACATAGGAGGCATACTGGGTCAGACCGATGGTTCATCTAGCCCAGTATCCTGCTTCCATTAGTGCCCAATTCAATGATTTTTCCTGTGGTGGGCAGAAAGATGATACCTCTAATTTCCACAATCAGACTGTCTCATTGCTTGAAACTTATTATGATCATAGCATCCATGAAATCATCTATGCCTCATTATTCCAGATCTTCAAGAAGAGAACATAAAGCTGTTAAGTGAATTCATGTTCCCCTTCCAAAATTGATTAGATGGGCTTGGGGGGGGGGGGGGTCAGTACCAGGCTTACAAGAGTTCTAAGCAGCTTTTGTCAAATACTCTTGCAATTTTTATGCTAGAGTGCAGTGCTAACAAAAGCTTTGGTGATGAGCAGTATTTTGTTTTAGAAGAACAAATATCTGGGTAATTTGTAAGAAGTACTCTGTCAAAGCGAAAACAAATGTATTTAGACAATAACCATTGCACATTCATCCAATGAAATGATGCTATGTGACAGACAAAACAAATTTAACTACTACAGGAAAAAAAAAACTACAGTCATTGTTTGAAAAGCCATTATTTACAAATTGTCTAATTCTTTAAGGTTAATGAGTATAATTTACCCATTTTCATTTATTGAATAGAATTTTTTCCTAATGAATAAAACATGAAAGTTTCAATCCACTTTATATTGGCTGTTGGTTCATCCGCGTCTGCTGTTGATTCATCCACATCTGCCTATATTTTTATGGCCACTTAATTGATTCACAGAATTTGTTCCAATATAGATAGTCTTTGGTTCCTGCTTGTATGCATGCCATTTATGTTATTGTGCTGATTTTTATTCAAGGCCAAATAATGGGAACATAAGAGGTGTGATGTTCAACCAAGTTCATTCATTTCTGTAGACTAAGTAGATTGCTATTCAGAATAAATTTTGAAATATACAAATAACTTGTTTAAATTTGTGACTGCAGGCTTTCAGTTCAAAATCCATGTTAAACTTTAGGCTCATTATACTCCTCTGTTGTGTAATGCCCCAATGTTACCCCTACTACCCACTCAGGGTTGACCCCATAGACATTTGGAGGGTCTTGCCAAGCACTGCTGGGACCCCACCTGACCCTGTACATGTGCTTCTACACTGGCAACCACACACCAACTGGGTTCTATCCTACTTTGAAATCTATTGCATCTTGATTTCAAGGGACACTGAGGCCACGCAAATGCAGGGGGGAGGGGGGGAATACAGTTTCTAAAAATGCACCTGCAGACAAAGCACAGACTTGGAGAACCATTAATGCTAGTGCTAACATACTAAAAAATGTATCAAAAACAAAAACTGAACTAGAAATACAAAATGTAATTTTGCAAACTACTAAGAAGAGTCCATACCAATAATACTATGTAAACAAATATTATTGTACCTAGCCAATGCCTGGGATAGTTCGATATGGGCTGTTCTCATTATTTTGTGTAAAGTTGGTATACAGCCTTGGCACATGTTTGCTTCCTCTGTACCTTTAAGCCAGGACAGGAGGATTATAATGGATTCTTTTTAAAATAATTACCTTTCTCAATGAAGAAACTTCCTTGAGAGCCAGGTGTAAGATAGGCAGGACTTCAGCCCCTTATGTCTCTTTATAAAATAGTGCCTCAGTAGATGCCTATGTGCCCTCTTAAACCCAATGCCATTTCATAAAGTTGCCCTCATTAACCCTATTATTTTCCTATGTTCATCTATGTTGGCACAAATGACGCTGCTGGGTACCCATCTGAACGTATCAACAGTGACTCCTTGGATCTGTGAGAAAAGGTGAAACAGATGTTCTGTGGTATCAGAGCCAGATTAAGGCATAGACAAACTAGACAAGTGCCTATATTTATTTATTTTTGGTACATTTATAACCCACATTTTCCCACTGGAGCGAGCACAATGTGGCTTACAATGTTACAAAGATTACAATATAAGGAGGGTAAGGACACAAACGTCTGAAGGATGGGAAAGAACATGAGGGCAATACACGTTGGCTAAATGGGTATTGGTAATATGAGGAAGGTGAAGACTGAGTGTTAATTGGGGGGATATGCTTTCTCGAATAGGAGGAGTCTGTAAGATATGCTGAGGACTCAGAAACCTAGGATTGCCAACTGTCTGGATTTTTTTCAGGATTGTAAAAGTTTGTAAATTACCCGTCTTGAAGTTAGAAGGATGGCTAAAGTGTCTGGATATTTTTCAGAGTTTAGGCTTCTGTAGCTCTCCAATCCTTCCCCATCCCAGTGCAGAGACTGTGGTAGGATCCAGCCAATGGAAAGGCTGCTTTGTTATGGAGAGGAAGGATTGAGCTGTAAGTACTGGAGCAGGGAAAGGAGATGGAGACTGGGCCCTTGATGCAGGATGGAAACCATGGCCATATTTTGGGTGAAATTCAGACTTTCGGGCCTAATTCTGCCCGATATTCAAAGGGATTTAAGCAGGCAACAGAGGCTCATACATGTTTAAATCACCTATGGTTGCCTAACCACCAATGTTCAGTGGCACTTAACTGACCAGTACTGCTGGATATCAACACAAAACAGCGATGGGTAAAGTGGGCATGTCAGGGGTGTTAGAGAGGGGCAGAGTTGGGGAGGGGAGGAGCTTGCAGTTAAGCAAGTGCCAGTAATATTCAGTGCCGGCACCCTCATAGCTAACTAGCAGCCAGATGATCAAAGGTAAATGCGGGCGTGCTAGAGGCCACTAGCACCGGAGTAGCAGCCGCATTTACCTTCACACTCATGATCATCGGGCAAACAGTGCCCACAATACTGCAGAGCTTATTTAAATTAGATCAAAATGAGCTCTGCAGTATTTAGCCCCTCTGATCAGAGAACAGCACTCTGATCATAGGGGCGGAATAGTGACTTTAACCCTACGCCAGCTCAGAGCTGGCGTTACAGTTAAGGCTCTGTTCCCACCCTCCACCCCATCAGAGTCGAGCAACCCTGGCTTGGATTATAGTCACCACGGGGTACCCACATCTGACTTGGATCTGGGTCTCTGAAAGCTGTTGTTGGCACTGGACATTTGGACTGCAAATATTACTATTCTTCCCCTTTTCTTTTTTTTTTTTTGGCATCCATCCTGGTTACCATTTTCTATTTCAATCAGGATGGTGGCTCCATATTTTCTATTGCCCCCCCCCCCTCAATTTTTTTCTTTTTCTTTCCTTCCCTTCCCCTGCAGGGAGCCATCGAGGTGGGATACTCTCCTCAGAAGTTGGATCGCAAGAGTAAGAGTTCTGTATAGTCCCTGTTAGAGCAAGCTATTTCTTCCTGGACTATTTGGCAAGGTGGAGTGAGCTGCCAATACATTGGGCTGGCCCGCTGAAGCTGAGTATTCTTTGAGCTAAGATTGACGCAGACCATTTGACCCTGAGGCAGGTGACGAAACGCTGGCCACCGTTGGTCATGGTCATATTCAGCGTCCTGAGAGCCCAGATGGAATAAAAGCTAAGTGTTTTGTATAGTGAAATTTCTAAGTAAAGGAAAAGCAATAAGAGAAAAATTTGTAGAGGTGGTTGCCGATGATGAAGCAGCCCAGCCCCTGCGAGCCTTTAAATTATTTAGCCGGGGGCTTCTTGAGGCGTCACCTCTCGTACCTATAAATTTATTGTATGGTCAGATTTATTGCCAGTTGATTCTTTACCTTTCTTCTCCATTATTGTACATGGTTGTTAATACATTGGAGGTTAACAGGTTTGACTGGATGTTACTTACTTTAGATTTAGGTTGAATTACAATTGTAGACGTGTGATCTTTTACGTATAGAGTTCAGCAATAAAATGTTGCCCGTTGCTCATGTGCCTCTCTTTTGGTGGTCTCACACTGGTCATTTTCGTTAGTTTAATTTCCCCAATTTTTGTATATGGTAATGAAGTGGACTTAGTAGAGAATTCTGAATGGTAAAGGGAGAGAATGGAATTAATGGTAATTTTATTTGTTTGTTTATTCAGATTTATTAACTGCCTTTATAAAGAGATTTACCCAAGGTAGTGTACAGCAGATACAGTTTAACACAGAACTTACAATTTTGCTAACAGCAGAACAATAGTAAAATGACCAGAGTGGAGGAGTGGCCTAGTGGTTAGGGTGGTGGACTTTGGTCCTGAGGAACTGAGTTCGATTCCTGGCACAGGCAGCTCCTTGTGACTCTGGGCAAGTCACTTAACCCTCCGTTGCCATGAGTGGAAAAGCATGGGGTACAAATGTAACAAAAATAAATAAATAAAATATAAATAAATTCAATAAGTGAGGTAAACTTGGGAATTGGAAAACTGAAACCTAATAATAGACTAACATAAAACGGTATCAGAAATATAGATATTTAACAGTGCTGCAGAACAATCATATAACAGAAATTTGATGTCAGTACAGTACAAATGATACCACAGTAGATAGCATGGAAGAATATTCAAATAACAATGATATAATATGGTGTCAGCAGGATAGAAACACACATTAATAATCACACATTACAACATTCAAGTAACAAATATGATGCTAATTCTTTTCCCAAAATACAACTTACTATGTAGCTGAAGGGCCAAGTGCAGATATACAAATGGGGACAAGATGGGTAGTAGAGAGTCAAGTGGAATAAATAAATGGGTGGCTAAACTCAAGGCAAGTTCTATGTACAGTTAAACAAGACATGAGGAACTGCTCTAAATTACAAGCTGTGCAGCAAGCTAGTCCAGGTGCAGAATGAGTGTATAGTCAGTCATCAAATGTCATAAAGGTTTGTGGGGTGGGGCAGGCATTAAGCGTGATGCCTCATTGTATTGTGCCGTTAAGCTATGAAGGGATGGGGAAGATGGGGTTAGGGGAGGGTTATAGGGGTGGGGTTGGGCAAAATTGGGACTGATTTATGTTTTGCTGTTTAATACTATATTTCTGGTATTCTGATTTTTGGCTGACTTCCACTTCTGAGCTGCTTCTCTGAGCGTTGTGTGTGTGTGTGGGGGGGGGGGAGCTTTTAGCTGGGACCCCCCCCCCCCTCTCAGTTTTGCAAACTTAGTCTTGTACTGGTTGGTCCAAGTACTTGCTGTTATTTAAACTGAAGGTTTTCACTTGGAATATGGGGAAATTAATTCCCTGGTGAAAGTCGGGGCAATTTTACAACAATTTTACAAAGGACGAAAGCTAACATCATTTTGCTTCAGGAAACACATCATCATGCAGAGGAACATGCCAAACTTAAGTGTTTCCTGGGCAGGCAGGAAATCTAAAATGCATTTTTCTCTTATGCTTGGGAACTGGGCCCGTGTGGGACTAGGTCTCCCAGACTTTAAATTCTAAAATCAGGCCTGCCTTTTTCACCATTTGAGAGACTGGCTGTACCAGAAACACTGATTTACCCTGCTGGAATTTGAGCAGGCTTTCTTTTCCCCGTTTAATTTTCTGTTTTTGCTTCATGCTCCATTTGCTCAGATTCCTATAACATTAAGGCAGAATGTGCTTCTTAAGCTGGTGTGAGATGTGTGGAGTGCGCTTGTTCGGTTGCTAGGGGCAGACCCTAGGGTCAGAGATCAGCTTTCCATTAGAGGAAATGCAAGTTTTGAACCTGGGATAGATAATGTGTTTTTTTTAAGGCTGGGAACAAAAAGGTATAGGTTGGATCACATTCTGGGCTGCTGATGGATCTCCAACAATGTCTTGATCCTTAGATGGGGAAATAGATCTGCCCATTGTCAAATTAAGCATTATGTCGCTTCTCTGGCAGAGGGTGCACTTAGACAACAGATGGGGGTTAAACTGAGAGAATTCTTTCACAACATCTCAGTGCAGGGTGTCTCAATTTCTGTACTACATAAGGCACTTCAGCTGGTAGTGAAGGGGAAGGATTTGGGGGAGTTTGAAGTATTCCAAAGTTGATCTCAGGAGCTTGTCTCCAGGAGTGCCATTTTAGAGTAATACAGCTTACTTTTCACAAATAGGTATAAGAATAAGTCGGGGAGAGTGCAGTCTCCTAAGTGCCTTAAATGTGAGGCAGCAGTTGTTCATTGTTTTTGGGACTGCATAAAGATACAACATTTTTGCTTCTCTATAGTGCAATTTATGATGTTCATTTTACATAGTATCATAGTAGATGACGGCAGAAAAAGACCTGCACGGTCCATCCAGTCTGCCCAACAAGATAAACTCATATATACTACTTTTTCTGTATACCTGACCTTGATTTGTTTCTACCATTTTCAGGGCACAGACCATAGAAGTCTGCTCAGCACTAGTCCCGCCTCCTAACCACTAGCCCCGCCTCCCAGCCACTGGCACTGCCACCCAATCTCGGCTAAGCTTCTGAGGATCCATTCCTTCTGAACAGGATTCCTCTATCCCACGCATTTTTGAATTCCGTTACTGTTTTCATCTCCACCACCTCCCACGGGAGGGCATTCCAAGTATCCACCACTCTCTCTGTGAAAAAAGACTTTCTGACATTTTTCTTGAGTCTGCCCCCTTCAATCTCATTTCATGTCCTCTATACATTTTCACATGTATAGTTGTGGGCTCAGTGGAGCAGTTAGTTTTGGACCAACCAGGGGCCTTTAAGGGTACCACCAAGAAGTGAACTTTATTGTTTTGTAAAATGTCTTTAGCAGCTTGCAAAATTGGACCTCTCTGAATCCCCCGGATTACTGGCATTGGAAGAATCGATTACATCTTCTTACCAATTGGGAGGCGAGAGAGGAAAGGGGCTCTTGTAGGAGGAAAGAATGTTATCTAAAAGTGTGGGAGGCTTATTTAGGTATTCTGACCCCACCGGGCTGTAGTCGTTTGCTGAATTACCTGTAACTTCTCATCTTTGTTTTGTATTAACTACTAGAATGCTAGCGATACATGCCGAGGTACAGTTAGGGGAAAGGATGGGGAGGGGGTTAGTTATTTTCCTTTTAAGGGAATCTGGTAGTCATCTGAGTCTAGACTTGCAGATTTCATGTGGGTAATCCAGTTTTGAGGTTAAGAGGGGAGGGTTGAGAAGGGGATGCTACATTTTTACTGGGCTCCCCTCTACTGTTTAGGGTTGTCAGTTGTTATTCTGTATTGAACAAAGTGTCTGCTCTAGACATGGTGTGTGTGGGGGGGGGGGGAGATGGAGTAGGGTTTCTATAAGGGGGAATGGGTGGTTGGGATATGTTAAAAGGAAAAATGGGATGAAGGATGTATTGTTTTTTACATTATACTTTCACTGTTGGATGTATTATCCATTGCCAATAAAATTGTTTAAACTAAAATTTGCTATACTGCCTTAACTGATTAGCAGATCTAGGCGGTTTACAATCTAAAATCATACCAATCAAAAAGAAGAACATAACTACAATATAATCAGGAGAGGGTAAACCATTTGATCAGACTTATTTAAAACCCAATAAGGCAGAGAAGAGGTTCAGGAGCTGGGAGAATAGGGAGAATAGGGAGGCAGAGTGAGGAGGGAAGGACAGTGGAAGAGATGTTGATGCTAGCAGCACACAGTCGTAAGTTATATACATGGCAAAAGAGCATGGATATCAAGGGGAAGAGAATTCCATAGAAAGAGGCTGTGAAATAGAAAGCATGGTGTCTAGTGAATTCAAGTATGGCGAATTTGGGATTGGGAAGAACCAAATGGTAGTCACCTGGGAAGTATAGACTAGTAAGATTCACTAAGTAATGTAGCAGGCCCATCCTGAAGGCCTTAAAAGTAAGTGCCTAAAGTTTGTAGATGATTTGTTGCTCAATGGATTGGACGTCCATGCAATATGGATGTCAAAATGCCAGTTTTTAGACATCCAAAACACAAATCGAGTTTCTAAACTAAGGGTCATAGTCTCCCTGTTTTTGGAAAAGATTTGTTTGCTCATTTTTATCATTGAAGTATTTTAAATGTCTGTATCATATCTCCCCTCCTGTGCTCCAGGGTATACATATTCAAGTCTTGAAGTCCCTTCTCCTGTGTCTTCTGATGGAGACCCTATACTGTTTTGGTCACTATTCTCAAACCACTCAGCCTTTTTGTGTCCTTTTCAGGGTATTCCGTACAAAACTAAACACAGTACTCCAAGTGCATTATCATCTCCTCCTTTCTGCTGGCTATGCCCCTCTCTGTGCATCCTTTTGACCTTGATGACTGTCTTATACCACTGCTTCACTTTAAGATCTTCAGACACTATCCACATAAGGTCCCTTTCCTGGTCCATGCACATCAGCCTCTCACCTCCTCTTGCATACAACTCTTTTGGGTTTCTGTGCTTCAGATGCATCATGCTACATTTCTTGACATTAAAGCTTAACTGCCAAGCATTAACCCATGCTTCTAATTTTTGTAGATCACTTCTCATGTTTTCTAGTCCCTCTGAGATGTCCACTCTGTTGCTAATCTTCATGTCATCTAGGAAAAAGCATGCTTTTCCTTCTAACCCTTCAGCAATATTGCTTGCAAAGATATTGAACTAACCATTTCTTTTGAAGCTTCCTTATAGTAAAATGGCCCTAGAAATGTTGAAGGAGCATTGAAGGCTTCAGTAGCTAAACAGGAGGGAGCCACAGCCAGGTGAAAAAGAAATGAAAGAAATCTCCCCCCCCCCCCCCCCCCCCCCCATTTTGCCAAATTACTGCTCTGAAGGTGTTTCAGTGTCCCCCAGATTCTATATAGGTCGCCCAAAGTTTGGGGCACAAATTTGGGTGAACAAGGCAGGTGTGTGCACAAATTAATGAGCCAATAAGGTGTCAACAATCAATAATTGCAATTAATTGGCATCGATTTGGATTTGCATGTATCTGTCCTAGTCATTATTCAGTAAAATCTATGCCTAAATTTCATAGTGTGCAACTCCAAAAGGGTGTAGCCATGGGAGAGGTATGGGCAAGTCAGGAGCATTCCCAGAAATTAGGCATGATGGTTATGGAATACTTGGATTTGCATGCTCAGCTGCCATCAATGGTGCATACATGTGTGAACAAATGCACCTGGACACACATGTGTACTGTCGGGAAAAGAGTGTGCAGTCTATGCTAATAGTGTGCCCTCTTTCCAAATAGTGCACATTCTGTGCAATGATTGGAAAAACAAGAAATGTCTTGAGGTTTTTTCTGCTCATTTTTGTTTAATGACACACAGCAACATGGGATATGATGTTGCAAATGATAGCCATCCTACTAGACTGAGAGAGATGCAGGTCCTGGTAGGTAGAATATATGGAATTTCTGGACTGTAAAACAGGCTTGTCTAACCTTTTTCTATTGGGGGCCACATTTTATATTTTGTAACATTCAGGGAGCCAAAACATACATCGTTGTACTTTTCTGCGTGTTTTTTTCAAATTGTACCCTCCCAGTTTTCACCCAGTCTTGCTTTCACACATGTAACTCCCCAGTCTTTGCCCAGTCTCTCTCAGTCATGTAACCCCCCCCCCCCCCCAGCCTTCACTCAGTCTCGCTTGCTTATGTAATCCCCCCCATCCTTCATCCAGGTTATCTCACTCATGTAACCCCCCCCCCCCCCCCCAACTACAGCCACCTCCACCACCAGCCTTCACCCAGTTTCATTTCCCTCACCTGACTTTGGCTGTTGAAGAAACTGTGGGATTCTTGCTTTCCCACCACAATTGGGCTGTGTGCAAGACTGATCCACATGGTACCGGAAGTTCAGGTTGGTCTTGCAGTTTCAAGTCTTGCAAGACTTGAAACCACAAGTTCAAGTTCCAGCACTGCACAGCTTCTGCTTACAGAGAGCTAACTCACAGTGGGGAAACAAGAATCCCACTGTAAGCACCACAAGAATTGGCAAGCATCTGAGGGCCAGAAAAAACATTTTGTGGGCTGGGTTCTGGCTTACAGGCCGTAGGTTGGACAAGCCTGAATTAAAAGTTATATTATTCTCTTCGATTGTGTTAGTATTTTGAAATCATATTTCCTGAGATCTTGGAGTAGAATCAGACTACTTTACTTTAGGAAAAATAACTTACAGTTCAGATGTGCTGGAGAAGAGTTTTTGCCTCGCAAACTAGGGGCCCAATGCGAGGAGTGGCCTAGTGGTTAGGGTGGTGGACTCTGGTCCTGGGGAACTGAGTTCAATTCCCACTTCAGGCACAGGCAGCTCCTTGTGACTCTGGGAAAGTCACTTAACCCTCCATTGCCCCATGTAAGCCACATTTAGCCTGCCATGAGTGGGAAAGCGCGGGGTACAAATGTAACAAAAAAATAAAAGTTCCCATTAAAAACTGCATGCATTTAGAACCCCAGCTGACATCATAGAGGCTTTCCCCAGCCAATTGGCTGGCTGCTTGTTTCACTGCCCCCCCCCCCCCCCTTCTCAGCACTGTTTGCTACTGAAAAAAATCTCCTGCTTGTTGACCCCCCCCCCCCCCAGCTGTTTCTCTGCCCCTCTAAGCTGTTCTCTGCTCTCCAACACAGTTTGCTATTGAAAAATGCAAACAGACTGATCCTCCCAGAAGTCTCCCTTCCACAACAATAGCTCCAGACCAGATGGAAAATTTTGCACATTAAAGGTAGGTGGTCCTTTCTGTGCATCGCTCGGAATGCTCATTTTAATACCAATGAGCTCTTTGTAATACATTTGCATAGGATTATCATTACCTGCACCCCGAACGGTAGAAACCATATAGAACCCCTTTTGTGCATTAGACAACGAATAATGTGATTGCTAGAATGGCTAGAACAAGTTGAATTTAAACAAGTTTAAATCAGACGTTGGTAGTACGGTAAGCTTCAGTGGCGTACCAAGGGGGGGGCGGTGGGGGCTGTCCGCCCTGGGTGCACGCCGCTGGGGGGGTGCCATGGCGCGCGCCTGCTGCGACAGTTCCCTAACTTCTGTCGTTCGCTGCAGCTCCCTCTGCCCTGGAACAGGTTACTTCCTGTTCCGGGGCAGAGGGAGCTGCAGCGAACGAGCAAAGTTAGTAAACTTGCAGCAGACGTGCGCTGCGGCACCCCCAACCCCCCCCCCCCCCCCCCCCCCGCGGCATACACCCGGGGGGCGCTCTTTCGCGGGGGGGGTCCGCGCTGCATCGGGGGGGGGGCGCCGCCCTGGGTGTCCACCCCCCTAGGAACGCCACTGGTAAGCTTTGAGCATTGGCCCCCTAACAGTCTGTCCTCAACCAGTTGTCTCTCATATGCAAAAGATAAGGTAAGATACATGACACTTGTATCCCACACTTACCATCATAGTTCAATGTGGCTCACAAAAAAATAAACCGGGCCAACTCCAGGAAAATTGCATGGCAATAGTTAATCAACTACAGTTAAACACAACTAATTCACATTTAAGAATTTTCATAAATAAAAAAGTCAATAATTTCCATAAGACCAACTAATTGGATTGCTTTCTGAGATCAATTGATAATATACAGTGGGGGAAATAAGTATTTGATCCCTTGCTGATTTTGTAAGTTTGCCCACTGACAAAGACATGAGCAGCCCATAATTGAAGGGTAGGTTATTGGTAACAGTGAGAGATAGCACATCACAAATTAAATCCGGAAAATCACATTGTGGAAAGTATATGAATTTATTTGCATTCTGCAGAGGGAAATAAGTATTTAATCCCTCTGGCAAACAAGACCTAATACTTGGTGGCAAAACCCTTGTTGGCAAGCACAGCGGTCAGACGTCTTCTGTAGTTGATGATGAGGTTTGCACACATGTCAGGAGGAATTTTGGTCCACTCCTCTTTGCAGATCATCTCTAAATCATTAAGAGTTCTGGGCTGTCGCTTGGCAACTCGCAGCTTCAGCTCCCTCCATAAGTTTTCAATGGGATTAAGGTCTGGTGACTGGCTAGGCCACTCCATGACCCTAATGTGCTTCTTCCTGAGCCACTCCTTTGTTGCCTTGGCTGTATGTTTTGGGTCATTGTCGTGCTGGAAGACCCAGCCACGACCCATTTTTAAGGCCCTGGCGGAGGGAAGGAGGTTGTCACTCAGAATTGTACGGTACATGGCCCCATCCATTCTCCCATTGATGCGGTGAAGTAGTCCTGTGCCCTTAGCAGAGAAACACCCCCAAAACATAACATTTCCACCTCCATGCTTGACAGTGGGGACGGTGTTCTTTGGGTCATAGGCAGCATTTCTCTTCCTCCAAACACGGCGAGTTGAGTTCATGCCAAAGAGCTCAATTTTTGTCTCATCTGACCACAGCACCTTCTCCCAATCACTCTCGGCATCATCCAGGTGTTCACTGGCAAACTTCAGACGGGCCGTCACATGTGCCTTCCGGAGCAGGGGGACCTTGCGGGCACTGCAGGATTGCAATCCGTTATGTCGTAATGTGTTACCAATGGTTTTCGTGATGACAGTGGTCCCAGCTGCCTTGAGATCATTGACAAGTTCCCCCCTTGTAGTTGTAGGCTGATTTCTAACCTTCCTCATGATCAAGGATACCCCACGAGGTGAGATTTTGCGTGGAGCCCCAGATCTTTGTCGATTGACAGTCATTTTGTACTTCTTCCATTTTCTTACTATGGCACCAACAGTTGTCTCCTTCTCGCCCAGCGTCTTACTGATGGTTTTGTAGCCCATTCCAGCCTTGTGCAGGTGTATGATCTTGTCCCTGACATCCTTAGACAGCTCCTTGCTCTTGGCCATTTTGTAGAGGTTAGAGTCTGACTGATTCACTGAGTCTGTGGACAGGTGTCTTTCATACAGGTGACCATTGCCGACAGCTGTCTGTCATGCAGGTAACGAGTTGATTTGGAGCATCTACCTGGTCTGTAGGGGCCAGATCTCTTACTGGTTGGTGGGGGATCAAATACTTATTTCCCTCTGCAGAATGCAAATAAATTCATATACTTTCCACAATGTGATTTTCCGGATTTAATTTGTGATGTGCTATCTCTCACTGTTACCAATAACCTACCCTTCAATTATGGGCTGCTCATGTCTTTGTCAGTGGGCAAACTTACAAAATCAGCAAGGGATCAAATACTTATTTCCCCCACTGTATCTGCTAACCAAGGAATCCTTGCTTTTTGCAGGACCTGGATGCAGGACAGGATAAAGCACTGGAGCTCGTCAGCAGGAGCACAAGAGACAGCAGTGGACTATACTCTAGACTGTGTTACTGTTACAGACTGTTTCCAGCCTATGTGCAAATGTCTTGTCCTCAATTGCACACACCTAGTTGTGGCTCCATGGGAGTAGGGGGGGGAATTAAGGGGCCCTGGGAATGGATCAGTACACCATCTTCTCCACTGGTCTTGGGGCCAAGGACTCCCCCATCTTGTGACTGTTCTCAAGATTTACATCTCACATCTATCTTCACCGGCTTTATAGGCATCCACATCTGGTAGCTTTGTTCCCGCTTTGCACCCCATGTATCTCCCCAGTAGGCTCCGTCCCTATTTGTGTAGTTAACCCCATTCTCCTTTTCTTAGGTGGCCATCCATTCCCAGGGTTAAGGGAGGGGGGGACCACTGTATGTACTGATTGTCAATTCCAAAGCAGTGAACACACTCCTACAATCCTCCATAGGCATGTACCTTTTCTATGCAGTCCTGCAAACCATATTCTCTCTGGCCACAGGTGGAGCCTCTCATTATTTAATGTGATGATTTTCAATTTAAACATCCCATCCAATACATGCAATTAAGAAGATTTCAGCCAAGGAACTCAGGAAACAGAGTAACCACCAAGATCCTCTACAATAGGGGAAAAAACAGAGGAGTAATAACTCTGCTGAAATGGTAACTTGTTTATTTCCCCTGATGTACAGGTTGCAATATGCTAGGTTGATGAGTGTACCACACAGAGCCTTTTGGTTTGGGCAGCTGATGGTTCACCCCTCCCCTGCCCTGTTACTTTCCATGTCATCTCATAGGTTGGGTGTTGGGGACCTAACATATGGGGGTTGTGGCCACATGTGTTATAGGGGTGCTTTGTTTGTGATATGTGGGACCTGGAGGCAATGCTGCACACTCTATTTCAAGCCCGGGTTGTCCCTCCAGCCCTGCCGGTACCAGCGCCTCAGGGATTCCAGCTCCCTTCTGATGCCAAACCACCTGTAAAACACAAGTTTGTAGCTCAGGGATCAGGTGCTGGTCCTTCTTGCCTTCACATACATCATTATTTTGGAATCCTAGTTGTGCAGTTTTCCTCACATTGGCAATGAGAACTATCAATGGGTGGATGGAGGGGATAGATTACACAAGCACAGGTGGTAGGCACGTTAAGGTGGACATGGAGACAGAGAGTGCCATGGCAGCCTTTCTGTGTAGCATGTGCAGTATTGCAGGGATAGGCAGCGAGTTACAGCTGGTGTTTCTTTGGGAATCAGAATGTACTTTAGGCAGCTGCAGTCAATGTTCCCATCACTCTATAAGCAGGGCCAAGGAAGGGGGAAAGGGTACAGGTCTGTGCAGTCCCTCATGATAGCACTGCATGGGTGTATGAAGGGGTGCCCCCCATACTTTCAGGGCATTGAATGTGGGATACATTCAGACTTCAGCAATGCAAAGTTATTTTCCCTTCCATTCCATATTTATGGATGTGCACATATTGGTGAGGAAGCTTTTACATGCACTGCAACAGAAAAGGACCTCAGCGTCTGTACGCTGCCTATGTCTAGTGCTTGTACATTAATGGTGATGTGATGGGGAGAGGGGGACGGACATTGCTTAACATTTACCTTGCCAGAGTGTCTCTTATGTGGGTCCAGGCCCTAGCAGAGACTTTTCTGGGTGGCAGGTGTTGGTGCCATTTAAATAGGTGTCTTCTGTGCCTTAGTAATAGACAGACGATCAACTGGGTCTCCTAGGGAGAATAATTAGGTTCTTGCCTCAGTGACATTTCTGTGAATAAATGAACATTCCACCATGTGCAAAGCTATATATGGATATCTTGTACATGAAGGAGGCATCCTTCCATGACCGCACACTCCTTTGAAAATGCAGGGACAGCTGATGACGATAATTTTCTTTATTTTACATTTTCAAACATGTAAGTTGTTTTTCACCGTAGCTTTTAGACTTTTTAGTTCCATACGTCCATTTTTGGTATTTTTGTACGTAGGGAAACATTTATAATTTTTTTCAATTACACCTCTTTGATTTTGGATGTTTTTTTTTTTAAAAACATCCAGAGTCCAACTTAGACGTCACATCAAAAATGCCCCTCGATGTAACTTTGTGCTTTGAAAATATGCCGCAATGTCTATTTGAATGTCCATTTCACTCAGTATCATTTCTGCTATCTCTACTGCCAGTATTGTTCCACACAATTCTAATCTAATTCTAGTCCATCTGTAGCTTTCAAGTAGGCCACTGCAGCTATGGCTTTTTCAGAAGCATCTGAGAAGATGCAGGTCTCTGTGTGACAGAGTACCGAGTGTTGCAGGGATGTAACTGCATGAGATGTTCAGCTGTTCTAGAGTCTTTAGAAAATCTTTCCATTTCTCCCATTCTTGTCGCATTTCTTGTGACAGAGGGACATCCCACTCATTAATACCTTGTGAAATCTCCCTCAATAGGGATCTTCCTTGAATGGTGACTGGAGCCAAAAATCCCAGTGGTTTGTACAGACTATTGGCAATGGACAAGACATTTCTGCATGTATATGGTTTCTCTTGGGAGGAGACTTGAAAGGTAAGAGCATCTCTTTTTAGGTCCCAATGTAATCCAAGGCTTCTCTGAAGAGGAGCAGTGTCTACTCTTAGATCTAAATCCTTTAAATATTTGGCATGATCCTTGGCAGGAAACCCAGTAGCCACATGGTGATGATGTCTAAGTGAGCAGTATCTAGCTATAAGACTCGCCTGTGACTGGAGCAGAGTGTCTAGGTGTCTGATGTCATCTTTGGACACCCTTTGCCTGTATAAGATCATGCAAGAGCTGTGGCATGCAGCAGCTGCAGAGGCGTCACCAAAAAGGCATGCCTAATGGGGAATGTTCTTCCCCTTCAAGGCCATGACACTGATGACCAGTGTATATCATTGATATCCATCCCCAACAGCCCACCTTCAAACTTCATTTGGGGGGGGGGGGAGAGGTATCCTTGGATTGTGAGCATTTCCAAATGCATTCCTTTTGTCTATTGAGAAATGTCTTATCCTTCAAGCATGTGGCTCTTCCCCCCCCCCCCCCCCCCAGTCCACTTTTCCCTTTCTGTCTTGAGCCTTGGTAGAGAGGCAGAGTAGCAGGAAAAAAAAAGATAATGGGGGCTGCTCCAGATATCTTCGCCCCCCGGGCCTTGCATTGAAGAACACTGCCTTAGGAGCTTATGAGGGGCATTTTCAAAAGAAACGTCTAAGCTGGAACTTGGACGTCTTTGTAAAGCGTCCAAATTCGGAGGTGGGGAAAAGATCATTTTTGGGAAAAGATGGACGTCCATCTTTCGTTTCGAAAATACCAAGGACGTCCTTAGATTTGGACGTCTTTGAGTTTTGGCGATTTTCGAAACCAAAGACATCCAAGTCTAAAACGTCCAAATGCAAGCCATTTGTACATGTGAGGAGCCAGCATTTGTA
The DNA here is from genome assembly GCF_901765095.1 of Microcaecilia unicolor. Taxonomy (NCBI): domain Eukaryota; kingdom Metazoa; phylum Chordata; class Amphibia; order Gymnophiona; family Siphonopidae; genus Microcaecilia; species Microcaecilia unicolor. The sequence goes on from NC_044039.1 coordinate 107,618,968, forward strand.
GTACACTGGTCCCCCTGACATGCCAGGACAACAATGGGGCACCCTAAGGGGCACTGCAGTGGACCTCATAAAATGCTCCCAGGTACATAGCTCCCTTACCTTGTGTGCTGAGCCCCCTAAAACCGACAACCCCCAACTGTACACCACTACCATAGCCCTTATGGGTGAAGGGGGGCACCTATATGTGGAAAACCCAGATCCAAGAGTTACAAAAGCATTGACCTCTTTCTGAAATAAAATTTCAATATTTGATCATGATCAGATTCTAACACAAAGAAAGCAATTAGCATTGCTGAACTGGTTGATGCATTCAAACTGTCAGCAGAAATTAATGGTTCTTCTAATTGACTGGAACCAGACTTAGCTGTTAAGGTAGTTGGAACATAATAAACTCTATTAATCTGAAGAATACAATCCTATATAATAATTCTCACCTCCAACAGGATGTGCCTGGTACCGTGCCTGCTGGAAGTGGTCTGCTAGGCAGGCACCAACTGACCTCAGTGACATCAGTGACAGACAATTTGGCAAAGCAAAACAATCTGAGTGCTGGCCATTAGGACACAGGGTTGATAGGAGAGTTTTAAAAGACTGAAGGAACCGAAAGTGTTAAATGGGGGGGGGGGGGGGAGTTCTGAACGACTGAAAGACATGAACATTTGGGAAAGGAAAACAATCTGAATGCTGGCCATTAGGACACAGGGTAGATAGGAGAGTTTAAAAGACTGAAGGAAACAAAAGTGTTAAACTGGAGAAGGGGGGGGGGGAGTTGTGAATGACTGAAAGACATGCAAATTTGGGACAGGAAAACAATCTCAATGCTGGCCATTAGCACACAGGGTACATAGGAGAGTTTTAAAAGACTGAAGGAACCAAAAGTGTTCGGGGGGGGGGGGGGGGCAAGTTCTGAATGAATGAAAGAAATGAAAATTTACGAGAGGAACACAATCTGAATGCCGGGCATTTGGACACAGGGTAGATAGGACACTTTTTTTAAAAAAATGAAGGACGTGAAAGTATTACATCTTGGGGGAGGGGTGAGGAGGAAAGCGGTGGGGTATCCGGATATTGGGCGATAGGGCCACGGAGGTACATAGGCTTTTGAAAGCCTTAAGGAACCCAAAGTGTGGGAAGGAGGAGGAAAAGGAGGGGAGGGAACACGGGGTGAGGGGCATTAGGAACAGGGGAGGGGGCCCTGTCACACACTCTCATTCTCACACACACACTGTCACACAGACAGTCTTACTCTGTCACACACCCGCACATTCACTCTGGCTCTCTCTCTCTCAAACATACACACTCCCAGGAAAACCTTGCTAGCGCCCGTTTCATTCGTTTCCAGTAACGGGCCTTTTTTACTAGTTTTAATATATCTTTCATATCCTTCAAGAACGTGTCTCTAGATGAAACTCCATCCAACTTCAGAAAATAACATGCAGATTTCTATTCCTGAATATATCTTCCAAAGTTTCCAGTTTCTCATGAATAACAGTATTATCTTTGATCAAAATTGAATCAACAGACTCCATTTAAAAAAATCTCAACCCTACAGTTTCAAACTTCTGATCAAAAGCTGTTAATTTAAGTGAATATTCTGAAATAGTAGTTGAAAGATTACCAAACTAAATAAATGAAAAAAAAGAACACCCCCACAAAACAAAATGAAATAAAAACATCTGTCTCTCCACAAAATGCTGCTGCCACAACTTAAATTATTTAAAAAATCCGCTCCCCCTCCTTAGTAGTGTTCTAAGGGAAACAGTGACCCCTTTTGGCTCCTACCCCACTGGTGCAGCTTACCAAGATGACACTGGCCTCTAGTCAAGTAAGCAAGGTACAGCAGCAGGGTAAGATCCAAAGGGGATCATTCCTGCCCTAAGAACACTATAAATGGTAAGCTGGGATTCCTGGGCGGGTTGAATGGGTAGGAGGAAGGTTCATGGGGAGAGGGGGGTTTAAAAATGATTAAAGAAATGGCAGCAGTGGTATGGGAAGAGGGAAAGTCATTGTGTTTAAGAGTAAAGGGTAATGGATTTGATATACTGCCTTTCTGTAGTATAATCAAAGCAGTTTACATATATGTTCTAAGCAGGTACTTTCTCCAAAACATGTAGGCCAAAACAAAATGAAAAGGGGGGGGGGGGGGGGGGAAACCTTCCTTATTTTTTAAATTTTATCTTGTTTTATTTTCAAAACAAAAAGACAGTATTTCCCTAAAAATGACTGCTGAAAAGAGCTTGTTACTCATTGGATGGTTACATTTCCCCATGCTTGGGTTACTTTTAGACGTGTCAGAATATCTTGCATGCAAAACATACTGCAATCCAAGAGAGGCCAGAAAATAGAAAGTACTCTGGCATTCTAGCAATTAGATGCTGTAAAAGAAACCTATCTTCTTCCTTGTTTCTTGGGTTAGATTTAGCCTATATTAATGGCCCTTACCATGGCACTTTTAACTAAACAAGATTGGTGTTCTTGCCTCCTTGGAGTGTCAGAACAGCTGAGGTTTGCATTGCATCCTCACAATCCCAAGGACTTGCACAAAACCACTTTTATTTAGCTAAGAGGACAGTGGTAAGTGTCATTAATTTATAGAAGATCTTTACCTCTGGTTCCTACTGTTTGCCAGGGAAGAAACATACAGCAGACAAAACACAGATTTTGATATATATATATATATATATATATATATATATATATATATATATATATATATATCTCCCTTTTTAACTTTGATATATACAGGAACCTTTACCACTTAAAAACAGCTGTGTTCACCATTATACCATTATATTCTATTTTGAATTCTTTCTAAAGCTCCCAGTTATTGGTTATTGCATTTTGCAAAAGAAATCTTTCTGAATGGTTTATTCACCACTTGAGAACATAACCTCAACCTCTGAATAAACGAGACACCCTAGAATACTAATCCCTTTTGCCTCCCACCCTCACTGCAAATAGAGGGACATGTGAGACATAATTAACTATTTTCTCTTTAGGAAAATTTAGGCAAAAGGAACTTTGGTCTTTGTTAAGCATGCCTAGACTTTTGCCAGATTTGTAGCATGTCAAAACTACTACTTCCCCCCCACCTCAGCCATTTATGGACCAAGAATGTCGACTTATTGTTAATGATTAGTTTCCGTTTGCCTCCAACAAAAACAACTAGCTGGCTAGTCAATCTCAGCCAGTGTCTATTTATGAACAAAACATGTCTGAATAGAATGTCCTGCATTTGTGGCTCAACAGCATTGAACATGGTGAAATCTGACAATTAACAAAAGAAAGCGAACAGCTTTTTAAATCCTGAAGAACATTAGCTTCGGGTGCCCTTTTTGTTCTGATTTTTGTGGCTTAACACTCTGAAAAGGCCACCTGGTGGGCTGCTGCTTTGCGATTTTTATTAAATGCAGCGTTTGCATAAAGAACACTTTCCAAAATAACCCTGTGTTATTATTCACTTATGTTATGGGAAATCTACATTCAGAAGCTGCAGTATAGTATGAGAGCTTTTTCCCTCCCCACTTCCTAAGTGAAGTTTAAAGTTACGCATTACTCTCTAAGTGCATGCCTCCTGCAGATGCAGAACATCTTACTCAGAAACATTATACTTAAAAAATGAGAGAGAACAGGAGTGTGATATGGCGATTAGGATTCATGGGCCACAAAGCTTTTAAAGTGGAAAAGACTGGTGAGTAAACTACCAGTCAGGCAAGGGTGAAGCAATGTGAAAAGACATCAAATCAGACAATTGGTAAATGTTAAGTAGCTGTAGTGGTCTTGATGAAAAGTGGATTCTTTGCAGGATTTGAGGAGTAGTCTAGTGGTTAGAACAGCTGATTGAGAACTAGGGAACCAGGGTTCAAATCCTCTGTTTCCCACTAATGCTCTTTGTGATGTTGGGAAAGTCAATTCATTCCTCATTGCCTAAGGTACAAACGTAGGACCTGATGCATTAATGTGAGATGCACTTGGTGGTCTACTTACTGAGATGTGCTATACAGGAATTAGAACATGCCAACAGCATGTGATAATTCCCACATTAACTCCCCAATGGGTGCAAATGGGGATCAAACGGGCGAGGACCATGCCTTACTGCTGACACAGCAGACAACACAGGGCTGTTAGCCATCTGTCTTCATGTCCCTCCCCTCATGCTTTGCCCAGCTTCTTAAGACTGAAATCTCTTCACACAAGGATATATTATATGTGAGCAATTGTCACCATTGTAGAATTCTACATAAATCCAGTAGCACTATAAAAATGATAGTTGTTAAGTATCTTCCTTACTATTGCCTCATCATCTATTAAGCATGTTAGACAGCACGGTCTTTGGGAGAGGGACTCTATCTTCGCCGCTAAACATTTTTTTTATTTTGCTCTATCTTAGCAGAGATGGTTCCTGACAGCAGTAGTGTTGGCAGGCAGCTCCATTTTTCTTCACGAGACCCTCTTCAGCAGCTAGTTGGTACTTAGAAATTGCCACACACAAGCCCCAGGAACATACCTGGGAACTTTTCAGTTGTGGTCACCCTAAGATTTAGTGTGGAGGAGTGGCCTACATACACTCTCATATATACTTTATCTTCCCTTTCCTCTCCCCCTCCCTAGCACCTGGAGATTGTCTAGGTCACTCCATAGATGCCTTCCTCATGCCCAGAAAACATCTCACAGGTCAACAATGGAGAAGGGGGTGTGAGAGAGGTTACCTATTCTTAACCTCTGCTAAAAGGACTTAGGAAGAACTGCATCAGTAAAGATTGAAAATTCACAAATGCCCTTTCCATCCTCTGGTCTCACCTCCTCATCTTAGCTGAGCTGTACTTCAAGTAGCCTCATTTTCTTCTACCCTAGACTTTGGTGATGCTTAGCATGCATTATTTTAGAGTTGGTGGTAGCTGTGTACCACTGCTTCCCTATCCTCAGGGCCAGTGTTAGACATGCTGGGGGCCAAGGCAGAAATTAAGGAGGGGCCCCCTAATCCCCGCTCTTCCCTGCCCCCTTCCTCTATTTCCCCACCTATCATTACTACCACCTATAAAGCAACCTTAAATAACTTCTTCACACACAAAACACAGATAGACCTTCACCAAATACAGAGCAGGGGTTCACAGATTAGAAATATGAACACTAAAACAGAACTAGGAACCCCAAGAAATTAAACTCGGCAAGTACTGTAACACTGGAGAAATAAAAATGCACTTATTTTATACTGAACACAATCAGTGGTGTAACCACTAAAGGAGGGGGATGACTTAGACACTCCAAAATTAACATCTCCTTTGCTGTAGCTGGTGGAGTTTCCCCAAACCTCACCAGCTGATGACCACTTCCTTCCCCTCCTCAGGTCCAGTGACCAGAACTCTCCAAGCTCTGTAGCTAGCAGCAGTATTCCAGTTAATAAATTCAAAATAAAACACTTTTTTGTACATTTGTCATGAGGACATTTTGTTTTTTCATCATCTTGGTTCCAGTTTCTCTTTTTCTGCTTTCTTGTCTGTCTTCTGCTAATTCTCTTTCCAGTGTCTGCTCTCCATTTTTATTTTCTCCTATCTTCACTCTTGTTCCTTTCCTTCACTACACCTGTCTCTAACATATTGATTTTTCCCTTTCATCTATTTCCTCCCATTTCTTTCCTTTTCTGCCTCTGTCCACTCAAATTTCTCTCTCTCTCTCTCTCTCCCTCTCCCTCTTCTTCATTTTAATTTTCAGCTACCTGTCAATTTTCTAATCTCCTTTCAGTCCCTAGGTGTCCTGTTTCCCATCTCACGCTTTTCCAGCCTTCTATTTCCCTCCATCTACTTCCCATTACAACATTTCTACCTCTGTACTGACTATTCCCTCTCACTCATCTTCTTGCCACCCCCCCCCCCGCTTGACTTCTCCTACATTTGCAGAATCTCCTCTCCCTCTCGCCACTCTTGTAACCCACTGCAATCTCATTGCCTGACATCTCCTTGTCCCTTTCCCTCCACCCCCTAGCATCTTTCTCTCCCATCTCTTTTCCTTCCTGCCCCCCCACAGGTCCATCTGTCTCCGCACCCCATGGTCCAACTTTACTCCCTCTCTTTTCTGTTCTTCTATCCTCCACCCTTGATGTGGCATCTTTCCTCCCTCCATCCCATTATTCAGCATCTATCTCTCCCTTTCACCCCCAGATTCAACATTTCTCCCTTTCTCTTCCCTCCCACCCCATTTCAACAGTATGAACCTGCATCACAGGTTTCCAGGAATTGTCCTTGGGGCCAAAACCTTTCCGGGAGAGCAGATAATATAAATGTCCCCTTCAATATTTGGAATCCAGGATATCATCTACCTTGAATTCAGGATCCGGGTTGATGGTTGGAGTATGAGCCACAGGCCACTCTGGGTGCCATTTGGAAGAAACAAAAGATTTTAGGATGGAAACATGAAAGGCATTATGAATGTTCATGGAGGATAGAAGACGGAGGTGGTAGGTTACAGACCTGATGCATTCTCGGATGCTGAAGGGTCCAATGAGTCAGGAAGTGAACTTCTGAGAGGGAAGTCAAAGTTGTAGGTGTTTAGTACTGAGCCAGACCTTTTGTCCAGGATGGAAGACAGGAGCTGTATTTCAGAGTCGATCTGCTCATCTCTTGAAGACAGCGGTTGCCTGCTGAAGCTGATGTCGTACCTGAGCCCAGACATTCCAGATGCCAATGGCCACCTGTTGGGTGGCAGGGCTATCTGATGTTTCGGGCACGAGCAGTAGTAAATGAGGATGGCAACCATACACTCTGGTATGGCGAACGCCATAACGGAACATTGTAAGCCACATTGAGCCTGCAAATAGGTGGGAAAATGTGGGATACAAGTACCACAAATAAATAAATAAATACACCGCAAAGAACAGGGATATCTGTGAGGAATTGTGTATATGGTTATTGTAGGTGAATTCAGCCCAAGTAAGAGGTTCAATTGTCTTGTCATTTGTTGATGTAAAGTCGGAGGAAGGTCTTCAAAATCTGATTCACTCATTTGGTTTGTCCATTGGTCTGTGGGTGATAAGCCGAGGAAAAATCCAATGTGACACTTAAAAGAGCAAACAGGCTTCGCCAGAAGCAAGAACTAAACTGCATTCCTCGATCACTAAGTATTCGTGAGGGAAGACCGTGTAATTTTGTTCGGTAGGAGTAAATTTTTTTAGTGAAGTAGAAGCATGGGTGCAGCCGTCCCACTGAGATGCTTATATATTTCCATCTTGGAGGTAAGTAAAAATCATCCCATTTGTTATGATTTTTTTACTTTCAGGTTTAGAGCTCCACTATATTTTTTAAATGTAAGCCACCTTGCAGTGTTTGTAGGAAAGGTGGTATATTAAGAGAAATAAACCCAAACTACAAACTATAACTGTTGGGACAAAACATGTAGCACTACAATCAAGCACTATTTTACATTATGAACCTGATTTTTCACAGACTTTGGTTTTGTTAGTTTTCATGCAGAGGTGTGTTCCTGTAATAGGCATCAAGCACATTGCTGACACATCAAGGCTAACAGAGGCAAAACAACTGTTCACAACAACTTTTGTTTATTGTACTGGGAACCTTCATGGACAAGAAGAAAACATTGAAGGCCTAATGAGCCAGGTCTTTGAGCCTCCAAAACCACAACATTGGCAAACCTTAGGCTTTGTTATTCTAGTCAGCATGGCACCAAAACCAAAGGAAAGGGTTTAAGACCCCCCTTCCATTAGCTGATTCTAAAGAGTTAGAGCATGTTCCAATAAGGTGTCAAAGACTTATATACTTGATGCAGTTCAGTCTGTCAGAACACAGGCCTGACACGACACTTATGGCAGAATACCGCAACATCTTTTAAAAGCTACAGAATCTGAGACAGTCCAGCAGATCAAGGAAGTCAGTACTTATGAAATGGCTTAAGAGATGTCAAGGCTAATGTCCAATTTGTTCTTTCATCAGATCAGAATCATTACAGAAAGGAATTTAAAGCTCCAGGTAGTGTTACGAGTTGTGAGGAATGCATGACTTAACTGTATGAAATGCCCCATTTCTGGCGCTGTCCAGGGTCTGAGAGGGCGGGGAGCCTCCTTTGAACCCTTTTACTTCACCACTCGGTGCCTCCACCTGGGAAAAAGAAGTGGTTAGTGGGTTTGGAGACCCATTTCTCCTCCCAGGAACTCAGTCTAGGGTTCAAACCCCCTGTGGGATGCAAGCTGGCAGTTAATTACAACTACCCCAGAGGACCATTGGTTCCCAAAACACTTTCCAAGATTAAATCACTCCATAGTCCAGCATTTTATATGAAAAATAACTACAACTTTTATTTAATTCGCAACTGGCAACTCAGTCAATTAAAAAAAAAAATAGATAATAGTATAATACAGTCAAGTGAAATCAGCTTGTCCATGGTGAAGGTATTTACAGGAATGTCAAATCAACTATGTACATTCTATACAGTTCCTCTCCTTTCTCATCCCTTCTAATGGCAATGATTTCCAAACAGCTACACTCCTTCCTTGTTCAGGTCCGGATCTGACTTCTTCAATGAGATGAGGCTCTCCTTAGCTTAGTCTCCAGTCTCTGTTTCTGTCAATAGTGACTCTCCTTCTTCTTTAACCAGCATTTCACTGATCTTAACCAGGGACTCCCCTTCTGTTCTTCTCTGAACTAATGGCAGGGGAAATTTTAGGGCAACCAAAAGACTATGTGCATGCACATGATAACACTTTTATCTCCTCCTAACTCCTCCAAGAATGTCACTCATCTCTCCTACTGCACCATCTTGCTGCATTTTATTTCCTAACCCATCCTCTTGGGCTGGGCTTACTCCCCACCAATGTACCTCCAGGATACTCCCCCCTATGAGGAATGGCTGAAGCATCTAGAGCTCTTCAGCTTGGAGAAAAGACGACTGAGGGGAGATATGGTAGTGTTGTACATTTGTGGGTAGTGGGTTTTGGGGGGAGGGGGTTGGGTGCTCAGCACCCGTGGTAAGGGAGCTATGCATGTGGGAGCGTTGTCTGAAGTCCACCGCACTGACCTCTAGGGTGCCCAGTTGGTGTCCTGGCATGTCAGGGGGGCGAGTGTACTACGAATCGTGGCCCCTCCCATGACCAAATGGCTCGGATTAGGACGTTTTTGAGCTGGGCGTTTTTAGTTTCCATTATCGCTAAAAAAAACAAACGCCCAGCTGAAAAACGTCCATTTTTTTTTCTCGAAAATACGGTCTGTCCCGCCTCTTCACGTACCCGTTTTCGGACATAGACGCCCATGGAGATAGGCGTTAAGATATGTAAACACAGTAGGATAAATACTTTCTTTTGTTTTTAGGGCACCAATAGTGGAGGTTCGGCTCCTAACGAAGTGAATGCGAAACAGGAGCTCGCTGTAGAGCGAACCTACTAGAAAACGCCCTAACAAAGATAAGTGTTAACAACTGCATAAAAGTATAAAATGTATGCATGTTAGCAACATAAGAGGATTTTTGACTAGTGAGGATGCCCGCCTGAAACCGCATAGGTAAACGAATGAACCAGCGGCAGAGCGGAGCGGTGCTGTTCAAAACGTAGAGAATACACACTGGGTTTCTGAAGTCTTTTTGCCTCTTAATAGGTGACTGTGTGAAAGTTGTTCAATTTCTTTATTAAGTTTTCAAATTTACAAGATAAACACTTATAAATCAGTAACCCAGCAATGTAATTACAGAGATTGCATTATTCCTTATATATGAAAGAAAATATTCCCAACTTCACTTAATTTTGCGTTCTCTACAATGAGTAGAAATATAATAAACAATAAGAAAATATAGCTTGCTTTCTTAGACCACAATCCTAGGTGGGGGTAAGGAGAAAACTATTTTAAGGAGAAATAATGCATTTGTTACAGAAGTAAATGGCCTGGCTCGTAAAGTTAATAGTTTGCAATTGGGATATTAGATTTTGAATTCAAACAGCAAACACTGGGTGAATTGAATGGATAACCATCTGGAAAATAGGTTTCAAAAATACCAATTTGGATGTTTTGAGAACAGAAACGTCCAAATGGTGCTTTATGACGTTTTTGGACATTTTTCTCTTTTGAAAATGAGTTCCTAGGGTACGTATCCACTTCTCTTGACTTCAAAGAAATCTTAGAAGAAAAAGAAAAACTGTAAATGCAGGTGTGCTGAAGGTGCAAGTAACTGTGCAAAGGTAACCCTCACTGCCCTACAACTTCATTTTGATGTTTTCAAGAAAAAAAAATGTACCTGATGAACATTATACTTTGGAAACAAATAAATACTGGTTGACAGCAGTAGGATATTAACATTTGTATGTAATATAAAAGGATTATGGAAACGCATTTAACCTATAATGATATGACAACAGAATTTTGAAATCAAGTTGATCGTGATGTCCCAAGAGAGATCAGTAGTTAAAGCATGAAAATATTATGGATCTGTGGTGATCATGTTTTAGTAAGTGTGGAGGGGCATAATCGAATGCGAACGCCCATCTCCATGGGCATCTATGTCCGAAAACGGGTATGTGAAGAGGCGGGACAGACTGTATTTTCGAAAAAGATGGGCGTCCATCTTTCGTTTCGAAAATACGGTTTGGAAGGACCAAATGCCATGGATTTGGTGCTTTCTGAGATGGGCGGGTTTATTTTTTAGCGATAATGGAAACTAAAAACGCCCAGCTCAGAAACGTCTTAATCCAAGCCATTTGGTTGTGGGAGGGGCAAATGTACAACACTACCATAGCTCTTAGGGGTGAAGGGGGCAACTACATGTGGATACAGTGGGTTTTAGAGGCCTCCCATTTACCACCACAAGTGTTACAGGTGGGGGGGATGGGCCTGGGTCTGCCTGCCTGAAGTGCACTGCAGTACCCACTAAAAGTGCTCCAGGGACAGGACTTGTTGCTGCTGTATAACCTTGGCACAGCAGTTGACACCTGAACACTAATCTCGCTGAAATGTCCTTTATTTGAATAAGCACCTTTACTCATAGTTAACTGCAGATCAGAGGTTGTGCCCCACTGGCAACGAGTCTCGCTGGTACTGAGATTAGCAGTAGGTCCGAGTTGGCAGAATGGTGTACAATGCCCTCTTTCAGCATTCAAGATAAGAACTAAGGCCCAGATGATCAAAAGCCCTGCGCTGTTCCAAACAGCGCCCTAAAAATAGCGCCGGGACAGCGCAGGGCTTTTCTGCATCGATGATCAAAGATAATGCATGCAAATCTAAGCAGCGCTATTATCTTTGATCATCATGTTTAAAGTGCGGGAGAATTGTGCCGAGCGCCTCCCGCACTTGTTTGACAGGTCTGGGCTGTCAAAAGCCCAAACCTGTCAAACAGCCTGCCCGAACCCCCCCCCCCCCGCCAAACCCCCATAACTCGTGGTGGCCGCCTCCGGCCAAACGCTATCCCACCCTCCTTCCCACTCAGGGAGGGGGGGGGGGGCTGGAGGTTCGGTGGGTCTCCAGCCCACCCCAACTCCTCCCCCCAAGCGTTCTGAATCCATGGTCCCCCCAGCGTTCTGATTCCCTGGTGGTCCGTGGTCACCCACCCTCCCTGCCGGTCCCCCCCGGCTGGCCCCCCCTACCTTTTGTTGGAGGAGGGACGCAGCCTGCCTGCCTCCCTCCTCTTTCGACGCCGCTGCAAAATGGCGGCGCCCAGCCCTGCCCAGCGCATCCCAGGATGCAATGGGCAGGGCTGGGCGCCATCATTTTGCAGCGGCGTCGACAGAAAGAGGAGGGAGGCAGGCAGGCTGCATCCCTCCTCCAACAAAAGGTAGGGGGGCCAGCCGGGGGGGCCGGCAGGGAGGGTGGGTGACCATGGACCACCAGGGAATCAGAACGCTGGGGGGGACCATGGATTCAGAACGCTTGGGGGGGGAGGAGTTGGGTGGGCTGGAGACCCACCGAACCTCCAGCCCCCCCCCCCCGTCTCTGAGTGAGAAGGAGGGTGGGAGGGTGGGATAGCGTTTGGCCGGAGGCGGCCACCACGAGTTATGGGGGTTCGGGGAGAGGGCTGGAGACCCACCGGATCTCCAGCCCTCCCTGGGCATGGAGGGGCTCAGATCGTCGGGGGGACCGGAGGTCCTCCGGACCTCCAGTCCCCTGTTTGCGTTTGCTTTGGGGGGGAACAGGGGCCTGCCAGCATGCAACTGCATGCTGGACAGGGCTCACCATTCCTCCCCAATGATCCGCAAAGTCTAACGCCAGCTCAGAGCTGGCGTTGATTTTGCCACGGCCAGCGACCCAATCTTTGGCGCGCTGGCCGCTGATCATTGGGGATGAATGCTGGAAGCCCTGTTTAGCATGCATTTGCATGCTACTTGCGTTAAGAGCCCTTGAGTGCATTGTTGCAGGCGCTCGAGTGCATACTCCGGTGCTAGTATGGCGTTAACAGCCTCTAGCGCCGGAGTTTGCTTTTGATCATGAGGGCCTAAGTGCTGTAACGTGGCTGTAACGTGGCTAACACATGAAAGGGATCTAAAAGTGTCTTACACAAATGGCCACTACCTCATGGACTACCGGAAACAAAACAGGGCACACTCTGACCCAGTAAGCAGAGGGAAAAGCACCATGGGAGTAGAGCCTACCAACTACCAACATCATGAGCATTTAACACAAGCTAGTGGAATCACGGAGCCCACTACCCTACACCCACCACAATGCATTGCTGATGTGACTCTGCAGTGCCCTTAACGGAAAAGGTGTCACACTCACCTGAGACCCACATCAGAACCAGGGAAAGGCTGTCAGAGAATAGAACGCATTCTGATGTCATGGAGGTGGGTACGGCATTTGAGGCTGGCATACAGGCTGGGAAAAAAAGTTTGTAAAGTGTTTTTTTTTGGTTGGAGGGGGTTAGTGACCACTGGGGGAGTCAGGGGAGGTCATCCCCGATTCCCTCTGGTGGCCATCTGGTCAGTTGGGGCACTTTTTTGGGACTTGGACCTGAAAAAAAAGGTCCAAATAAAACAGACCAAATTCTCGTCAAAAACGCCCTTCTTATTTCGATTATCAGCTAAAGACGCCCATCTCTTCTCGGCCGATAACCACACCCCAGTCCCGCCTTTGACATGCCTCCGACATACCCCCGTGATCTTTGTTGGTCTCCGTGACAGACTGCAGTTGAGGACGCCAAAAATTGGGTTTCGATTATACTGATTTGGGCGCCCACGGGAAACGGATGCCCATCTCCCAATTTGGGTCAAAATATGGGAGTCTTTCTCTTTCGAAAATAAGCTGGATAGTATTGTTAAGATTTATAAAAATCAGCTAAGATTCAAGCATCTATAACTCAGATCCAGTTTGCATGACAGCCAGGAGTTAATGAGAGGTAAGATGGGAGGTGAGAAACAGAGAATAAAAGGTAGTGAATAAATGTGAGAAGAGATGGAAGGTCATGTATTGTATATCACAGCTATATGTCGGAAACAAGCAAGGGAAATGGGGATTGCTTTAACACAGGAAGGCAAATAATAATAAAAAAATGAACTTAAACCTCTCATTTCCCCCCCCCCCCCCCCCCCCCCCCCCCCCCCTCCAACTGAAAATAAAAAGACATGAAAGGCTTCATAGGAGTATATCAAGGAACGAAAGAAGGAAGGATGTCAGCTTTGAAATTGGATTTTCCTACAAAGGTACCTTCTGATAAAAGCCTCATTGTATTTCCTTTTTCATGGAAAAGGTTTTAATTTTTTTACTCTGCTTTTGTGTTGAGAGAAATTTCCCTTATCTCTGTCACAGACTTTTTTTTAAGGCATCTGCCTGATTAAGAGCTATTTGTAATGAATGAATATATGGCTAGTTGTAGCAATGTGCTTTTGCATGCTTATTAACTGACCAGAGCTGTCTTGAAAGAGTTTGTAAAAAGAAAAGCTTTCATATGTTTTTTTTCTCTAACTATATTTCTCTTTCATCTCCATCACGATTGTATAATCATGTTTGGCAACTACAAATGGGGTAAAAATAAAATCATGGAGGTCATGAGAAACAAGGTTGCTTATCTCTCATGGACATCTGATCTCTACTCTAACCTGTAACTGGTCAGTCAGGTAGCTCATATTACATAAGACTATAAGAATAGCCCTACTGGATCGGATCAAAGGTCCATCAAGCCCAGTAGCCTGTTTCCAACAGCGGCCAATTCAGGCTACAAATATCTGTCTCAAAAAGTAGCAATATTCTTAGGCCCTGCCCTTTCCTGTTGGAAGACAACCCATATGGAGTACCTGGGCAAACAGTTAAAGACTATAAACGTGTGCAGACTCTCAAAGCTGTTGCTGTACAGAGCCATTGGAAGGGGTAAGAAAGTTGACTGGTCAGAGCACTAGGCCTGGGGAGGTGCCAACATTCCATGCCACTGCTGCCATATATCAAGAGCAGGAGCGCCTCTGAGTTCTTATATTATTACTAACATATGGATATGTCATTGGAGTAGGACCCCTGTTGGCTGCCTGGATTGCAATTGACCAGGGAATGGCTTCACCATCCCTGTTCTGTTCATTACCCTCTCTAGTTGCTGTCTTTGCTTCTCCACTTCAAGTAAGAGGAAGGAAACCATTCTGTTTCCTTCCCCCATTGTGCCTATGGACTTGTAGTTCCAGTATGTATAAGAAGTGCAGAACTACACGTCTATAGGTGCAATGGAAATAAATCCAGAACTGACATCTTTTCTCTTATGATATGGAGCTTATTGGAAATTCCCCAAATTCTAAATATGGTACCTTAAGTTCTGCACGCTAAGAAGCCAGTCAGCACCGATAAATTGGTACTTAACCAATTAACAGCACTAATTGGTTTTAATGATAATTTACACACAACTTTCTAGGTGTATTCTGTAACATGGCGCGTGTAAATTCTAATATGCACAGTCGAAAAGCGGGCATGGCCTTGAGTGTGGAATGGGTGGGTTGCGGGCATTTCAAAAAACTATGTGCACTATTATGGAATACACCTGATCTCCGCCTAACTTAGATGCAGTTATTTAGGCCTGGTTTTAGGTGGCCTAAATAGGTGTGCCTAAATTTTAGTTGCAAGAATGGTGTGTAAGCGTAGTCTATAAACTACGCTTAACTTTAGGCATAGTTTGTAGAATCACACTAACCATGTGATTTTTTTGGTGCCGGTTTTTAAGGTCCCATTTATAGAATTTGGTCCAATGTGCTTTGTGAAACTACTTCTTCTGTTCATAGCAAGCACTATTTTAAAGCTTCCATGCAGCTAACTTGTTAAAGATTTGGTGACCTGTTACTGGAAACTGGACTAGGACCATTTATATTTTAGAAGGAACAGCTTTTTGTCACTACTGCTCTGAGCCTACTACTACTACTACTATTTAGCATTTCTATAGCGCTACAAGGCGTACGCAGCGCTGCACAAACATAGAAGAAAGACAGTCCCTGCTCAAAGAGCTTACAAAGAGCCTGGGGTTTGATTATGATTTACAACTGTATGGGTCCTAGTTGAATGACTGTACATGAAGAACCATTTGGGCATGAAATGGTGGAATTCTATCCCAAGAGAGATAAGACAACTTAGAAACTACTTGGCCTTCTGTAAATTCTTGAAGGCTTTTCTTTTCAGTAAATTCCTTTATTAGATGACTATATTGAATGATAACCAATGATTATTCCCTTGTTACTATCTTTCAACCGTGTTCTGTTTTAGTTTTCAACTATGTTCTATTTCATAGTTTTCGTATAATATGTTATCATTCACTACTTTGTACTGTTTTATTACTCATGTAAGCCACATAGAATTGAATAGCTGAATTTGGATAATGTGGGATACAAGTATCAAATAAATAAATAAAAATAAAAAGTGTTATAGTATGTGCTTACTCTTTGTGGATTGAGGCTTTCCCCTATGCCCAGGAGACAGCTGCTGAGGCCACCCACTGCCTTCTCCATGAAATCCTCCCCAGGTATGGTATATGTTCTATTCTTTACACTGATAATGGCTCCCATTTTCATAATGACTTGCTTTCTCTCCTTTGTACTGCTCTTTCTCTCAAGCAACATTTTGTTTCTATTTATCGACCCCAGGCGAATGGCCTGGTTGAACGGGAAAATGGGCTCCTTAAATGTACTCTCCATAAATTGATGACCTCCTCTTCCACAAGCCATGCCCTCCAGGTGGCTTGCACCCTGATTGACACTTCCTTGCCAGTGTCAGTCCGGACTGCTCCAGCTCCTATGCATGCCTACTTGGTGGGTGATCTGGTATATCAGAAAGTTCCCCGTCGACATCAGTGGTGGACTCCACTCTTCTCTTGACCACACCTCATCACTGCCGTGACTCCTCAAGCTGCATTGCTGGATTCTGACCCTCACTGGTAGCACCTTTCCTCTCTGTGACCATGTCCTACTCCTACTGCTACTGTCTTCTTCCTTGTTGGACTGTGTGCCCTCCTCCTCTGGACTCTTTGGACCATGACATCTCCACCCACTGACTAAACACTCCCTCCAGGATAACATGTATTTGCAGCAGATGACTGTCTCCACCTGCACTGCTTCTTTAGCGGACTGTGTTTGCAATAGGATGCCTAGTTCTACTGTGGCGGCACTTTCATGGACTGCTGTACCTGTACCCCTGAATGCTTTTGCAGTAGCTGGTAATATTTCTTGTTTTAACTCCTCTCTGACTGAATGCAGTAATTATTATGAGTTTGCTTGGCTGTCTGACCTATGGACTCCCCTTTCTCCTGATTTTCCCCCCGCCACCTCGTTTTCCCCGATTCCTTCCTCTCCCCCATTCTGTTTTTCTAATGATGGCCCAGGACTCTTCCTTGGCTGATCTACTAACTGCTCCCTCACTTGTACTATCAGTGGCTGCTGATATTACAGCAATGGTTCCTTGGCCTCCCCCTTCTGTTCTGTTTTCATTCCTTCTATCTCTCTTTCTTGCTTCTCCCCACAGGTCAATGCTTGTACCTTTCACCTACTAGACCAGTGTGCTCCTTCTGGTTGGCCTTTTGCTGATCCCTACACTTACCAGTGCCACTGGAACCATACCTGCCTCTTTACTGATTCCTCTAACTTCACTGATCAGCCATGTGGCTACTTTCCTAATGGCACTGTTGCCCTGAAATCACATTGGTTTGTTTGTGGCACCTCTGCATATCCTGGGCTCCCCACTAATTGGTCTGGTACCTCCTTTCTAGTCATTTTACTCCCAGTTTCATCCGTGTTCACATCTTCCCTCATTGCCCAAACTGTAGCTAATTTTTCTTCCTCACCCTCCTTCATATCTGTCCCGATCCCTTCTTTCCACTAACTCTGATTCTGATGATGTTGCTGCATCCTTCCTTGCTGCAGAGACCTATGTTAACTGTACCTCTCCCCTCTCCAAATCTAAGCATGACACCCTTTCTAGCACTGGCTGGCTTCCTTTAGCTAGCTTCACCATTACTGCTGAATTAGGCACCTCTATCCACCACTGGCAAGCATTAGTAGAAACTTTCTCGTCACAATACCCGTGCCCTTTCTGCCTTACAGGCTCAACTGAAAGACCTGACCCAATTTGTTTATCATAACCCTATGGCACTTGATTTTCTTTTGGCTGAAAATGATGGAGTTTGGTTTTATTAATGATTCTACTTGTTGCTCATATATTAACAACCAATCTGCTGTTGTTAATATTCACAATATCCAACGTGTCTCTTATGTTGACTCCTTTGTCTATGTGGGTGGCTTTACCTTTTCTTGGTGGACTTCTCTTTCTGCCTGGTTTTCCTCTTTGGGCCTGACCCACCGTGGCCTTCTTTTTGCCTCTTTGGGTTTTCTCTCTGTGTTCTTCTGCATTTGTTCTTGACTTCCAATTCGTTTGTCTCTTTGCCATTCAGCATCTCTCTCTGATATTCTTGTTCAACAGACTCAGCTGCAGCACCTGTCTCCACCTCTTGAGTCCACCTACACCCCTCTTAAGCCTTGACGTTCACCCTCTGAAGTGTATTCCTCCCTCTCAACCCTTGCACTTCATGCCTAGGACCTCTTTCTACATCCCTCCCCCGACTCAATTTTCTTTGCTGCCCTTGGCACCCCTCAGGTGCTCAATCAGCAGAGAAGGGAGTATGTATAGGTGCTAGCTGAATGACTATACATAAAGAGCCAGGCATCTGTGTGTGGGTATGAAGCACAATTGGCCCCTGTGGAGGGGGACGCTGGTGGCTTAGAGTTGTTTACAACAATGGGTGCTTTGATGGGTTGCCAGCTACCTTTGGAACATGGAACAACAGTGTGGGTGTGTGTGGGCGGACAGCAATGACCAAAGGGAGCACTGCAGGTGCATAATTGAATTTTGTGGGTTTGTGCTATGTGACTTTCCTGCACAAATATGCTGAATTGCCAAATATGTACTTCCATGCATGGAAACCGCTGTAACAACAACATTAGGTGATGTATGGTTAAACAGAAGGAGGAGTCCTACTTACTTTCACCTTTTTCTCTGACTCTCTTCCTACATTCCTTCTCATTGCTGCCACCACTGCTGAAGAGGCCTGCATCCTCAGCCACTTATAGCAACGCTTTGAGTATTTGTTTCTATTGTTCTGATGAAGACATTTTACTGATTGTTGTTGAATAAAGGTAATCCTTATGAGAAAGTGTATGTATGTATTTTTGTTTGGACTAGGGGACCAACAGAACTTAAAGGGCCTGATCTGGTTTTGAATTTCCAGGTATATAGAGGTGGTGAAAACATAGCCAGTGAAGTGCGATATTCAGCGCTAAGCTGGCTATGGTGAGCCACATGAAGATAGTACTGACTTTTATTTGGTCCTATTTATGTGGTTACCTTGGCCAATAAATGCTGAATATTAGTAATTAATTGACCAAGTGCTGACTGCCCCTGGTACACCCCCATAATAGCCGGTTTCAGCTTGGATGCTAACCAGACATTTTCTGTGGCACTATTTGGTTAAGTGCCACCAAATATTCACGGTTAGCCCCGGTGATTTAAATGGCCAGTAGCCTCTCCTGGCTGTTTAAATTGTTTTAAATATCAGGCCTAAAGGTTCTGTAACTTTGCAAATCTACCAAGTCTTTGAGCCCCAGAGTTTAAAAAATATTAAAGAGCTTTGTTTACTTCTTAAATTTGGAAAGCTTTAATAATTAATGAATAAGGCCTCTTTGAGATATATATATATATATATATATATATATATATATATATAACATTTTCACAGTCATCTTTAGCCCCAGTCCTTTTATCACAGTGTATAACTGTACACCTTTCCTCTGGCAAAATACAGTGGAAAGTTTTTCTTATCTTCATACATTATTACAGCTACTGTAATACCCTCGATCTACAAAATTCATATGGTTGAAAAACTCAAGAGCTAGAGAAAATTTCCCTGAAAAAAGAGCCTAAGATGTCTTAAGATAACCCACATATGTTTTATGCAGTAGAAGAAATCTCTCAAACAAATATCAGGAGATTTGAGATCAGAAATTTTGAATTTGAGGATATGTTTTTAATTTTATTGATTATAAGCTCACAAACTAAAAGGGACCAGTTTTCTGGGAGCTCCTGGTTCTGTGCCTGATTCATTTTGCTCCACCTCTGACCCAGCATTTGACTGACAACTGCAATTTCCCGGTTCTGTACCTGATTTGTTTTGCTCCACCCCCTGACCAAAGATTATAACTGACAACTGCAAGATTCCTGTTTCTGTTCCTGATTCGTTTTGCTCCACCCCCTTGACCTGATATTATAACTGACAACTGCAAGATTCCTGTTTCTGTTCCTGATTCGTTTTGCTCCACCCCCCTGACCTGATATTGTAACTGACAACTGCAAATTCCTGGTTCTGTTCCTGATTCATTTTGCTCTACCCCCTGACCCAAAAAATGTAACTGACAACTGCAAGTTCCCAGTTCTGTTCTCTTCTCCCTTTTGCCCAACATTGTAACTGACAACTGCAAAGTTCTCAGTTCTGTTTCTGATTCATTTTTTCTCCACCCTAACCCAAGATTATAACTGACAACTGCAAGATTTCTGATTCTGTTCCTGAGTCTATGGGTGCTACCTTATAGAATGGAGCATAGAGCATATATGCGTGTCACTGCTGATTATTGATGCCAGTGATGAGCATATGTAGCATGTACTTCTAGGTGCCCGTTTATGCTCTGTATATATTTTAAACTGTTTATATTTTATATTATTTTAATATATCTTGTGTTTTTATAATACTGCTTAAAACTGTCAGTTATTAAATTTAAACAAAAAATTCTACGTTTGTACCTCAGGCAATAGAACATCAGTTGAATCTGAACACTAGCTTTTCTTATTCACAGTACACTATTCTAAACACTAGGCTTTTTACCACTTCACTCTCAACCAAGTTTCATTGAAAAGGGATGGAAAACCCCATTGACTTTAATGGAAATTTATGAAACAAATCACTGAACACCTGAAAATGTATTGAATGGATGATTGGTCCACAAAGTGAACTGAACATTTTTTCCATGCATATCCATACACACATAACTAAGACAACACTACAGCAAGGGTGAATCAGAAACAGGAGTGATGGAAACCACAGGAAGAGAAATAATGAGGGACACAAAGGAAAAGACAATGACCTTTCCACTCCTTGGGGATTCTTTCTCCAGGACACAAAGAAACTTGTATAGAGACAAGTGCAGCTGCTTTGAAAACAGGCTGGATAACAAGTAGCTTGTAGAAATCAAGCAATTTAGAACTGAGCCAGGTAAAGGTGTTAAGGGTTAAATTTATTTGACATAGCAAAAATCATATTCACAGTCTGAGTGGTTTACAGTTGTGAAATGCATAAAATAAACAAGTAAACAGATAAATACTTAAAAGGCAGTTCCATGTATTCATGCATATGGGTATGCACCAAATACCTGCATATGTTACAGAAAGCTAGCACAGACATGGGTACAAGGCGGCTGTGAAGAAACAGTGGGGCAGTTTTACAGAGAAGCAGTAAGCCCAATGTGGCCTTACTGCTCACTCTTTCGGGACTGCCGTTGGTCCATCGTGGCCGCTGGCAGTAGTCCTGCCCCAAGTGTGCACCATTTCCGGGGGAAAAAAGTAAAATCCCCGGAAATGGCTTGCTCTGTTACTGCTGGGTTAACTCGGGAGCCCTTGCCGCATGGTCATGTGTGCTGGGGTTTTTTTTACCCGCTGCAGTAAAAAGGGTCCCCGCTGCCAGCGCAGAGCTATTTTCCCCACAGCTTGGTAATAGGGCCCTTCTGTGTTTTAAGCCTGTAAAATATATAGGATATTTTCCTGCATTATGTCCTGAAATGTATTTCTTCTATATGGCCAGCAGGTGTTGTTTCTTTGCTGTAAAGCTGTTATAGAGAAATTAATTTTATTTTCTTTAGTTTTAGCACACAAACAGGAAGCAAGAAGCAGTATATTTTTAAAATGTTCTTGCTCTGGGCTCTGATTGACCCAGAAGCTCATTTTAATTTGGAGAATACTGGCTTTTGCTTCAGTTTAGCCAGGAAGAAGAGAGAGACAGATCTCTTTGCTAAGGCCATGTAAACAGTTACATTTGATAACTTGTGAACAGCTATATGTCCTGATCTTCCCAGGGACGTTTTAGAAAGTAAATAAATGTGTAGTTAGTGTTCTAATTGATCCACATTTCAGTTACCTGTTATTGTTTGCAGATTGCACTTTTTAAGTTACACTGTTCAATTTTTAAGACAATAAACAATTTAGTTTATTGCCTCTTTGTCTGGACTGATAAGAATCTGGGTGGTTTGTGTGTTGGGTCTGTGAGTGCTTTCTGAGAACTGTGGGACCACTGGAAGTGTGGCCTCCAGTAACCTAGAAATCAAAGGGGATAATTTCAGAGCAGGAGACTAGCCCAGAGGTAAATTGTGACCCAGTAGGTGGGAGAAGGGTGCCAGTGTAGAGCACAAGTGGCAGGTGTAGGTGGACCTGAGCTGTGCTGGAGATAAATTCTCTAAGTGGTTGCGGGTTAACCCCAGTCAGGTGGCTAGGTATTTTATGATAGCGTTACTAATTTGCACTTAGACATATATGTGGTTGGCACCATTCTGTAACATATACAGGCACTGATGTTCCTGCATATGTGTATGAGGGGGGGGGGGCAAGATAAGGGCAGAGCATGGATGGGCAATGGGCAGAATTGCCAGATTCGTACATTACTTACAGAACAGTGTAAGTTACATGCAAAAATGTTGCAAGATAGCCACAAACATATACACCTGCCATTGACATGGTATAAGTGATTATGGCTATATATTGGCACATATCTCCTTCCTGCATACTTAACATTATAGAATACTACATGGCGTTATTGTTTCTAGAACTCATTTCTTGACATAAAGTTCAGCACCCTCTGCAGGGTCTCATGATGTGGTGAGACAGGTAATATGAGTCTTTGCTCTGTTCTAGGGGCCCCCCTCCCAGTCTCTCTCTCCGTCAAAGTCAAACTTGATATTTACCAGATAAATTGATCCCTACAATATTGTTTAACAGTTTATGGACAGATCTGTGATTTAAAAAGGAAACTGTCATGACCTGCAAAATTCAGAGGAAAGACAGAAAGAAGATGTGGCAAAGCAAGAACAAGATGATTGATGGAGTGTTGCCTGATACATAGAATAGGCTGTGAGACTTTACACTATGAGAACTTAGCAGAGCAAGGCATAAACTTTCTGCCATAGCTTAAAACTTAACTATAACAACCTATACCATTAAAGCATTGCCAGAAGATAGCAGCGCAGAACCTAGTTCAGTCTTCATGGTAATAACTTTTTCTGGTATATCAGAAGCAGAAAGCCTGTGAAGTAATGAATGACACTGTTAGACCATCAAGGAGTAGAAAGGGCACTCAGGGAGGACAAGGTTATAGTGGGGAGACTGAATGAGTTCTTTGCTTCTATCTTTACTGAAGGGGGATGTAAGAGTTCTATGTGTGCCAGAAATGGTGTGACAATACAGAGAAACTGAAACAAGCCTCAGTGAACCTGGTAAATGTACTGAGCCAAGTTGACAAGTTAAAGAGTAGAAAATCATCTGGACCAGATGGTGTACACCCCAGGATACTGAAAGAAGTTTCAGACATGAAATTGCAGATCTACTATTAGTGATCTTTAACCTGCCATTAAAATTAGCCATGGTGCTTGAAAATTGGAGGGTGGCCAATGTAATGCCAGTTCTTTTAAAAAGAGCTTCAAAGGTGATCTAGGAAATTTCAGGCTGGTAAGCCTGACCTCAGTGCAAGGCAAAATAATAAAAACTATTATAATGAATAAAATTACTGAACACATAGACAAACATGGTTTAATGGAACACAGTCAACATGGATTCAGCCAAAAGAACCAGTTAATATATTGTATTTAGATTTTCAAAAAGCTTTTGACAAAGTCCCTCATGAGAGGCTCCTGAGAAAATTAAAAAGTTATGGGATAGGTGACAATGTTCTTTTGTGAATTAGAAATTGGTTGATGGATAGAAAACAGAGGGTAGGGTTAAATGGCCAATTCTCTCAGAGGAGGATGAATAGTGGAGTGCCTCAGGGATCTGTAGTAGGACTGGTGCATAGGCGGTCGGTGGCGGGGTTAGGGGTGAGGCCAAAGGTGGAGCTTAAATCCCTAATTGTCTGATAACACACAGAAAAAATAAATAAATAAAAATAAAAGTCACAATTAATACCTTTTATTAAATTTAGATATTAGATGTGTATCATATGTCAAAGAATAAAGTGGTTGCTCAAAGCATATTCTAACCACAATCGCTCAACTGCAAAACACTATGCACAACTTTGTGCAAGAACACACTCAGAACCTTAGTGTACCATAAATATTATACTGGGCAGAACCTAATACACCAATATACCACCCATACGGAAAATTCAGACCGTCAACAATATGAAACAAGGGATCATATCATCACAATTCTCATGTAGAGCCACAAAACACCCTAATTCATGTTTAATGTGGGATAAAATGCCATAAATAAGTAAATAAATATAAACTTTTAATGTTGAGCACCTGATTCTCAAAGTGGACATATTCCAAACACTATAATGAAAATAAAATGATCTTTTCTACCTTTGTTGTCTGGTGACGTTTTCTGATCATGCTGGCCCAGTATCCGATTCTGCTGCTATCTGTCCTCAGGTGTCAGTGCAAGTCTCTTTGGTATGAACCGCTCATGTGCAGGTCAGGAAGTCATCCTCGTTAAATATCTCCCTGGCAACCCAGGACACCTCCAGCCAACCCCCTCTGATCTCCCAGCAGTAAGGTAAACAAACCATAAACCAATTTCTACAACTGGTTACACAAAGCTAGAGACAGGCTTTCACTGCAGCTCCTGCTGTGAGGATGGAGGTAAATCAACAATTTAAACCCCCCAGAGCAGCAGGACTCCACAGCTGATCCATCCTGCTGCAGCAGGGGAGGCTTAGCCTCCCCAAGCCTCTTATACCGGGCGCCTATGGACTGGTGCTATTTTACATATTTATTAATGATCTGGAAATGGGAACGACAAATAAGGTGATTAAATTTACAGATGACACAAAGCTATTCAAAGTTGTTAAAACGCATGCAGATTGTGAAACGTTGCAGGAAAACCTTAGGAAGTTGGAAGACTGGGTATCCAAATGGCAGATGAGATTTAATATGGACAAATGCAAAGTGATGCACATTGGGAAGAATAATCCAAATCATAGTTATTTGATGCTAGGTTCCACCCTAGGAGTCATCACCCAAGAAAAAGATCTAGGTGTCATCATGAACAAAACACTGAAATCTTCTGCCCAGTGTGTGGTGGTAGCTAAAAAAGCAAACAGAATGCTAGGAATTATTAGGAAAGGGATAGAAACTAAGGCCAAGAATATTATAATGCCTCTGCATCGCTCTATGGTGGGACCTCACCTGGAGTATTGGATTCAATTCTGGTCGCCATATCTCAAAAGAGATATAGCAGAATTAGAAAAGGTTCAAGAAGAGTGACCAAAATGATAAAGGGGATGAAACTTCTCCTATATGAGGAAAGGCTTAAGAGATTAAGAGACAGCTGAGGGGGGATATGGTTGAGGTTTACAAAATACTGAGTGAAATGTAAATTTTTTTGTTACTAGAGTGTTGAGGAGTTATTTCTCGATTCTTCTTTATTGTTTGAAGCCCATATAAATCATCTATGGCAGAAAATCTTTATTAGGATGGAACAATTACGATTGCTAAGGAGCTATTTCAATAAATCGTCTTTTGCTCTGTTAGTCCAAATGTTGATTCTCCCTCATTTGGACTATTGTAATGTCCTATACTTAGGGCTATCATGTAGGTTGCTGAATAAATTACATTTCATACAAAGTACTGCAGTCTAGCTGATTTACAGACATGAGAAGTTTGATAGCATTTCTTCTGGTTTGACAGCATTGCATTGGCTTTCTATACATAAGCGTGTAAAAATTAAATCCGCCTGTGTGTTATTTCAAGTGATTTATGGGCATACATTGGAACTGCTGGGTAACCTATTCTTTGATTTTCTTATTAGTCAATCTCCTCGAATACAGGCCTTGTTTTCCCTAGCTCTAGAGAAGTATGTTTTTTGAAAAATTTTAATGCTTGGTTCCCTTTTTCAATAATTTCTGTGTGGAACTCTTTATCCTCTCATAAGGTTGGAGAGTACCTTTTTGATATTTCAAAGAAAGCTAAAAACTTTTCTGTTCAATAACTAACTAATATTATTTTATATTGTATACTGTATAATTTCAGGTGATCTGTGGTTCTATGTAATTCACTTTCTTTTGTAAACCACATTGGGCTAGATGGACCCTTGTTGTGGCCCAGTATGGCTATTCCTATGTTCATGTTTTGGGACTCTGCCAAGTACCTGTGACATGGACTGGCCTTTGTTAGAAACAGGATACTGGGCTAGATGGACCCTTTGTCTGATCCAGTACAGCAACTCTAATGTTTTTATGTTATGTTCTTATAAAGAAGAAATGATTTTGTTTGTTTTTACTGTCAACTGAATTATCTAAAAATCTTTTGCTGTCTCTTCTTTATTAAGATAAGTAGTTAAGAATGCAAGGCTCGGATTCTCTTCAGCAAATTCAAACCTCCAGGGATAGCAGCTAAACATTGCTAGTATAATTCATAAGCAAATCATTAGCTCAAACATGCAACAGTATCTGAAAAGCACTCTGTTGGTTCTGATCTGTATAAATCCATTAAAGCAGCCATACAGAAAAGAAGAGCAAATATTGGCTAAACTGGGGTGGATGGGCGAAGTTAATAATAATTTTCCAAAGAAGTTATTGTCTCCATAATCATAAGAAGTATATGCGCCCTTATACAGCCTAGCCTAGGATAAGTAAAAGCTGATGGAGCAAAAGGAATACTTCCTGAAGTGCACAACCCAAAATGCTATGGGAGTCATTTTTATCTAATCCATATGTATAGTGCTCTGTGATATTTCTGCCGTTCAGCATTTTAGCGCACTAGTGCTTTTTAAGGAGGAAGTAGCCCTGATATTTCTCACTATAATACATTAGGTTCTACTGAAAAAAAAATTTGAGTGCAGATGAAAAGTCAATAAAAATTATGGAAGAATGACAGGTGAGAATCAGAACGTTATTGTGCTTTGAATCCTGATTTTTATTCTCTTTGCTGCTGCTTTAATGACACAGAAATCAACACCATCTACTCATTTCCATACAAATATCCAAAATATTGATTGACTCTTACACCTGTTCTGATTGTGTTAAACTTCAGTTCGTAGTTGAAACCAAGTTTTGTATATGGCAGCAAATCTAAAGGCCCTTTTGCTAAGTTGCACTAGTAAATGGGCTTAGCATCAAAGTTCCCTCTAAGCTGTGTGGCTTTTCTTAAACTGCTGCACTGCCACACAGCTTAGAGGGGCACCCCTCCTCTGATACCCCTGGTGGTGCTGCTTCTCTTCTAGACCAGCAGCAGCAGTAGCAAAACAAGGTATAGCCATTGCAGGACCGCACTGTGATAGGTGTGGCTGGTGGTCCCGCCCCTTCTGATGTCACATCCTGTTCCAGGGCAAAACCGGCAGCTGCAACTGTGCATAGTTGGGCCCATGATTGCTGTACCTTGTTTTTCTGCTGCTGCTGTTGGTCTAGAGGAGCAGTAGCAAGGGTATCAGGGAAGGGGGGAACAGATGGGGAAGATGCTGGATGGAAGGGAAGAGAGAGGGGGCAGAAGCTGGGTGAAGGGAAAAAGAAAACACTAGATGGAAGAAGTGCAAGATAGGGCAAGATGCTGGATGAAATGGGCAAATGCTGCAGATGTTAAATGGAAAGGGGCAGAGAAAGAAGGCAGTCACTGGATAGAAAGGGGAGGGAAAGAGGGTAGAGAGGGATGGAAGGGGTAAGATAGGGAAGATCCTGGATGGAAGGGGACAGAGAAGGAGGATAGTCACAGGATAGAAAGGGGAGAAAAAGAGGGCACAATTCCCTGACCTGGGCATGTCTGGCATAAGCAACCTACATAGTTACTACGTCAGACGGGGGCGTGCCCAGGTCAGGGAAGGAGAGACGTCCTGAAGACGCGTCAATCAGCTGTTCTTGCCCGTGCAGCTCCTTCACACAGAGGTGAAAGGCGCTGCGCGGGCCAGGTAAGGCGGAGGGGGGGCCCGGTGGAGGGGGGAGCGGCAAGGCCATCCATACAGGATGCTCCTGATGAACGCCTTTGCCCCCTCCCGATCCTTTTTTGATGTTTGTTTAGATTTTATATTTTATGCAGGGAAAAGCGTGTTTGTGTTGTTTATCTCACTTTTGTTTTTAAACATGCCAGCTTGAGTTTTTATGGTGCAGGGGGAAGCGGGGAGATGACAGCTCTGGCCTTTACGACTGCTCTGACCATACGTTAAATATGTTGTGGTAAATGATTTGGTGTAATCGTCGGTATTGTTAGTGCATCCCGAATCGTCCACATTACAATGGTAGTTACTCGTTTGTATTCCGTTTTCGTTAGCTGCTTGCTTCGTCAGAAAAAGGCCTTTAATGCATGCAACGGTTAAAAATTTCTTCGTTAAAGGGTCGTTAAGGTTTAGTGCATCTGGGCCTGAGAGGGAAGATGCTATATGAGAAAGGGGGAAAGAGGTGGCAGGTGCTGGATGGGAAGGGGAGAAGAAAGAGAATAGAGTTAGTGAGAGACTCGAGAATAAGAGAAAGTGGAATAGGAGAGCTGGGGTGAGGAAAAGAGATGGAAAGCTGTAGGTAGATACAGTCAAAAGAGGAAATTGAAGACTAGACAGAAAAAATTAATTCAGGACAGAGAAGCAGGAAAATAAATTGAAGAACGCTGAAAGGAAAAGGAGGAGAGAAAAATGAAAAAAAAAATTGACAGTAAATCCTGAAAAGAAAATTAAGAGATGATGAGAAAGCAGAAAGCAGAGACTTGGACCAACACAATCAGAAAAAGTAAACAGCTAGACAACAAAGGTAGAAAAAATAATTTTATTTTTAATTTAGGATAAAGTAGTGTGGTAGCTGTGTTAATAAACATTAGTAAATAGAAAATGGAAATAAGGGTGATATCTGTTTATTGGACTAATAAATTTTGGAGACCAAAATCTCCTTCCTCAGATCAGGACAGGATACCAATACCGTCCTGACCTGAAGAAAGAGGTTTTGGCCTCTGAAAGCTAATTGAAAATGTATTTAGTCCAATAAATGGTATCATTGTGTTTTTCATTGTTTGTTTTATTTACATTTGTTAATTTGCAATGTAGTGATTGGAATATGTCAGCTTTTGAAATTTATGTCTTCTATCTTTATATTTTATAGTTCAAGAGGAGATGCATGAGTGTTTTTCTTTCTCTGGTGTTCACTGTATGCAGAATCTGATTTCTCGGGAGTTCAGTTTAATTTTTATCTACAGATTTCTACTTTTAGTTTGTGATTACTTATTCTGTACTGGATGAGGCTCTATATGTGTTCTCTGTGTGCAAAACAGTCATGGTTTTCTGTTATCATTGACTGTGCAGGAGCGATCTGTATTAATGTCACTTGCTTAGTTTTCCAATAAGTTTATTGATGTTCTAGTGTGTACTGCAGTATTTATAGTGCTGCCATTTCCTAACTGGGTCCTCATTGTGTGACTCATGGAAGTTATTGTTATTATGGGATGGTAAAATTGCTCTGTAAGTCCTAAGTGACATTTGCAGTGTTTTGCATTACATCACATTAAGATCACACCTTTCTTAGTAGTAGCTCAAGGCAAGTTATATTCAGGTAAAGTAGATATTTTCCATACCCTGGAGGGCTTACAATTTAAGAGGCCCTTTTACAGAGAGGCAGTAAGCCTAATGCCGGCTTACCACTCACATTTTTGGGACTACCGCCGGCTCAATGTGGCTGCCAACGGTAGTCCCGCCCCGAACACGCGCCATTTCCAGGGGAAAGAGAAAACCCCCAGAAATGACTAGCGCAACAGTAACCCAGCGGTAATTGGGCATCAACGTGTGATGCCCGGTTACCACCGGGTTAACGCTGGAGCCCTTATCACCACTTCAATGGGTGGCGGTAAGGGCTCCCTGCCTCATGGCAATGTGGTGAGAGTTATGTCACTGCATTGCCATTTTTTCCGGGTTTTACTGGCTACAGGACAAGGGTCCTGGTGCGCAGGAAAAACAGCCCCCACTGCCAGCACAGGGTCCTTTTTTCCGCAGCTTAGTAAAAGGACACCTAAGTTTTCTACCTCAGGTAATGGAAAGTTAAGTGACTTGCCCGAGATCTCAAGGAGCAGCAGTGGGATTTGAACCATAGCTTTTCTGGTTCTCAGCCTGCTATTCTAGCCATTAGGTACAGATAATACATACTTGACTAGATTCTATATATGGTGCCTAAAACATTGGCGCAAAAAAATCCACCTAGGCGTATTCTATAAAGTATGCATAAATTAAAGTGTACTTTACAGAATATGCCTCAGTTTCCACGTGGTTTCTAAAATACACTGAGCACCTGTCTGCGTGGCTAAATTTAGTCACAGGCAATTACGCCAAATAAAACTTGGTGCAAATGCTGGGTGTGCACTGGGTGTATTCTATAACATTGCATATAGATTTTAGAAACGCCCACGACACACCCATTTCACACCCGTGGGCATGCCCTCTCTTCAACTATGCAACGTAGAATTTACATACATCACATTACAGAATAACTCTTAGAGTCCTGTTTTACAAAGATGTGCTAGTGTTTTTAGCACGCACTAACCAAGTAGATGCCCATAGGAATATTATGAGCATTTACATGGTTAGCTCACTCTATAAATGCTAGCATACCTTTGTAAACAGAGCCCTTAGACTGCTGTGTCTGTAAATTCTAATTAATGCAAATTAGTGTCAATAATTGCTTATTAATTAGTAATTATCAGTGCTGATTGGCTTGTTAACTAATTAAGTTGCACGTGCAAATCCAGAATATGACCAAATTTGCGAGCGCAACTTAAGTCACGCTATATAGAATCTACAGGACTATCCATATTAGCTGTAACTAATTTTTGGTAACTCAACAGCAAACTACAGGCTAATAGATCAAAAGTAATAGAGTGGAGGAGTGGCCTAGTGGTTATGGTGGTGGACTTTGGTCCTGGGGAACTGAGGAACTAAGTTCAATTCCCACTTCAGGCACAGGCAGCTCTTTGTGACTCTGGGCAAGTCACTTAACCCTCCATTGCCCCAGGTACAAATACGTACCTGTATACAATATGTAAGCCGCATTGAGCCTGCCATGAGTGGGAAAGTGTGGGGTACAAATGTAACAAAAAAAAATCTTGTGACCATTTGGCAACCAACCAAAAACATAGGTAAGTTATGTAATGGTTGCTAGTAACCACAAGATTTCTGTTAGAGTGCTGCTGAACATCACTGTTCATGTGGCCAACTGGAAGATGCTGGACTGGGGAGCTAGGGCTGACCGAGAGCCAAGTATTGAAGTACCTGCATGTATCTCCAGAATACTGCAAACACAATTCTGTTTAATATGTTGTATTATTTTGCCATATATTATATACATTTTTTGGTGCATAATTCTCTGGAGTGTATTCAGCATACATAATACCATCAGTAGCAGAGGTACTGGGGGAGACAGCTGGTAGACTGTGAAGAGGTTTTACCCTGCTGTGTTCAAATGTGCCCCTACTGTCCCATTTTTTTAAAAAGTGCTGCTCATACAGGAGGAGCAGTGTTTCCTCTAAGCTTTGATAAAAATCCAATAGCTGAGTAAAATTCAGGGTAGCTATAAACATAGAGTAAACTACAGGTGAGAAGTAGGGAAAGCAGGCAGAGTATGGCTCATGGAATTCTTTCCAGCCTCCCCGTGAGTGTGCACATCTGTGTGTGTATCTGTAAGACGTGCTCACAGGGTAATGTAATGGAAAACCTTTTGCTCAAGTCAATTCAGTTCTTTACTTTGCCAAGAAAAATTGTTGTTTATGTCAACTCAATCCTTAGAGGGAACATTGCTTTGCTCTAAGCCCATTTCTAGCGTGGCTATTGTTGAATTTCTGGCTATATGCTAATGTTAACTATTGGCATGTAGCCATTTAAAAAAATTAATGCAGGAACTCTTACCACCTCCCATGTTAAATCTGAATTATTCAGTTAGCACACGCTAATGTCAGCGTGCTGGCTGAATAGTGCTTCCATGCCCATTATCTGCCCCTGACACGACCCCTCTCAATAACATTAAAAAAATAATAAATACCACATGCTTAGCAAGCACAGATAGCAAAACTAATGCAGAACACTTTAACATGTCCTACTTTAGATCATTTCTTCTACATCAGGTGCACATTAGCATCTACCGCAGCTTAGTAAAAGGGCCTCATAGAGAGGTTCACCGAAGCTGCCACTACTTTGCAATCTATTAAAAGTACTATCCCCAGACAGCGACTAAAGTTGTACATGCAAATCAGCATGCGTAGCCAATTTGCGCATGCAATTTAATTGCTTAAGAAGATCATCAGTGCCGATCATTGGCCACTAATAATCAATAATTGGCACTCATTGGCACTAATTAGAATATACGCATGCAAGTTTCTAAGTATATTCTGTAAAGTGGTGCGTATAAATTCTAATATGCGGATCTCAAAAGGGGGCATGGCCATGAGAGGGTCATGGGAGTTCCTAAAAATTATACGCACTGTTATTGAATATACCCGATCTGCACCTAAATTAGGCATGGGCATTTACACCAGGTGTTAGCTGGTATAAATGGCTATGCCTAAATTTTAGTCATGGGGACCTGCTACACGTATTCTATAAACTGCTGCTAACTTTAGGCGAGGTTTATAGAATTGTGCTAAGAGTGTGGGTTTTTTGGCATCATTTTTTAGGTGCAATTTACAGAATCTGGCCCTTTATGTGCATTTTCATTCAAGACACTTTCGATAAACATACTTTGTTATGATCATTTCTTTACATTGAAACCTCTCTACTCCTCCTCTAATTCCCATCGCTTCCTTCTCTTACATGGTATAAAGCTATTCACCACTGGTGCCCATAGCAACCTGAATAGGTAAACTGTTACTAGTGGATTCTCTGGAGCCCTCAAGAATTGAGCTATTGATTGTGCAACCTATGCATGCTTAACAACTCATGAAGGGCTTACAACCTGACCCTTAGTGTCAGCATCAAATTAAGTCAAATACATTCAAGCTGGCTGCCTCTTGACTGGACCCAGTCTGTCCTGAGCATCCCCACTGATTAAGAAAGCACCATTTGATACACAGAATTTGATGCTTTGCAATAATCATGTGAATATGTGCCTGCACTCCAGGACCTTTTCATCATTAGACAGTTGACTGATATCAGAAGGCAATTCTTGATTTTTGTCTGATATAGCTAAGGAAAGGGCTCACTGTACTAAGGGCTCAGAATGTGTAGGGCTATCAGATTACTCCATTCTTTTATTTATTTATTTATTTCAGGACAGGCCAATCCAGTTTTGGTTTATATCTGATCTTATGGATGGACTCTTGGTCTGGCTTGTCTTTGGAAATAAGCACTATAAGCGCATTCATGTAGTGGAACTGAAAGCGAATCTAGTCAACCTTTCTGAGAAAAACATGGAGCCACTTGGCAACCCCAACTGATAGATACAAGTGTGAATACAAAAAGCTAACTTTTTTGGCTTCTGCCAAATTCTAAACAATGCAAATCTTATCTATCAAATCTGGCAATCTTTTGCAAATCTTCAGTGTTACGTGATACTTTAAAAATGTTTTACTTTCCCCTACAAAATCCTCAAGAGTGGCACAATCTAAGACAAAATATGAAAGGCACTTTTCTACTTGAATTTTTTTTCCACAGTTTATAATTATTAAGCATGAATAACTAGTTTGCCTATTTAAATTCCTACAATGGCTGACTATCCCATGTCATGTAACTTAGTAAAAATAATTATTCATGTAGTCATATGATCCTTCAACAGACTACTAGCAGAGGAGCATGTTTTAGTATGATAATCTAATAAAATACAAGCCTCAAGGCAATAGAGTCAAGATTGCCTGTGAATGGCAAGAGCTCCTGCTTATTTTACCTCTTTTCTTTTCTCCTTCACTAAAATATCATCAGAGTTTATTTATTTATTTATTGTATTTTTTATTAGGATTTATTTACCGCTTTTTGAAGGAACTCACTCAAGGCGGTGTACAGCAAGAATAAGTCAACCCTAAGAAATAGATAATTACAGCAGTAAAAGGTAAGGTTGGATCTTTCCCAGTGAAACTTTGGTGATTCATCTTGAGTCAGCTGTGAAGACTGGAACATTGAGTACCACAGCAGGGGTAGCAGAGAGAGGCATGAGATATCATTGAGCCCCTTCAATCGCCACCCATAAACACTGAGAATAATGAGTATATCCAGTTAAAGTATGCCCCCAAGAGTATGGGAGGGGAAGCTGCTACTTTGGAGGTAAAGAAGCCAGGTTCAGCAACGAAATTAGATGGCTCTTTGATTCCTGTAGTTGAGGAAGATCTAGGGAGAAGAGCACAGGCCAGGAAAGCAGGAATCATGACAGTTTCAGAAGGATGTATGTGCATTTTCAGCCACTTACACTAGTATTCTAGAAAGAAAAGTAGGCTTACAATAGATGCCATAATGTGTGCCTTTAGTAGGCACTCTGTTATGGAATTACCCTCATAAGGACTAAATGACCCCAGCAACTCTACCCCATGGACTTTCCTAAATAAATAACTGGTCAATACTTAGCCCGCAGCAGTCAGTGTTGTTGAAATCACTGGCTGTTGCAGGCTAATTTACCAGAGTCGGATATCCAATGCTGGGCCATATCTGATGCTGAATATCCAGGTCATCAGTGGCCGTTGGAAGATATCTAGGTACCACCAATATTCAGTGCCAGTACATGGATAGCTATTTAGTTAGGTTAGGACTGCTGATTATATAGTCCAACCTGCCTGGATAGTTTTCCAGGTACCAACTCTGATTAAGGATCTTTGCTCCATCCTGGACCACCCATCACTAACCAAATAGTGCCATGGTGGTCAGTGAAGATATTCAGCATCACTCTCTGGTTAAGTACCACTGAATATCTGTCCTGGAGCCATTCAGTGTAAGGTAACCAGGTAGGAGCTACTCCTGCCCTGTTAACGCACACTAAATATCAACTCCTAAATTTTTATATTATACCTTAACACCTTCAAATCACATTCCATCTAGAAGTGGACAAGAAGCAAATTCCACTTTTGCAGGCATAAGCAAATTCCACTTTTGCAGGGCATAAGATGAAAAGCGTTTTTTCCTGATGATCTACCTTCTGAGACATTCTCCAACTTAGGATCTGTAAACTTAACTTGGAGCCAATGGAGCTGGATAAGAATGGGAGTAACATGATCAAACCTCCGAAGGCCATGCACCAGTTTTGCCATTGTATTATGGACTAACTGCAAGTATTGAAGATCCTTCTCTGGTAACCCAAACTACAATACATTGCAGTAGTCCAAAATACAGCAAAGCCAGTGCCTTTGCCAACAATGCCCTATCTTGAACTGACAAATCAGGCTTCAATTGATGATTCAAATTTAAAGTTAAAAATTATTCCATAACTTCACATACAAATCTAACCAAAACCCAGACCTCAATATATCCCCTTAACTACTATGCTGTTGCCAAGCTCCAACAGTGGCAATGAATTCCCAACCTGGACAGCTATAGCAATTACATTTATCTTGAACTTTAAAAATAATAGCTAAAACCAACCACATAAGGAAGATATTCTGTCTTGTAACAGTGCCTCAACATCTTCTACTGCTAATGAGACTATAATTAAGACCTGGACATTGTCTGCGTGTATATAAAATTAACACCTATTTGAAATAGAATGGAGAGTACATTGTATATTGGTATAACTTTGTACAAATGAGCAGTGCAGAGTTGAATGTAAACTCACAGCTAGGAGAAGTTAGCCTCAGGAACCCCTGTGGAAGATTGAAGGCTTGTAATTTATAATGTGCAATGTATTGCTTTGTTGTTATGTTAAAATAAAAACAAATTTAAACATAAAATTAGCACCATCACTTGCATCAAGCATAGCAAAGCATATACAAATTACATAAATATGTCAAACACCAGGGGAAAGAAAGCCACTGTCCAGAGAGAGGACCATATAGTTCCTATCCCTCAAGAAGAAATCAAACCATCATAAAACTCTCATTCAATTCCTACCATAGCCAAAGTTTTCAGCAACAGCCCATGATGAATAATATCAAATGTGGCAGACATATCCAACAACATCAACACCTCAGACAAACCTGCATCCTGCAAACTATATACATCATCCACTAGGGCCAGTAATAGTGTCTCAGTATTTTCAAAACACTGAAAGCCAGCTTGATTCTCATTCAGCATTTGAATACCCTCTTTAAAATTCACCAGCTGATAGGCCACAGTCTTCTTATTTATTTATTTACTTACCTATTTCCTTCCTTCTTATAGCACTTGATAAACTGCTGTTCATGTCACAACCATAGCATTTACAATAAACTATGAGAGTAAAGAGAGGGGATAGAATGAAGGAGGGAGTTGGGATGGAAGGGGGAGTCAGAGAGGCTGCTAAGGAGCTGAGCAGAAGGGAAGGAGAGTTGGAGGGCCTGGATCAGGAAGGAAGCAGATCCTCTGAAGCATTAATAAGGAGTTATTCAAAGGCTAGCTCAAATAGCCATGTTTTGGCTGCTTTGTTGAATCCAGGATAAGAAGATTTCAGTGGGAGAGAGTTCCAAAGACATGGACATGTTGAGCCAGAGGTGGGAGGGGAAGGGGGGAAAAAAAGGAGCATAGCCTGAGAGGAGTGAAGACAACAACTGGGGACATAAGGGACCAAAATGGTTGCCAGATAAGGAAGCATACCAGTGAAGCATAGGCGGTCGGTGGCCCAACTGTTTGGGGAGGCTAAAGGGGGCGGGGTTAGGGGTGGGGCCAGGGGTGGAGCTTAAATCCATAATTGTCTGATCACACACAGAAAAAAAAAAAAAATAAATGTCACAATTAATACCTTTTATTAAATTTAGATATTAGCTATGTATCATATGTCAAAGAATAAAGTGGTTGCTCAAAGCATATACTAACCACAATCGCTCAACTGCAAAACACTATGCACAACTTTGTGCAAAAACACACTCTGAACCTTACCATAAATACCACTATACCATAAATATTACACTGGGCAGAACCTAATACACCAATATACCACCCATACGGAAAATGTAGACCGTCAACAATATTGAAACAAGGGATCATAATATCACAATTATCATGTAGAGCCACAAAACATCCTCATTCATGTTTAATGTGGGATAAAATGTCATAAATAAGTAAATAAACTTTTAATGTTGAACACCTAATTCTCAAAGTGGACATATTCCAAACACTATAATGAAAATAAAATGATCTTTTCTACCTTTGTTGTCTGGTGACTTTGTTTTTCTGATTGTGCTGGCCCAGTATCCGATTCTGCTGCTATCTGTCCTCTTAACTCCGTTTCCAGGGCTTCCTTTCCATTTATTTGTTTACTTTCCGCCTTTCTTCTTCATTTCTTGTCCTACATCCGTAAGTAAAAGCTGGGTCCTCCGCAAACTTGACTGTCCAGTGGATCCAGCTTTTACCTATTTTCTTCATCCATGTGCAGTTTTTCTACTCTCTTCCTTTTCTGTCATCTCATCTCCTTCCTCACTCCTCCCTCCCCCTCCATGTCCAGCAACCCTCCTCTCCCCCCTACCCTCCCCTCCATCCACCCATATCCAGCAACTCTCCTCTCCCCTGCCCTCTCCTCTCCCCTTCTTCCACCATGTCCAGCAACCCTCCTCTCCCCTTCCCTCCATCCAGCAACCCTCCTCTCCCCTGCCCTCTCCTCTCCCCTTCTTCCACCATGTCCAGCAACCCTCCTCTCCCCTTCCCTCCATCCAGCAACCCTCCTCTCTCCTTCTTCCACCATGTCCAGCAACCCTCCTCTCCCCTTCTTCCACCATGTCCAGCAACCCTCCTCTCCCCTTCCCTCCATCCAGCAACCCTCCTCTCCCCTTCCCTCCATCCAGCAACCCTCCTCTCCCCTTCTTCCACCATGTCCAGCAACCCTCCTCTCCCCTTCCCTCCATCCAGCAACCCTCCTCTCCCTTCTTCCACCATGTCCAGCAACCCTCCTCTCCCCTTCCCTCCATCCAGCAACCCTCCTCTCCCCTTCTTCCACCATGTGCAGCAACCCTCCTCTCCTCTCCCGTCTGCCCTGTTTCCTTCCTGCCCCCCCCCCCGTACCTTTAAATATTATAGTTTTGCTGGAGTCGCGGGCAGCCGGCATTGAAGACATCGGCAGGCTTACGCCGGTTCCAGCAGCCTTCCCTTCCCTCGTTGCAAGTCGGATGATGGCTCCGCCCTCGTAGAAACAGGAAATACGTCAGAAGAGGGCGGAGCCATCATCTGACTTGCAACGAGGGAAGGGAAGGCTGCTGGAACCGGCGTAAGCCTGCCGATGTCTTCAATGCCGGCTGCCCGCGACTCCAGCAAAACTATAATATTTAAAGGTACGGCGGGGCAGTGGCGGGCTGGGTAGGCTTAGCCTCCCCAAGCCTCTTATACGGGGCGCCTATGCAGTGAAGACTGCCTGGTGCACCAAAATAAGAACCTTAAACTTAAGGTGGGCCATGATAGGGAGCCAGTGTTCGGCTTGCAAGTGAAGGGAAACTGTAGAGACCTCTAAGGCCTGCTCCACTGAGAATCACAGAGACTGCTAGTGGCCCTATTAAAGTATTGGATCTTTACTTGTAAATATCCTCACAAATACTAGAAACAAGGGGTTCTCTCCTGACCAGTATGCTAATGGAGAGAGGAGACACCTCTTTAAGGGAAACTATGCTAGTAAAAATACCCAGCCCAGTTTGAATTTCTTGTCTTTGGCTTCTATTTCCCTGGCCATTGCACCACACAGTAAAGGCAAGAGAGTCTCTGGCTAGCTGGTCAGTGCTCCTGAAGTAAGAGGTAAAAAGCAATACCAGAGCTATTTAGGCTGCTGTATTAGCATTAAGTGGCTACTGTGAACGTATAATTTCTTTTGAATATTGGTCTGAATATTAGGAATGACGTGAGCAGAGAAAAAAAATTGGTTTGTTTTTGCCTTTTACTGATTTTTTCCCCCCTAATTTTCAGGTGTTTTTTTTCCAATTTGTTTCAAACAATTTTTAATGTGGACTATAGCATTTTAACACACACAAATTACCTGAATGCTTGTTAATTCATAGGTTAGTGTGCCTTAAATCAGTTTAAGACACACATACCCCCTAGATTCTTTAAAGGTCGCCTATTAATTAGAGTTGATTGCCACTTAATTGGCACTAATTTGAATTTGCTTGCATGTCTGACTACACACTATTCTATAATGCTACGCGCCCAAATTGTTTTGCATGCAACCCAAAAGAGGGTATGGTCATGGGAGGAGTATGGGTAGGTCAGGGGCATTCCAAATATTTAAGCAAATATTTAAGAATACTGGGGTTATGTGCCCAACTTGCGCATCGGGGTTTACACCAGGTTTCAGCAGGCATAAGTTCTTGCCACCAAATTTTATTTATTTATTTGTTGCATTTATACCCCACATTTTCTCACCTATTTGCAGGCTCAATGTGGCTTACATAGTACCGTAGTTGCGTTCGCCAAGTCGGTTGATAACAAATACAAGGTTATATTATGGTCGTAAGAAGTAGGTGTGTATCAGGCAGCTTGAGGGTCGAAGGGAATGAGGATTTTTTTTTTTTATTTAAACAATATACAAGTTGTAATAACATACTTGTGAAACACAGAGATCATATTACAAAAAAAATAGACATCCTTAAACCAATCAGGTTCATCATATATTAATATAACAATCATATCTCTTCCTCAGACCACAATCACTTAGCAAAGGAGAAGGTGGTGAAAAACATTTAGGAGAAATTATAAGAAAGAAACATTATCTATGTTAGTGGCATTACTTCTGATGTTTCCTCGTCTAATTCTTTTAATTATTCTCTAATCAAGCTTTTCCTATCAACAAAAACCTGTAGCTGTTCTGGTTCATAAAAAATATACTTATTATTCAAATATTTGACAATACGTTTACAGGGATAAGCAAGTAGAAATGAAGCCCCTATCTCTCTCACTTTCTCCCTCAGTAACAAAAATTTTCTCTGTCTTTCCTGAGTTGTTCTAGTGATGTCAGGATAGATCCATACTCTTTGACCATAAAATAGTTTCTGAATATTCTTAAAGTATAATCTCATCAATGAGCTTAAATCTTTCTCAAATATTAAGGAAACAACGTACCGCGAGTCACCACTTCAGTTATTGATTCTTCCAGTATAGCTGTCAAATTCTGAAGATCTATTTCATTACCCTCCTGTCCAAGTACATTTTTCTTTGAAGGCATTTTTAAATAATAAATTTTATTACAAGGAGGGATGGCTTGAGATGGTAGATTCAGATTCTCAATTAAGTATTTTTTAAATAAGTCATTTGAAGATATCCCAGATACTATAGGAAAGTTGAGGATTGTATATTGTCCAGTACGATCATTGGTTATGCTGTGTTGCTGGGTGTGGGGATTTATGGTGGAAAGTTGAGTGTTGGAATCCACTCTAAGCACCATTCAGTAAAGGGCACTCAACCTGGAGCACCCTTTATAGAATAGCACTTAGCGTAGATTTTCTCCAGCGCCATGCACTGAATCTGGCCCAATTCTGTAAAGGGCACAAAAAGTAAGTGCCAACAATCTGCGTGCTAAAATAACTTTCTATAATAGCTTCTGGGTGCCCAGATTCTGTTATAAAATAGAGCCTAAGCTGGCATTTGGGCACCAACATTTAGGTGCCAACACTTATACAATGTAAACGACAGATGTAAATGCTGGTACTTAGGTGCACAACAGAGTATTCTATAAGTCTGGCACCTCAGTGTGTGACCCGCCCATGTCCCACCTATGGCCTGCCCAAATGTTCTCCCCCTTTTCAGTCACACACTAAAGCACTTAGACGTTAACTTATAGTATAGCACCTAAGTGCAGTTAGGTGCCTAATTGCCATTTACTCTCATTTAGGTGTCTATTTTCCATGTGAGTACCTAAAGTACCTTAGGTGCTTAATTGAGGTCTAAATGGTGGCATGCTATACAAAATTAGGGGCTAAAAGGGCAATTCTATAAATTGGTGCCTAATGATAAGCGCCAGTTGTGTGTATAAGTTGTAGAATAATAAACACTAACACACATGATTGTGTCAGTAATTGAAAATTACCCTATAGAATGACAATAGATTGGAGGAGAAACAGAGAAGGAGAGCAGATACTGGATGGAAGGGGTGAGAGAAGGAGGGTATGCATGGGAATGCAGGTGTTGGTGGCTGTATCATGCTACCAATTTGCTTGTGCAAGCAGCATGGAGCTTGGACCATGGGCAGTGGACCTCCTCAGCTAGTGGGGCTTGGGCATCCCCGCCAGCAAAGGTAGGACTCAATGCTGTTGGGAGTGGGGGTGGGGCAGGGTGAGACTTGAGAAGAAATGTGTAGCCTAGGGGTGCCATGACCCGAGAAAGTGCCATCAAAGTTCACTCCAGCACCTCCTAATCTGTTTTGCCATATATGCGACACAGACCATAGATGTCCACATAGCCCCACCCCCTCCAGGCCTATCTTAAATAGTCATTGTTGGTCCAGGGGTGGCAGGACAGGCACAAGGCATTTATATGATAGCCTGACCTCTAATGGTAGTACCACGAGATTACTGCTAAGGGTTGCATTGCCATTTTCAGAACTGGAGCCAGTAGAGACAGGAATGACTGGGGATCATTTCTGTCCCTTGGCCATCAATCTATTTATTTATTTTAAAACTAGTAAAAAAGGCCCGTTTCCGAAGCCAATGAAACGGGCACTAGCATGTGGGTTTTTTTGTGTGTGTGTGTATGTGTCACAGAGTTATTTTGTGTGTGTGTGTGTGTGTGTGTGTGTGTGTGTGTGTGTGTGTGTGTGTGTGTGAGTGTGTGAGGGTGCGGTGTGTGTACAGGTTGATGATGTGTGGGTTTTTTTGTTTTGGTTTGGTTTTTGGTTGGGGGATGTGCTGTGCTGTGCTGTGCTGGCAAAGTGGGTTGGATTGGTGTGTGGCTTTGAGGGTGTGTTTCTGTTGTATTGTGTGTGTGTGGTTTTGTCTGTCAAGGAGGTTTGTGGAGGGGGGTCTTTCTGTTGGTGAAATGTAAATGTGGTTGTAGGGGGGTCAGCCTTTGTTGAGTGTTGTTTTTCTTTTTCCATGTTTTTTTTTTGTGTTGTGCTGAGGCAGCAGTGTTGTTTTAGATGGGCGGAAGGTAGAGGAGCGCGTTCTTTGTCTGTCGGTATTTTTTGGCCGTTTCAGGGCTGCTGTAGGGGAATGCTGGAAGAGAAATGTGCTGTTGGAAGCAGTGCCATCTTTTTCCATTGGGCTGGGGTTCTGGGCATCCTGGAGGTGGGTGACGGCTTGCCTGAGGATGGGGATGGTTGTTTTAAGTTGGCGGAAGCGAGAAGAGCACGGTCTCGGGCCGTCAGGGGGTGATCCGGTATGTTTGGTCCATTTCAGGCCGGCTGTAGGGGAATGCTGGAACATTTATGCGCTGCAGGAATCAGCGCCATCTTTTTCCATGTGCTTGGGGAATCCCCGAGGTGGGAGACAGCTTGCCTGAGGCTGGGGATGGTTGGGCACGTCCTTGGCCGCTTTGGCAAAAGGGGAAGAGGAAGGGGGTGGGGAGTTACCTGCAGCTGCCTGAGAAACCATGTATTCTTTGTTTGTTTTGTATTATTAGTTTGCATTTCTGTTGAAGAAAGAGTGGATGCCTTTCGAATGATGGAGGTGGTGCGTCGGTGTGCGGTTGTTTCGTTAGTTTGGCAGCCAGTCTCCAGCGATTCCTAGGCAGGGAAGGAGTACTCCTCCCCCTTCCTTGGTCACTGTTTGCTGCTGGCTGGGTCGCGGGTAATCCTTCCAGCTGGGCCGCAGCTTGTCCTGTTCGCCCACGTCCCAGATGGTGACGGGCACGTTGTTTTCCGGCTCCTCTGACTCCATGTCAAGCGATCCCAAATATAGTCTGTGCTATAGGCCCCTCTGGCACTCTTCAGTACTGGCATTAGGCATTTAAAAATTTCTCCCCCCCCCCCCCCGGTCTATTTTTGCACATACCCACAGCAGGAATATTCTTCTCTCGTTCCAGCGGTGTGTCTGTGCTCTCCGTGCTGCACAGATAATGAGCCATTCTGCTGGGGAATGCTCCTCCCTTATTGTCACGTAGTTTCCTCTGATTGGTCCGTCTTACGTTGCCTAGTGTTGCCTGGGAACGGTGTTGTGATGGTCCTTTGTGTTTCAGAATGTTGAGGGTGTTTATTCTGATTGGTCCGTCATGCGAGGGCGGGGCAGAGAGACATGGTCAGTGTTGTGGCTTCACCACCATGAATCCATGAACCCTTCAGTGAGTGACTGAGTGACTTCAGAATGTTGTCTTCAGAACGTTGAGGGTGAGCTTTATTATAGTAGATATCATATGTCTAACCTATCTACAAATAAGTGCTGATAGCAGGACCAGGGAGGCCTAAGAGAAGATGGGGGGGGGGGGGGTTCCAGAGGAGGGGCCAACAGCGGGTGAAGGCAACATTTTAAGCACTTGGCCTTTTTGTGTTGTTGGGGGAAATGTTGGGCTATCTTAGAAGGGATCTTTGATGGGGGAGGGGACCCCTACACCTCACACCATGTTCACAGCACTGACCTCTTTAAGAGAAGCTCCCAGGGATCAGAATAATGCAGGTTTCAAGGTAGATCACATGCTGTATTATTCCTTTACTGTGGGAGTTATTAACCTTCAATACTGTATTACCACTGGTTAATGATACCCGCAGTAAACTAAGTTGTGGTAAAATATTATATTTAACCGCAGCTTTGCAACTACCCCCACTTAGTCCACTTGATTTCATGGAATTATTATTATAAGCCTGATGGTGGATTTTTTGGACTAGCTTTCCCAAAAGGTAGTCAAGAAATGCATTAAGTCTTGTCCAATGAAAATGTTTCACCTTACATTACATTGTATTTGTTTCTTTTTTCTCTGAATAAAATGAAACCTTAATATTGTGACTTCCCAAAATTAAAAATTCATAATCCGTACCAGAGCTTAATGTTTGACAAACATTCCAATGCATGTCAACGATGAATTCCAGGATAAAAATATGTATCACTATAGAGTGGACACATCGGTGTCTGAAGCACCACTCTGATTCTGAAGGATTTCTTGGGACTGCATCTTGCTCTGGATCACAAAGCAATCCCCTGGAGGTTTCTTAGAAGAATTTTTCCTTCTCCTTTCCTTCTTTGTGTGTGTATGTGTGTGTGTTTAAATCTTTAGTAGATCTTGAACTGCAAAAGCAGTCACGTCAGGACTCAGATGGTTAACAGTCCCTTCTTACGGTTGCAGTGCATATTACTGTGCACTCCTGAGCAGCAGGAGCAGATTCAAGCAATTACAATCAAGTCAGGGCACACGCCGCGGCTCAGCTACACGATCATGATGAGGATACTGA
Source organism: Microcaecilia unicolor (assembly GCF_901765095.1). Lineage (NCBI taxonomy): Eukaryota > Metazoa > Chordata > Amphibia > Gymnophiona > Siphonopidae > Microcaecilia > Microcaecilia unicolor. Next base: position 107,662,996 of record NC_044039.1, read on the forward strand.
TGAGGCACTTATTGAAAAGCCCCACATCATCAGCCACAACATGTCACCCCAAATGAGGCCTCAGCTGCCACCACCAAGGCTCATTCCATGCTGCCTGATGCTTCCACCAAAGACCCTAGTACAGTCTCATTTTGCAACTAGCTCTGGCAAGAAAGGACAGCTGGCTGGCAGAGGCAGTTGACAGCATGTCTCAGGTCCTTCCTGCATGTGTTATCCTATGATTTCACCCCCCCCCCCCCTCTTAGGTTTGAAGCTGCAGTGAAATGTCCTATTCAGGATGCACTTGCTAACTGAAGATCTCTTAAGAAAAGAGGCTGCTAGATTACTGCACAAACCAAACCAAAGACAGGTGAAGCAAGCACACACTATTTTTCTCTTGAAAGGAAAGTTATCCGTGGTCATTCGTTAAGATGCAGTTTCTTATTTTAGCTTGTGTAATGTCTGAAAAGCATTTATGAGAGATGGGGTGAGGGCTTTGAAAGGAGCAGCAGGGTACAAGGCAGTTGTGGAGAGGTAAAGAGGGTCTACAATTTTGAGGAAAAGCTGGCATACAAAGTCCAGAGGTGAAAGACCGTTCAAGGGAGGGCTGAAAGATAGATGGCAGCAAGCAGTGCAGGGAAGCCTAAAGTATTGGCCCAGCAGGATAATGTTTTTCAGGCTGGTTTGTGCATTTATTGCAACTGTGTTTGTCACTGTCTCTTTGTAGATCGTCCAGAAAGCAAACTGCTCAGTTTTCACCTTGCAGTATAGCACGTTTCCCTAATAAACACATTCTATCTTATGTTTGCACCATAAATCCTCTTCCAGGTGATAACCTCTGGATTTAAAAAAATGTATATTATATATGAGAATGCACTTTTACAGCACCTTAACACATACGTTTATATGGATAAGATATCCATATACAGTCATGCATATATTTGGCAGCATCATCCATCTAAATGCTGCCACTGAATATTCATGTATGTAACTTTATATAGATATCTTATGGATGACCTATATGGATAGCGGCTGAATATTGCTTTGCCCCCAGACTGATTAAATCCTGCCCAAAATGAAAATGTCTAACTTTAGCCATATAGCAAATTATATAGCAAAAGGTTAGCTTATTTCATGGACAAATTTGAAAAAAAAAAGGGTATATGCCATCAGCACTCACTGCTGGTCACTAAGCCCTTTTGAATATTGACCTTCGACCATGGACTGAATTCTGTAAATGGTGTCAAAAAAATTGGCACTGACTAAAGAATCCTCTAAGTGCTATTCTGCAAATTGCACTCAAAGTTAGTCACCGTTTATAGAACAGAACTTGGCATCAGTAACTGTGCCTAACTTTAGGCATGAACATTTACAGCAATAGGTATAAATCCTCACACCTAAATTAAGCACAGATCCCCCTTATTCTATAACAGCGTGCATAAATTATAGAAACACCCCGATCTGCCTATGACCCTGCCGTGGCCACACCCCCTTTTGGACCCACACGTAAAACTTATGAGAGGATCTGGGTGCATAAATATGCATGCATAACTTTTAATTGATAATTGATTGTTAGAGCCCAATTAGCAACGATAATTGGCTCGTTATTCAATTAAATTGCACACACAATTTTTAGTGCTATTTATAACATTTGGAGAATATGGAAAATGATTTATAATGCAGCCATCGAATGTATCAGAAATAATAATGAAGGGTCCGAATTTTGATTTGCTCTGGTTTCTGTGGTACATTCACATCATAAGCCAAACAGATGGCAGCCTGTGTGTGAGCTAAAGTATGCTCCAAGCATGACTGCACAGAGTTTCAGGAGAGCTGTTTATAAGAACCTGTAATAATATCTGAAAAAATTAGATTTGCACAAGACAGGCATCACTTGTAAAAGGAACCTCAACAACTTGGCTTGAGAGATAAAAGTAGCCCTTATTAGGGCCGTGTCTTTGGAACTCCTCGGTTCTGGCTTTTTGGCTTTTTAACTGAAACAAGACAGAAAAAAAGCACAAATGAGCCCTCAAGACTGGAAAAATGGGGAATCCTTTGATTGTGATAGACCCGGCCATGTTTCAGTGTCTGCTTCAGGGGTCAAAACAGTTCTCATAGAAAAGGCAAGTAAAACCATATCTCAACCTTCACCTTCCCAACTGCAAAGATCTCAAATACAAAACCTACTATGCATCCAACTTCTCCGTTATAGGTAGCCAGCTCTGGAATGCCGTACCAAGATCCATCCGAACAACCAACGAACATCTACCCTTCTGAAAGCTGCTGAAAACTTACATCCTCAAACAAGCCTATCCAAACGACCCGACTTAATTTACGAGCCCAATCCACACCACTAATATTACCTATACCTTAATCCTCTCCTCCACATCTCTTCCTCTTGTCCTACTCTATAAAACCACACCATAATTCTAATATCCTACAAATGTGTTACCTCTGTGATACCTTGTAACCCATACTATGTAAGCCGATTGTAAGCCGCACTGAACCTGCTATCAAGCGGGAAAGAGCGGGGTATAAATGCAACAAATATATAAATCCTATATAATAATTCTCACCTCCAACGTTCTGTGCTTGGGACCGTGGATCCCTGGAGGTAGTCTACTAGGCAGACACGCACTGATGTCATGACAGCTGATTCCAAGGCAAGGGGAGGAGTAGGGAAACACTCCTCCCTCTGCCTAGGAATCAGTTGTCACCCCCGCGATATGGCCCCCTTGACCTCCCTTCCGCGAACCTGTTGACCCCCCCCCCAGCCCGCCGAAAACTGCCCCCCCCCCCACTGCCGTTGTGGACTACCTGTGCTGACGGGGGACCCAAACCCCCGACAGACGTCAGACGCATGCAGAGAAACTTCCAGAGAAGATGATTGAGGAAGCAACGCCAAGGGCACAACAGCACTTCGGCTGTCGGGAGTTTGGGTCCCCCGTCAGCACAGGTAGTCCACAACGGTGGCGGGGGGGCGGTTTTCGCCGGCATGGGGGGGTCGACAGGGTCACGGAAGGGGGGGCAAGGGGGCTGTAGCATGGGGGGGGGGGGGGGGGAGAGAAATTGCCTGCCTAGGGCCCATTTCCTTGCCTTCAGAAACAGGCCTTTTTTACTAGTAAATAAATAAAAAGTCAGAAAATGAATTCTAACCAAACCAAAATTTGTATCTATGCACAAAATAGACTCCCAGTGGAGAAGGTCAGAGCCAACACTGTGGCAGCATTCCAGCATTCATGGGATAGGCACTAGGAAGATACTATTAAAAGATCTAAAGCTCCATTTTGCATGGGATGTTGAGGTAGGAATTGGAATGCCCAGATCAGGATTTTCACAAGGGTTCTGCTGAATGTAAAGCCTTTTGTAAAATACATATAGGGATAAGCAGGAGTACACATGTATTCAGTGGTACGTACAGGCAAAGCACCCATTTTGAAAACCTACATGTGCACAAAAAGAGCAGCATTGCTTGAGGTTTTATACCTGTAAGCTCTGGCATCTACACATGTACAGTAGGTTCCGATTTTGGAATGTACTGTGTATTTGCTGAGTTTTAGAGAGCTACATTTACAAGAGAAGCTCATTAAGGAGCCAAGTAAAATAACTCTTTTTAATGAAGTTTTGAGGTGATAGTCTATACCATAAAGGTTAGCGCAATTGCCCCATGAATCACTGGGGAGACCCCAGTTCCAAATTGGCACTTGCACATGCCTCGGAGCATGTGCACAACCTTTCATGGGTCTTTTTTAGATACATGTCTATTCCCATTCTAACATGCCCAAATCATGCCACCTTAATCTCTGTATCCCAAGATATCTGCATGTGTAAATAGTGATTTTCTGGTTTATACGTGCATGTAATCTACAGTTGTAAATGCAGCCATGTCCATGTGTAGATGTTTCTAAAATGGCTTTCCAAGATATCTATCTCAAGACACTTAGGGGTCCTATTATCAAGCTGCGGTAAAACGTGGCCTTAGCATACCCTTACATGGGTCTTTCCCCATGTACTAAGGGGCCTTTTTACTAAGCTATGGTAGGGCTACCATGTGGATAGCATGCGTCAAATCAACCCTACCACTGGGGTAGCGCGGAAGCCTGGTGGTAGTTCCAAACTTGGTGTGTGCAGTTTCTATTTTGTACTGCAGGGGCATCCCTGGTGGTAATCAGCAGCACTGCCACATTGCTGTGCACTACCTGACTACCACATGAGTAGCTCGTGAGTCCTTAACACCTTCTAAATATGTGGCAATTAGGGCTGAGGCAGTAAATAGCCACATGCTAATTTTAATATTAGCGCACGGTCATTTACTGCCCCCATTTAAAAAAAGGCCTATTTACCACCACAGTAAAAATGGCCCAGCACATGCTAATTTCATGTGCCAAAACTATTGCAGGCCACTTTTTATACCACAGTTTAGTAAAAGGGCACCTAATGCCATTTTTAATGTAGCTAGAATATGACTGACTCTATCAGTTTCTCAATTAATAGCCATGCACTTATTTTGCCATTAGCTAGTGGTCATTAACAAAGAATATCATGTGAGCCCTTACCAACACCCGTTTTGTCGGCAGTAAGGGCTCACGTGCTAATTCTGAGCTAATCAGTTAGCGTGTGGTAATATTGCCATGCTAATTGATCAGCACACAAATGCCCCCTCTCTGCACAGAAAATTTAAAAGTTTTTGCACAAGGTTTGCATGCGCAGATCAATTGATATGTTCAGATTACTTGTCCAATTTCTTGTTTTGACCCAATTTGATTATTGTAATTCTATCAATGCAGGGTGTAAAGAATGTATCTTAAGGAAACTGTGAAGTGTCTAGAATACTGCGGCTAGTCTTGTCAAGCATGTACCACACTTTGAGAGGGCTGTTCCTTTGCTGATACGTTTTCATTGGCTTCCTATTAGGGCCAGGATTGTATTCAAACTCTGTGCTCTCATATTTCAGATTTTGCATGGTATTGCCCCTGACTATATGTTGCCCCTTGTTACTTTGCCTTCTCGCAATTCAATCTTTGTTGCAAGAGACTATCTGCATCTTCATTTTCCAACCTGTAACAAAGTAGTTTATAAATCTATATATTCAGCTACTTTTTCAGACCAAGGTACCAAATGGTGGAATTCCTTGCGAAAATATAAGATCCCTACATGATTATTTGGGATTTTGAAATCTTTCCTTTTCAAAACATTTCTGTCAATTGATCCTGGTTCCTGATCTTTCCCCTTCCATTTTCCCCATTATGCTTTACTATTGAATTCTGTATATATTTACGATTCTTTCCTTATTGATAAATGTGGGTTTATGTATTTTGTTTCATATTTTGTAATGACTTCTTTTTAGTTAGTCACATTGGACTCGAAATTGTGTGAGAAAATGTGGTATATAAATATCATAAATAAATAAATACATAAACTTACCACAGAACGACTAAGCATATCCCATTATCCCACGGTAAGACATTTTAAGCTGCAGTAAGGGGTTCTTTTACTAAGATGTGCTAATAGATTTAGCGCATGCTAAATGATTGATGCCAATAGGAATAGAATGGGTATCTTATCATGATTGAAAATTGACTTGAAAGGGATATTAGTGCTAGAAGGACATTAGAACACTATTATTTTTAACTAGTAAAAAATGCCCGTTTCTTGGAGAGATGAAATGGGTGCTAGTAAGGTTTTGGGGCACGGGGAGATCGGGTTTTCAGCATCGACGTACCGTCAGCGAGGCAGCTGTCCCGCAACCCCTCTGTGATGCAGGTTCGGTGTGAGGTATGGCCGCCGAGTCGCTGAGGGCCGGGCACGGGGAGATAGCATTTGCAGCGTCGCTGTCCCAGGCAGCCGGGAGATTGAGTTTGTGTCCTGCTCCTGCAATGTGCTCCGCCCTCATCGTCATGACGTTCTGACGCGAGGGCAGGGCATATGGCGCTTCAGAGTTCTGAGTTCCGGTTTGGAGGCCTGGGCAAACAGGATATCTCTGAGGCCTCACACTTCCGGTTTGGAGCAATTTGGAGGCTTCATTTAGAACGTTGGGGTTGCGAATTATGTCCGGAAGGGGCGTGGCTGGGGGGGCGGGTCTATGAGTGACAGTGGTGCATGAGTGTGAGAGTGAGTGTTGTGTTTGCCTCCCACAGAGTGAGCTTCAGCACAGATTGAGCTTCAGCAGGTGAGAGAGAAGGTGAGAATTATTTATATAGATTATTATTTATTTATTTATTTGTTAAGGATTATTAACCACCTTTATGAAGAGATTCAGTGATGTACAACAGGTGTAGCTTGAGTTAAGGTCTATGAAAGAACAACAGACAAGCACAAATTAACAGATTAGATGAACCAACCAGTTCTTCTATGTTTCTACATGTGACAGCAAATAATAGAGAAATTGATTTTCAACATTAACATATAGGAAGTGACTGATCTAAAATTTAGCATTGCTATAACAATAATGGCAATGAATGGTGGATTTAACTATCTTGCAAATAAGATTCAAAATTATTCTACAATTTAGCATTAAGCCATAAAACACTTTTATTTTTTAATTATTTTATTCACAAATGTTATATTCTGTATGATCTACTATCCTTGCTGGATCATATCCAAACACCCACAAATAAAATTCAAACATATGAAATGAACAATAACAATATACATCTCTGGCTACCTATGCAGCACTCATATCAATAATATTCATTTACTCCCAGTTTACACTCTTGCATTTACTCCCAGTTTACACTGTTGCTAAATCTCAAATTAGCAGAAGTATTAATGACAAGCTTAAACTTCTTCATTTCTCACAGAAGGATGCTAAAATTTTTCTAAAGTTTGTTTAGGTGTGTTTCACTTACCACCACCCATTTTGTAGATAGTGAGGGCTCATATGGTATCTTGCACATTGGTTAGCACAGAAAAGCCCACTCTCCACTCACCCCCTCCTACAAAAATTAATTTTTAGCTCGCAGTTAGCATGCAGATTTGGCAGCTACCATAGGATGCCCAAGTGTGTCCCATGGAACACCATTTTAACTTGTGTTAGGCAAATATTAGTGTCTAATGCATCTTAGTAAAAGGCCCCATAATTAACTGGTTTAGAAAGTGATTGGTGGAGGAGCTAAAACTTGATCAACAGTGTGAGTAAGGAGTGCTCATTTCAAACTGACGACACTGATCCTCAGTCGAGCAGTAGATCTAAAGGATTTTTCATATAGAGGTAGCAGGAAGGGTGCAAAGGAGAACTCTAAGGTGGCAATGTACACACTAGTGGTGTTACTAAATAAAGCTGTGGAGCCACTGACAACCAGCCCTGACCAAGTGGACGTGCACCTTCTAACTAGAGCTAACCTCATCAACTGGTTTGTTGAGATTAAAGGAGACATTGCCTCAGCAAAAACTGAGGTGCTGGCAAAGGTGAGCAATCTTCAAGAGGAGCAGGGCGAATTGAGTAGAAGAGTGGAAGAAGCTGAATTATATATGGAAGAGCCATACTGAACCAGACCAATGGTCCATCTAGCCTAGTATCTGTTTCCAACAGTGGCCAAGCCAAGTCATAAGTAACTGGCTCCTAAATTTACGCTCTTAACTTTACGTTCTTAGATTTACATTCCTAAATTACAAGCATAATCATTTAGGAGCATAAATTTAGGAGCATAACCTTTATAGAAAAAGGCCCTTGATGGGCAGGATAGTAAATTTCAGTTCAGTGAAAAGGTCCCTTAGTTTAGGCTAAAAGTATTTTTCACCAATAAGGGTCATATTTGTATTTCAAGGGGCAATAAATTTCCTTATAACCACTGAGGGTGGTATTCAGAAACACTTATGTAGTCAGCAGCAGTGGCAACCACATAAAAGCTTTTATTTGAAAAATAACTGCAGCTGTGCATATACCTTTGGCCATTTTGTTTACAAAATGGGCAAAGTTATATGTTTGTAAAAGGGGTGTGGTTTTGGATAGAGCAAAGGCAGGAAAAACATATTGAGGGTGTAATTAAAATGGCAATACGTACACATTTTGCTCTGCTGAAAATACATATAACTTTAAACATAGAAAATGACAGCAGAAAACAGCCATATGGCCCATCCAGTCTGCCCATTGCCACCATCTTCTTTAGAGATCCTAACCATCCACTGTTTCTTCCTCTTCTTTGAGATCCTACGATTCTGCCATGCTTTCTTGGTCTCTATCACCTCTACCACTCTTTCCATAAAGAAATATTTTGTTAGATTACTTCTAAGTCTATCCCCTGTTATCTTCATCCAATGCAACCTCATTCCTGAGATTCCTTTCAGTTGAAGGAGACTCACCTCCTGTTCATTTCTACCACAGAGGCATTTTAGTAACCATCCTCTGGATCGACTCCATCCTGTTTATATTTTTTGGAAGGTGGTCTCTAGACCTGTACACAGTGCTCCAAATGGGGGTCTCACCAGAAACGTATACAGAGGTACTATCTTTAAATGTTTATGTCATTGAATATTGACATAAATAATTACTATTTGGACAATGTCAAAAATACTATTCAATTGCACCTAACCCCCTTCTCTTTCTACCTAAAGCTTCTGCAAATTTGAAAGGTGTTCACTATGAAGACAGTCAATATTTTACAATGAACTTGCCTTGATTTTAGCTAACCCTCAAATTATCCCAACTGACTCTGTAACATGCATCTTATTTCCAAGCTCTTGGTCCCTCAGCTATATGGTAAGCCGTGTTGTAGAAAATCTTTAGCATCATACCTATGTTAGTTGAATCTTCTAATGCATGTTTATTAGGTGTATCATTGGTATTATGCTAACATATCTCTGGTATTTGAATTCCTGTGATGTTAAATGTGTATATTTTTGATACTGTTCCATGGTAGTTCTATTATTAGGTTTCAATTTACTGTTTTCAAGTTTCCTCATTTATTGTATTTATGTTTATACTTGGTTATTTTACTATTGTTATGCTGTTAACAAAATTGTAAATTTTATGTTAAACTGTACCTTGCGTGAATCTCTTCATAAAGGCAGTTAATAAATCCCAATAAATAAATAAATGTTGCTTTACATAGTTTAGATCAGTGGTTTCCATACTTGCCCTGGGCCCCTCCCCCCATCAGTCAGATTTGCAGGATATCCACAAAAAAACATGAATGAGAGAAATCTGCATGTAATGGAAGTGGTGCATGAAGATCTATTTCACAATTATTCCTTGCAGATATCCTGAAAACATTACTGGCTGGGGGTCCTCCAGGACATTTAAAAACTATGGTTTAAATTATTGACTATTGCCATGGTGAAAACCAGGGCTTTTTTTGAGGGGGTACTTGGGGGTACTGAGTACCGGCACCTTTTCCACTGTCTGCTAAAATTGACCCATGGATTACAAGTTTTAATGAAAGAGCTCAGGCTCTATACACCAATTCTTCCTTGTCATAGATTCTGTGACTGGTTGCAATGGTCCATCCCACTGTGGGATGGGTCCATCAGTGATCACCTCACCCCTGAAGGGTGGCCTAGCATTTGAGTACCGGCACCTTTTTTGCTAGTAAAAACACACTGTTGAAAACATTTCACAGAACACAGTGACTCTGATTTCTAGGAGGTGGGCAGAGGTAGATTAAATTATTGGGGGTTGACATATTCCCTGGTGGGTCGGGCTGACAAACTGCCGTAAGTTAAACCTCAGTTCATGGTTCTGAAAATGGGAAATGAGGTGCTGAGAGCAGGAAGTGTGGTGACTCTTTCAATTCCACTCTATCCAGGGTTGATATTTGCCTACATTTTGCTCTGAATTTAAGGTCTCAACCTCAATATGCTCTGCTTCTCAAGTAATTCTCTACCTTATATTGCAAAGGTCAATAGAATAGGGGAATCTTAACAGGATTCATCAGATAAGCATACTTGCCTCCTCTTTGGCTGAATAATTCAGTGAGCCAAGCATACAATTAGGGGCGGTACCACAATCCTCATCAATCGAGATTTAAACTATTTAATATTAGTCCTTGTTTTATTCTCAAAAATTTTTTTATAATACTTTTTATTTTTTCAAAGACATCTTTGTCTTTCTTTGTATTTTGCATTTATAAAGAAATGACATATCTCTTTAATTCAAAAGAGCACTTAGCTTGTTAGCTATGATCAACAATGCATGATGGAGACCAGTTGTCACCGACATAGATCCATGTTTCGTTTGTAAGCTGTTTCAAGGTAGTCTATAGAAAAAAAAAAATAATACAGGGTTAATCCATAAGTTCTGACAAAGCTATAGGAGACTACCATGGTTTACAGAATAGCACATAGGGCCAGGGAATATACCTACATTTAGGCATGGCCATTTACGCCACTGAAAATCTGGTGTAAATACCAGCACCTAAATGTAGGCTTGTTCTCCCAAATTCTATAATCATGCATGTAAATTTTAGGGACACCCCAAGGCCATGCCCACTTTCAGATTGATGTGTTCAAATTTACATGCACCTCCTTTTAGAATATACCTTTAAAAAAAGCACATGGAGATTTCAATTAGTGTCAATGCTGATAATTGGTTCTCATAGGTCAATTATCACCGCTGATTGGTTCATTATTCAATTAAGGTGCACTTGTAAATTGGGCGCACATCCAATTTAATGCATGCAACTCATCGTGCCTTATATAGAATCTGAGGGTATGGGGTAATTCTATATAGGGTGGCTTAAGTTGGGCATCAATTAAACACCCAGCTGTAGGCATAGAAATGGAAAATAACGGAAGTTGTGCACCAAAATGGGGGTAAAATGGCAGATACTCCTGTAAGTGCACTTTGGCGCTCTTCTATAACTGGGTACCTAAGGGGGGCTTATACTAAGGTGTCAGCATTTTTAGCTGGCGCTAAATGCTGAAACACCTATAGGAATATACCGCAGGATTCTATATATCACACCTAGCATTCTGCACTGATATCCAAGCTATAACAACACGTGTAACTTAATTGACTTGACAAGCCAAGTGGGGTTTCTAACAGCACTTAACAAGCAATAACGAGCACTAATTGGCAATAATTAGAATTTACTTGCACAACTGGCTAAGCATATTCTGTAAAGCACAGTGCCTAAATTCTAATGTGAGCCAAAAAAAGGGCGTGGTTGTGGGCGGGGAAATGGGTGCTTCACGGGCATTCCAAAATTTACACACACTGTTATAGAATATGCCCCTCTGCACCTAAATCTATGTTCCGTTATTTACGCCATGTTTTCCCTAGTATACATGGATACATGTAGTTCTAGGCACTGGGATTTCAACTAAGCATGTTCGATATACCACGCCTAAATCTAGGTGCCACTTATAGAATATGCTTAGGCGGAAATTTATTCTGTGCAGATTTTTTCAGGCACCATATATAGAATCTAGCCCATAATGGGTGTCTCAACGTTTAGCACCAGCTGATTTTTAGCATGAGCTAAAAACACTATTGCACCTTAGTAAAAGATCCTCTAAATTTTCTCATGTTTAACTGCAAAGAAGGTGTTCCCATGGGCAGGTCATGGGCAGTCCCACTATTTTAGTACTACCATTTCCATGTGGAACTGCAGCATCTAGGTGCATCCATTTACACTAGTGCTATAAGCTGTCACCCCTAAAGCTGGACACCTACGTCTCAGCTTAGTATTCTATAACAGATTAGGTGTGATAATGTCCCATTATAGAATACTAGCTGAGTGCCCTAATTTTAGGTGCCTAAGTTTGAGCGCCCTTTATTGAACTGACCCCTATTTTTGTATACCTGTGTTTGTCTTAGGGGCCATTTTACTAAGCGGCGGAAAAAGGGCCCTGTGCTAATAGTAAGATTGCTCTTACCGCATGGCCATGCTGGGGGGGGGGGGGGGGGGAGAACTTACCACTACCTATTGAAGTGGTGGTAAGGTCTCCCATGCTAACCAGGCCATAACTGGGTAGAGCATAGCACTGCCAGATTACCGCTGGGTAACCCCCTGTAAAAATATTTTTTAAATATTTCTGCTAGCACAGGAAATGCCGCGCGCTAGGGGTGGAGCTATTACTGGTGCCCGTGCTGGGCCATTAGCAGCTCCAGATTGGTGCACGGTAAGCCCACAGTGAGCCTACTACCGCTTAACAGCTTAGTAAAAGGGCCCCTTATTTACAGGGGTGGAGGGAAATGGAGGTATTGAACTAAAAAGTGTCTGGCATATATATTCTGAGCAAAGTGACAGGGCCTGCATCTTTCAAATGCAGATCATGTTTGCATTAGCAGAGCTCTGAGAACACTTGTCACTTTCAGAACACTGATGTGCCACAAGTACTGTTAGCAGAAGAGCAGTTTAGATAAATTCAAGACTTTTTTTTTCCTTTTTTGCTGATCACAAACATTAAGCTTCACACCTGAAGTCCTCAACCCCCTGCTGTGCTCTAATCCTAGCACCATTCACCCCTCAGAGACTCGCAGTGCGGCACCGCAGCTCTCAAACCTTTGATTGCCCTGTGTTTGAATGCCACCACCTGCAAAAAATGTCTTTTTTTTATTCCCTTCGAGCCTCTTGAGAAGGAAGTAAAAAATGATAATTCATGACAAACATTAATGAATTGTTTACAAGATGATCTTTTCTTCTCCTGACTTCTGTTCAGCTGTCACGTGGTGTCTTCGCTGCAAGATGCCACACTGCCAATGACAGGGGCATGTCAAGAGGTCTGCCTTGTTACAGATCACTCAGGCATAGGGTAGATGAGAGAGACTGCAGATCCTTAACATCATCCTTAACACAACAAGTTTTGCATTGTCTCTGCTTCTTATGGAAATGACATCCATACATATTATACATCGCTTCCGTTCCTTCAGTACCAAAGATCTGCCACCCATTTTAGGCAGAAACACAGGGTTCAGTTTTAAATGAAAGAGAACCTCAATTGCTTTTGTAAGTGTACACCGCTTGCTTCTATATCTGGTGGACCACTTATTGCCATTTTTCTTTGTTCAGTTTGGGAGTAATAAAGTTTGAGGAACTGAAAACATTTGTTTACTGACATTATTTTCATGTTTTCCCAGCATGCCCCAGGGTCTTGTATCAAAAGTCAGAATGTACTTAGAACCCAGAAATAATCACCAAAAAGAAGGGGAAGGCTTCTATCTGTTTTATAATTCATTGAATTGCAGTCACATACCCCCAGATTCTATATATAGTGTCAACAGTTATATGCCAGAATTTGTGAGTGGATCTGAGATCTGCGTGCAACTTAACGAGAGAATGAGTACTAATTGGCCACTTAATTGGTACTTCATTGAAGTTGCGTGTTGATCTCAGATCTATGCTATTCTAAACCTTGGTACCTAACCTTTCCTGTGTACATCCCAAAAGGGGACATGGCCATGGGAGGTGCATGGGCAAGTCATGGGCATTCCTAAAAGTTAGACGCTGAATGATAGGATATTGCTGAACTTCGACTTACACCTGTTTCTATCAGGCATAAGTCCAGTGCTGAAAGTTAGGTAGGACCTGTGCTCTATGTAGGCAACTTTAAATTTGTCATCCAAGTAAACAAACACAGTCTTTGTGATCAGATTCAGATGATCCTGTTTTACAAACTATTTCTTGGTTAAAATTCACTCTATATTTCACCAGACCTCAGCGGTACCACACCAGCAGCTCATAATCTCATCACTGCCTAAGCTTTATGCACCACATCATCACTGGTCTATTGTTTACTGAGAAACTTCTAAGAGCTCATCCAAGATTTTATTAACTCCAAATTACTGCTCTTCTTATTCATTAACTTTATAAAGTAAGCTACTTTCACTTAGCTTAGTCTGATCCAAAACTTCATAATCCAAGTTGGTAAGGCTGACATGAATCACGTTTCAACCACAAAGAAGGGCGGAAGAGACCAAAAGGACCAGACTAAAAACCGATAGTCAGAGCACCAAAAATAATTTTATTAAGACCCTAGACGGACCGTGTTTCGGCCAGAGAGGCCTTCCTCAGGGGTCTTCAAATTGATGCATACAAATGTAGCCTTCAAAGTTGCATTTTGTGTCTAGGTTTTGTTCTAGATAGCACCAGCGTTTTTGCACTCAGTTGTTTTTATTCTATGCAACTTTGGAGGCTACATTTGTATACGTCAATTTGAAGACCCCTGAGGAAGGCCTCTCTGGCCAAAACACGGACTGTGTAGGGTCTTAATAAAATTATTTTTGGTGCTCTTACTATCGGTTTTTAGTCTGGTCCTTTTGGTCTTTTCCGCCCTTTTTTGTGGTTGTCTGTGTATTTTGCGGGAGATTTGGACTCTCTTTGGTTGTTCTATGAATCACGTTTCACCTGAGGCTTCCTCAAGGACCGTTGTCTTTTAAAATAGTCGCTGTCTCTCTCACCATCTCTTGCAGAAGTCAGAATAGGGATGTCCAAGTCAAAACATCCCAAATGGACATCCATCTCACGTGCATTTTTGAACAGGATACAGCTTGTTTGAAAGTGCATGACAAGGAAGTCCATGCACTGGAAACGTCCAACATGAACATCCACTTTACAAACTGAAATGTCCAAATGTTGAATGGGGGAAAACAAAGGATATGGATGTTGGTATAGCAGCATTCTTAGCAGAGCAGAGGTTCAGCCTTAGTGCTGTGGACTGCAAACCAAGGGACCCAGTTTGCAAATCCCACTTTACCTCTTTGTTTTTGTAATTGTTCACCCTACAGGAACAGAAAAATACATACTGTACCTGAATCTATACCACTTCAATAGCCTTCAGTCTTGCAGGTGTCTTATATATTTAGGTATAGTAGGCTTTTTTCTCTTTCTGGAGGGCTCACAATTAAAAAAAAAAAGAGTTGATATGGAATTCAAACTTGGGCTCTTTGGTTTGCAGTTCACTGTACTAACCACTAAGCTACTCCTCAGACCTGCTTTCTGCTCTGTTAAGAATGCCCATAATACCTGAAGCCAGGGCCGCCGAGAGGGGGAGACAGGGGGGACAAAAGTCCCTGGGCCCGGGCCTCCGGGGGGGCCTGGCGCCGCTGCAGTCTGGCCCGCCCTCTGTAGCTCCCGGAACGAACCTGAAGCGCCTTCACGTTCGCATCGCAGCATGCAGCAGCAGCAGGGCAGGCCACTCCTTCCTTCCGTGTCCCGCTCTCGCCTGATGTAACGTCCGCGAGGGTGGGGCATGGAAGGAAGGAGTGGCCTGCCCTGCTGCTGCTGCATGCTGCGATGCGAACGTGAAGGCGCTTCAGGTTAGTTCGGAGGGCCTGGCAGCGGGTGGAGGAGGGGCCTGGCGACTTCGGGTGGGGAGGGGCGCGACGCGACCTCGGGTGGAGGGAGGGCCTGGGGACTTCGGGTGGGGGGGGGGTTTGGGGCGTGACGCGACCTCGGGTGGGGGGGGGGGCCCGGGGGCGGTCTTGTCCCGGGCCCGGCCCCGGCTCTTGGCGGCCCTGCCTGAAGCTGCCCTAGAGCCTGGTACTCCCTTCTGATTTCACTTTTAGGAGAGAGGGGGGGGGCAGCAAATACTGGGGGAATAAGGAGGTGTCATGTCTTAATTCCTTCAGTGGATAGCTGTTCAATCAGAGCACCTTTCTGTGACCTGGACATTCCTGAAACAGGTCTAAATAATGACATCTTTTTAAGACATGGAAGCTTCTTCCCATTCGGTAATTGCTGTTGAATGTTCAGATTTCAGACCCACCCTAGTCCCACCCAAAGCATGCCCTTTCCCTATTGTATGTTCCTATTCTGCCTTTGCAAAATTGGTATTTGTAGGTTTCAAGCACATGGCCACCCTTTTCAGCCTTTTGAGACATCCATATGCTTTGAAAATGAGTGCCATGTTATTTGATGTTTTAATTGCATCTCAACTGTAAGATCACCTGACATTTGCCACATTCTTTCTAGTTTTTGGCATTTCTATTTCAAATTATATAAATGTTGGGCATGCTATATGAAAGTTCTCCACTTATTTATTTGTATTTTGCTCACACCTTTTTCAGTAGTAGCTCAAGGTGAGTTACAATCAGGTACACTGGGTATTTCTCTGTCCCAGGAGAGGCTCACAATCTAATTTTGTACCTGAGGCAAAGGAGGATTAAGTGACTTGCCCAAGATCACAGGGTATAGCAGTGGGATTTAAACTGGCCACCTCAGGAAATCAAGACTGGTGCTCTAACCACTAGGCCACTCCTCCACGCCACTTAGAGGAGCTTTTATCTACTTAGGGCCCTGTTTACTAAGGTGCACTACGGGTGTCTCTAGTGTTAGAACGTGCTCATTTTTAGTACATGCTAAAAACACTAATGCGCCTATAGCACGGCTTAGTAAACAGGGCCCTAAAGAAGTAATAGAATCTAATATATTGGAAACTATAGAATTCCAATTTGACAAAGATTGGTATGAATCAGACTCATTCATATGTAGATTAGAAACAACAAATGACCAAACTGCCTCCTTAGCAATGTTCTTCTCTCTTGAAAAAAAAAAAATTTATGATTTGTACTCAGATATTATTTTGACATAAAAATATTAACAGACAATTCTGATAGGTAATGGTTCGACCAAGGAACCAGGTACCAACAGCAAGAATAGAGCAATAAACTAGAAGTGGAAGCTATCAAATCCAATGAACACCTTTTTTCATGTGTTAGAACAGTACAAACCGGAACAATTTGCAGTGACTCCAGAAAAGATATTAAACTATTTATATTTGAATCTGATAATATCCCCCAAGTGTAAATTTATGGCACCAAAAATAAGCCCACTTGTGGCTACGCCACTGATTCCTAGGGGACCATGATGGGTGTAATCTTGTAGTAGGCAAATCATCATTTTATTTTTATTTTTAATAATTTCCAACATAATTTTACAAGAATAAATCTTGATACAGAAAAAGATAGTAGTAATCTGAAACTAAATAATTAGGTAAACTACAACTTAGCATGCTTTAAAAAGGAAATAACATATTCATTCTCTCTCCAGTCCATTATTTAGAGGAGACAAGGCACAATTCTACGAGAAATTCATAATCAACAAATAAATCCAACTTTGGACATTTTATGCCGGATTCTATGTATCACGCCTTAATTTCAGTGTGGAAATCGAAGTGTATTCTATAACAATGCATGTAACTTAATTGGTTAACTAGCTAATCAGTGCTGTCAATTGGAAGTTAACAAGAAATTATCAGCACTAATTGGCATTAAGATTTATGTGCACAACTTGCTAAGCATATTCTGTAACATGGTGCGCATAAATTCTAACTCGCATAGTTGAAAAGGGGGCATGGCCATGGGTGGGGCGGGGGCATTGGCATTTCTAAAATCTATGCGTGTTGTTATAGAATACATCTGCTGTGCACCTAATTTGGGCATCAGGATTTACACCAAGTAAAATGTGATGTAAATGGTTCAACTAAATTTGGTCATGTGGATAGGCGCTCATGTTTTCTATATACCACATGGAAATTTAAGCCTATTCTATAAATTAGGCATACTTCAGAAAATACGCCTAGGTGTAATAGAACCAGGGGACATAAGAAGAAGCTAGAATGTGGTAGATTTAAAACAAATAGGAGAAAGTTTTTCTTTACTCAGCACGTAGTTAGACTCTGGAACTCGTTGCCAGAAAATGTAGTGACAGCAGTTGGCATTGCTGAGTTTAAAGGGGGTTTGGACAGATTCCTGAAGGAAGAGTCCATTGAACATTATTAATTTAAATTTTTGTTTTGTTTTTGGGTTTTTTCCTGGTTCTTGAGGCCTGGATTGGCCACTGTCGGAGACAGGATGCTGGACTTGATGGACCCTTGGTCTTTTCCCAGTATGGCGGTGCTTATGTTCTTATGTGTATTTTTTTCCGTGTAAAATTTTCAGGCGCCACATATAGAATCTAGTCTTTTGTGAAAAATGTCCAAAAATCCAGTAGTGAACAAGACTGTTTTTGATGCTGAAGAACGTCCATTTTTTTTTTCAAAAATGGCTATTTGCTAAATGATTTTGTGCTCAGTGCGTCTATATTTTTGGAACATTTTTGAAACAAAAGGTCCAAGTGAAAAATGCACAAAATTATGCTATTAGGATGTTGGAGGGCCCAGCATTCTTAGTAGCCTGGTCACACAGACATCAAAGCAGAGCAGTGGGGCAATCTAGGGGGCACTACAGTGGACTTCACATAAAAGGTCACAGGTACATATCTCACCGTTACCACTTTATTGTATGATGAGTCCTCCAAAACCCACCAAAAACTTACAGTACCCAACTGTGCACCACTACAATAGCCCTTATGCCTGCAAGTGTTACCTATATGTGGGTACAGTAGGCTTTTGGAGGGTTTTGGAGGGCTCACACTTTCCAGCACATGTGTAATAGTTAGAGTGGGTTATGGGCCTAGGTTCCCTTCTCTACAGTACACTGCACCAACCACTAGGCTACTTCAGGGTCGTGACCACTGGGGGAGAAAGGGGGGAGTCATGACTTAATCCCTCCAGTGGTCATTTGGGGCATCGTTTTGTGATTTAGTCATTATTAAAACAGATCTAGCCCAAAACATCTAGGTTTTAGCTCTGGATGTTTTTGCTTTGTTCCACTACAGCAGAAAGTATTAGGAATGCCCCAAACCCACCTCAAACATGCCCTCCGACATGCCCCCTTGTGATCTGGATGCACTTCAGATGAACTGCATAGCAAAACATCTTATAATGGGTTTCAAAAATAGCAATTTGGATGTTTTGGGGGAAAACATCTGGTCATTCTAACACCCCTACTTTATTTGGCCTACCTGTGCAACCAGCAGAACAGTTCAAGTATTTAAGTGTTATTCTGGATTCTAAACTAAGTTATCTGGCACAAATATCATCAGTCTTGAAATCCGACTTTTATGCACTTCGTAAGATCAGGTCAATCCGCAGTTATCTTGACATTGCATCTTTACACTCTCTCTTTCACATGTGTATTGGCTTCCGTCTTGATTACTGCAATGTGGTATATGCAGGCATTTCTAAATTCAAACTCTAAAGGTTCTAAACACTTCAAAATACAACTGCATGAGTGTTATGTGGTATGAAACAAAGAGATCACATCTCCCTTTTTCTCCGAAAACTTCTCCGTATAAAACAAAGGATTCAATACAAAACACTTATTCTGACACTTAAAGCTCTTCATACTGGTTTCCCATACCAACTTGCCAGACTAACAGTCTCTTGTTCTCCGACTCAACTACTCCAGTCCATTCAATTAATGATCATAGACTTGTCCTCCCATATCCATCCCAGACTTATTGTGAATCTACAAGAAAGAGTGGGTTTTTTTTTTTTTTTTAGCTCTGTTCCTTTGAAACAATTTTCCTCTTACCCTTAGATCTAAGGCCTCTTTTAATAATTTTAAATCTGGTTTGAAAACTCACCTGTTCTCCCTGACTTTACATTAATTTAATCCTGGGCCTCTCCAGGTAGACCATTTTCCTCTAGCTGCTCAGGGGAACTATTTGCAATCAATGATTTGATTTGTGATGTATTCTTCTTTGTGTCCCCCCTTACCTTTTATACTCTTCCCTATTCTAATGATTAATTCTTTATTTTATGGAGTTCTTTTCATACTTTAATTTTTAATTGTACATTGCTTTGATTTACTTTGTAAAAAAAAAGGCAATTTTAGCAAATCCAAATAAACATAAACAATTTGCCGACTCCATGCTGTACTGTTACCATCAGCGCTGCAGCGCTCGGCAGTCTATTGCTCAGGTCTGACCTTGCTCCAGGCATCATCAAGCCCTCTTTGGGGAGTAAGAATTCTGGCTCAAGGTCCAGCTGGACTACCCGCATTGTCAGCGGTGTCCAAATCTCCCACCTTTTATAATAGTAGCTCAACCTCAAGGCCAGCTACATTCAGGTACAGTAGCCCCAAGAGGATTTATAATCTAATCTTCCACCTGAGACAATAGAGGGTTAAATGATTTGCCCCAAATCACAAGTAGTGGCATTGAGATTTCAACTCTGGCTTCCTTGCTTTTTAGCCCTCTGCACTAACCCTTGAGCTACTCCTTCACAGCACAAAAGGTTGAGTGTCATGACAGCATAATATATTTGTCTGGCTCACAAGGAGAAAGCTTGCTTTGAAATAATCTCTCATCCAGTGGCTGTACAGAAAAAAAATCACCTAATGGAATATAACAATAGTATTATAGTATAAAATAATTAAGATCTCTATAGGATTGTTTTCTTGCAAAGTTAACTTGCAGCCAGATGATCAGAATCCCTGCACTGTTCCAAACAGCGCTTTGAAAATAGCATCGGAACAGTGTGGGGCTATACTGCCCCTATGATCAGAGTTAATAGCATGCAAATATAGGCACACTATTAGCTCTGATGATAGAGGAAAAGTGTAGGAGAATTGTGCCTGAGCAGGGGGGGAGGGGAGAGGGTTGCTCTAGACCACCAGGGAGGATAGGGGTTGGGGTGGCAGCCCACCTGGGCCACCAGAGATTCTTTTTTGGGTGTTGGAGGGGTTAGGGGGGCTGTGTTGCTGTCCTGGGGGGAGTGTTGGGGCTTGGGGGGGCACTAGGTCACCAGGGTCTTGATTGCTTTTGGAGGGAGTTTGCATGCTAGACAGGGTTTCCCATTTCTCCCCAATGCTCTGCAAACCCTAACGCCAGTTCTGAATTGGAGAAGGGTTTGCTGCGGGAGCAGCACCAAAGTTTGGCACACTGCCCGCTAAGCATTACCCTGTTTAGCATGCATTTGCATACTCATTACGTTCAGAGCTGGTGAGTGCGTTGTTACATGCGTTTGCATGTTTTGAGAAAGAATTCCACCTTTCTACTGGGTAATATAACACTGTAAAGACACAAAAAAAGAAAGACAGTCCCTGCTTCTTGGAGCTTGCCATCTAGTCTGTTTACATTATAATGATTGGAAAATATAGGTGTAAAACTGGCTGTACAAAAAAAGAGGGAGGGCAATTACCTATGTGGTAACAGATTAATGCTGAACATGCCCATTCTACGCCCCCAGACCTGTTAGGGTAGCATGGACACATCCCAAACTAACTGCAGGGATGCCTCAACACACCCTGCAGTAAGCCATTTTTTGCTGCAGTAGGCATGCGTTAATGCTTACCACAGCTTTGTAAAAGGGCCCCTTAATGTGAGTAAGTATAAAGTGAATCATGTAGGAAAGAGAAACCCATGATGCAAGGTTCCACGTTAGCCCCAGATTCCGTATTTCATGCCCAAAATTGGGCAAAGATCCAACATGTGCACTAAATTAAAAGGAAGCAATTAGTGCCAATAATTGGGTGCTAATTGACACAAATCAACAGCAATTTGAACTGGGCACACATTTTGCTATATGCTATTCTATAACGTGTGGCCAAATCTTATAGTGCATAACCCAAAAGGAGGCATAGTCATGGGAGGTGCAAGGGCAGGTAGGGGGTATTCCTAAAATCTGCACATAGTGTTATAGCATACAGAGGATGTGTGTACAAATTGGGTGCCGGGAATTACATCTGATTTCAGTAGGCATAAGCCCTGGTGCTCAAATTTGGGTGCCAAAATCAGCGCTCAATGCTATTCCGTCATGGGCGCTCATCTTTGAGCTGATTGTTTTTATTTTTTTGTGCCAAATTTTAAGTGCCTTTTACTGAATCTAGTCCTAGGAGTCACTGCCCAGGTAAAGGATCTAGGTTGAAAAAGCAAATAGAATGTTAGGAATTATTTGGAAAGGGGTGGAGAACAAAACTGAGAATGTCTTTATTTCACTCCATGATAATATTAGAATGCCTTTGTTTTGCTCCATGGTGCGACCGCACCTCAAACACTGTGTGCCAATTCTGGTCACTGCATCTCAAAAAAGATATAGAGGAATTAGAAAAGGTACAGAGAACATATAACATATTAAGTGACAGCAGATAAAGACCTGAATGGTCCATCTTGTCTGCCCAACAGTCACATTATTATCAAGAATTAAATCAACAATGAATGTGATATTTACTTGATCAGGGTCTTTGGTGTTTCTGAGACACAGACCATAGAAGTCAACCCAGCTCTGTCCTTATGTTCCAACTACTAGAGTTGCCATCAAAGCCCACTCCAGCCTATCCAAATCTGCCTTGTCATTTGTGGGACAAAGACCGTAAAAGTCTGCCCGGCACTGTCCTCACTTTCCAAACCACTGGAGTTTCTGTCAAAGCTCTCTCCAGCCCACCCTAACCAGTTTGTCATATGTGGGACAAATACCATACAACCCAGCCCAGCACCGGCCTTAGTTGATGCAGCCAGATTCGCTATCTAAGCACCACTTCACATGCAACCCTTTAAGTTTTGTTTTTTATATTATTTATTTTCTAATTAAAGATCATCTGTGTTCATCCCACACCTTTTTGAATTCCACCAGGTTTTTTTTCCCACCACCTCCCTCGGGAGGTCATTCCAGGCATCCACCACCCTCTCAGCGAAAAAGAATTTTCTGACACCACCCCGCAACTTCAATTCATGTCCTCTAGTTTTACCACTTTCTCTTCTCTGGAAAATATTGCTATATTAACACCCTCAAGTATTTAAATGTCTGTATCATATCTCCCCTGTTCCTCCTCTCCTCTAGGGTATACATATTCAGGTCTTCCAGTCTCTTCTCATATGTTTTTTGGCACAAGCCTCATATCATTCTTTTTTTTTTAAATTTTTTATTTATAAAATTTTCAGAGTTTACATTTATACAATAAACATAAATTTAGAATATTAGAAAAATACAAAAAAGAAGGAAAAAATAAAGGCAAATTACATCAATAAATTTTAGTCCACAATAATTGATCCAAGATCTAGGAAAAACATAATCTTCAAGTAAATTACTAAAATATTATAACCTTTAAGCAGAAGGAACATAGATGTACGCAGCCGAGGATAAGCGCTAGTGATTAAGGATTACTACAACTTTAGAAGATATAAATTCTAATAATTTCCGTGGGTCAAAAAATATGTAATGTATAGAATTCAAAGAAATATTACATTTACATGGAAATTTAAGAAGAAAAGTCCCCCCTAATTGGAGGACTCTTGCTTTTAACAACAGAAATTCTTTTCTTCTTTTTTGAGTATCTCGTGAGAGATCTGGAAAAATCTGAACTTTTGATCCCAGGAATAGAGAGTTCATGTGGCGAAAAAAAAGTCTGAATATATTGTTACGATCTGGTTCCAGAGCAAACGTAACCAGTAATGTTGTTCTTTCGGTTACAACCTCTATAGAATTTTCAAGGAACTCTGTCAGATTTAGCTCAGGTTGAGGAGAAACTGGCAATTTTTTCATCCGTACCCCAGCAATGTACTGAGCTCTAGTGATTGGGGGCATACCTTCAGCAGGGAGGCCCAGAATCTCCACTATGTATTTTTTTAACATTTCCTGTGCTGGGACAAGAGGGGACTTAGGAAAATTCAAAAAGCGTAAATTGTTCCTCCTTATCTGATTTTCTAAGTATTCAGTCTTATACTTTTGAAGATTACTATCTTTTATTAACACTCCTATTGAGGATTTCGTTGATTTAAACTCATTATCCAGAGTTTCCAGTTTTGTTACTTGCTCCTCCACCTTATCAAATAATTGAGTTTGAGCCTGCTTTATTATCGCCACCTCCCCCCGCAAAGTACCTGATAGTTGTTGTAGGCTCTCATTCAGTCCTTGAATCGCTATCCATAATGTATCCATTGTTACAACCGCAGGTTTTTTCATGACTCCAGCACCCACGGAGGATCCGCCAAGATTTTCTTCAGGCAAAAATTCTATCTGAAGAGCTGTTCCCTTTGGTGATGAGGTAGCAACGGGGTCTCCACTTCCAGTAGCCAGGGATCCACCTCCGGTCCCAGCTTACTGTTGCCTCGCTGTACTCATTTCTCTTCCGAGTCTGGGAGGTGCAGTTGACGGGGGAGGGCTCAACGATACTCCCTCTGCACTGTGGTCAGAAGATTCTCCCGGACCCCTTGAGGCATGCATTTGAGTTCCCGGCGCCAGCATACCCGTTTCCTCGAGGGTTAGCTGTCGAGCGAGAGGAGGGTTCACCCTGCCTGTGGAGATAGGCACATCAGGTTTACCTTTTCTCTTTCCCATTATGGGTCTGATTACTCGCACTCGAGAGATTCCTTTCCAGAATCAGGAGCTGCTTAGCGCACGTCTGCTTAAGACGCCATCTTGGATCGATCCGTCTACCGCCCCATATCATTCTTATCGCCTTCCTCTGGACCACTTCAAGTCTTCTTACATCTTTAGCAAGAATGCTGATCACAATACTCCTGGTGGGGCCTCACCAATGACTTGTACAGGGGCATCAACACCTCCTTTCTTCTGCTGGTTACACTTTTCTCTATATACAGCTTAGCATCCTTCTGCTTACGGCCACTGCCTTGTCACACTGTTTCGTTGCCTTCAGATCCTCAGTTATTATCACTCCAAGATCCCTCTCCCAGTCTGTGCATATTTTTAATTGCCAAAGATTAGACTATTTTTCTAACTTCTGCAGATTCTTTTTCATGTTTTTCACTCCCTCCGGAGTGTTCACTTTGTTACAAATCTTGATATCATCTGCAAAAAGGCAGACCTTACCCTCTAAACCTTCAGCAATGTCGCTCACAAATAGTGAGTAGTGGAGCGCCTCAATGATCGGTGCTGGGACCGATTCTGTTCAATACATAGTAAAAGAAATGACGGCAGAAAAAGACCTGCACGGTCCATCCAGTCTGTCCAACAATATAAACTCATACTGTATGTGCTACTTTTTGTGTATACCTTACCTTGATTTGTACCTGTCCTTTTCAGGGCACAGACCGTGTAAGTCTGCCCAGCACTGTTCCCGCCTCCCACCACCGGCTCTGGCACAGACCGTATAAGTCTGCCCAGCACTATCCCCACCTCCCACCACCGGCTCTGGATCCTAAGGAGCTTAGCCGAGAATGGGTGGCAGAGCCGGTGGCGGGAGGCGGGGATAGTGCTGGGCAGACTTATACGGTCTGTGCCAGAGCTGGTGGTGGGAGGCGGGGACAGTGCTGGGCAGACTTACACGGTCTGTGCCCTGAAAAGGACAGGTACAAATCAAGGTAAGGTATACACAAAAAGTAGCACATACAGTATGAGTTTATCTTGTTGGGCAGACTGGATGGACCGTGCAGGTCTTTTTCTGCCGTCATTTCTTTTACTATGTATTGAACAGAATCGGTCCCAGCACCAATCATTGAGGCGCTCCACTACTCACCTTTCCTTCCGCCGAGTGAATTCCATTAACCACCACCCTCTGGCATTTGTCCGTCAACCAGTTCCTAATCCAGTTCACCACTTTGGGTCCTAAATTCAACCAGTCAAGTTTATTCAAGAGCCTCCTATGAGGAACCATGTCAAAGGCTTTGCAGAAATCTAAGTAGATTGCATCTAGCACACATCCTCAATCCAATTCTCTGGCCACCCAGTCAAAGAATTCAATCAGATTCGTTTGACACAATTTACCTTTGGTAAAACCATGTTGTTTTGGATCTTGTAACCTATTGCCTTCCAGGAAATTCACTATTCTTTCCTTCAGCATTGCTTCCATTACTTTTCCAAAAACCAAAGTGAGGCTTACCGGCCTGTAGTTTCCATCTTCTTCTCTGTTACCACTTTTGTGAAGAGGGACCACTTCCACTTTTCTCCAATCCCAAGAAACCTCCCCCATCTCCAAGGATTTATTAAACAAATCTTTAAGAGGACTCGCCAGAACCTCTCTGAGCTCCCTCAGAATCCTGGGATTGATCCCATCCAGTCCCATGGCTTTGTCCACCTTCAATGTTTCAAGTTGTTCATAAACACTTTCTTCCATGAATGGTGCTATATTCATTCCATTCTCATATGTACCTTTGCCAGTCAATTGTGGTCCTTCTCCAGGTTTTTCTTCCATGAACATAGAACAGAAGTATTTGTTTAGTTTGCTTTTCCTCATCATTCTCCTCATAGCAGTTCATGGCATCTTTCAGTCTCACAATTCTATTTTTAGTCTTTCTCCTTTCACTAATATAGCTGAAAAAATATTTGTCTACTACTACTACTACTATTTAGCATTTCTATAACGTTACAAGGCGTACGCAGCGCTGCACAAACATAGAAGAAAGACAGTCCCTGCTCAAAGAGCTTACAATCTAATAGACATTTCTAGCCATTTGTTCTTCTGTTTGCACTTTTACCAGACGCATCTCTCTCTTGGCATCTTTCAGTTTCATCTGATATTCCTCTCTGTGTGCTTCTTCTTGAGTTTTTCTGTATTTCATGAACGCCAACTCTTTAGCCTTTATTTTCTCAGCCACTTGCTTAGAGAACCATATCGGTTTTCTTTTCCTGTTGCTTTTATTTACTATCCTTACATAAAGGTTAGTAGCCATATTTATAGCTCCTTTCAGCCTGCACTACTGCCTTTCCACTTCTTATTTGTCCTCCCAACCTGTCAGCTCTTTCTTCAGGTATTCCCTCATTTTGCTAAAGTCAGCATGTTTGAAATCCAAGACTTTCAGTTTTTAGTGGCTGCCCTCCACTTTAGCTGTTATATCAAACCAAACTGTTTGATGATCACTGCTGCCCAGGAGGGCACCCACTCGGACATTAAACTTTCCCCATCTGTGAGCATCAGTGTCGCTCTCTCCCCTCGTGGGTTCCATCACCAATTGTCTGAGCACATCACTTTGTAAGGCATCCACGATCTCTCTATTTCTTTCCGATTCCGCAGATGGAACTTTCCAATCCACATCTGGCAGGTTGAAATCTCCCAGCAACAGCACCTCTTTTTTCTTTCCCGACTTTTGGATATCTGTAAGCAGATCTTTATCTAGTTCCTCCGATTGTGTCGTAGGTCTGTAGACAGCACCCATGTGGACAGAGGTTCCTTCATTTCTTTTCAAAGTGATCCATATCGCTTCTTCCTTTCCCAAGGCTCCTGGCCTTTTAGTCATTGTGATATCTTTTCTCACATACAGAGCTACTACTCCAACTTTACAACCATCTCTATCCTTCCTAAATAGATTGTAGCCTGGTATGTTGGCATCCCATTCATCGGAATCATTGAACCATGTTTTCATGATAGCAACAGTGTCTATGTCTGCCTCTAACATTAGGGCTTGCAGATCATGAAGTTTGTTGCTTAGACTGTGAGCATTTGTGGTCATTGCTTTGCAGTTACATTTCTGTGGCAGTCTCATCAGTTTTTTCTTTAGTCTCACTTCCTGCTGTGTCAGTCCTTACTCCTTACACCCTAGTTGGGCAAGGAATTTCGGCACAAACGCTATTCTACCAAAGCACTAATCCCAGAGCACCCTTTATAGAAAAGCGCTGGGTGCCAATTTTTTTCAGCACTCATATTTGGATACTATTTATGGAATCTGGCCCAATGTGTGAAATAGGACACACACTAACTGTTAAAATATTGCAAAATCAGTTACCACACTTTTGAAGTCATAGGCATTGTGCACCTATCAGTTTTTGTAAATGGCATCTAAAAAATAGGTGTGTCCACAAATAGGGCTTAGCACTTTTCTATAAACTGTGCCTAAAGTTAGGCGAGGTTTATAGAATAGCGCATAGGGTTGGAGAATGCACCTATATTTAGTTGTGGCCATTTAGGCAAGTGAAAACCTGTTATAAATACCCACACCTAAATGTAGGCACATTCCCCCAAATTCTATAATAATGTGTGTAAATTTGAGGAACACCCTTGACATGCCCATGACCACACCCCCTTTTCAGCTATGCACGTTTCAATTTACAAGCACATCTTTTTAGAATACGCCTAAAAAAATGCATGTGTAAATTTCAGTTATTGCTAATTAGTGATAATTGGTTATCAGCCAATTGCCATCATTAATTAACTCATTACCCAACTAAGGTGCATGTGTAAACTGGGCATGCACCCAATTTAATGCATGCAACTCACCACGCAATATACAGATTCTGGGGGTAACTGCCTAATGTTTGTGTTGGGGAATTGCATTAACCTGCACTGTATAATGTTTAAGGAAATGTGCTCAGAACATAAGGACTAGATTCTTATTCTAAGATACAAATAAAGTTTATTTACAATACTACAAGTAATACAATAATTTTAGAAGACAGTTTAGGGATTTTACACAAGGGAAATGTGCCACAAGATAAATATTGTTAGCAAGGCAGAATTTTTAACTATGCTGGGTTAATAGTAACTCACTTTGATTGAAGCTCAGATGTATTCTTTCTGCTGCTTGTTGGAGTGGTGAAGGAAGTCTTGTCTCTGTAGCTGCCTGGTGGATCCTTGCTGGAAAATACGTATTTTGCAGATTTGTTGGAAATGGAACCTGGAGAAAGTTTTATCTTGGGTGTGTGTGTGTGTGTGAAGTCTAGCAAGGCCCAGAGAGATACTGAGAAGGTCCAGAGAAAGGTACAGGTCCAGAGTCCAGAAAGAAAAAAGGGGTGGAATTCGGTGGAAGTTCAGTTTTTATAATAATTCCTGTTGGGTCATGAGGGTTGATCATGTGGGATGTATTAAACCAATCAAAACTCAGGGATAGCTGAAACTACTTTTTCCTGGTTTTTGAGAAGGAGACATGGTAGCTGGTCACGTGTTTAAACTATATCATGACGGATCTTGGCTGATCATCTGCTGTAGTACACACCCAAAGGTACTTGACAAGATTAGGTAGGTCATTGTCTGGGAGTTTCTTTTTTTATGTCCAGTCTCTGTGACTGCTGTCAATATACAGATTCTGTTCTTTGGAGAATGTGGTGATCAACTTTACAGTATCCACCCAGTCTGCTTTTGTTACACTGGTTGGCCATTTAATAGTCCTATTATTTCAGACCATCAGTGGTCTGAAAGGGGATGGAACCAGTTCTATTTTCTGAGCAAGTTATATTCAAAGTCTTTGCCACACATTTCTGTATCCAACAAAATCAATAACTCTGAAAATTCATCATATGATGCTACATCTATAGCTTTATATCCGTGTTCTGTGCTGTCAGTGAAGAAACCAGAACTGCAAACACTACAATGATTTAGGGTTAAAACATAACCTTTTCCTGGATTTCCCCTCCTCAAAAAAAGAACAGGCACAATGACTTTGAGTCCTCTGGCTGCTAATCCACCTGCTGAGGGATGTTTTATCCATTTGCGTGATGACCTTCCATGCATCCAGTAGTCCGGCCTTATCATGCAAAATATTGAACAGGAAGGCTCAGTTGTAAAAGTATAGTAGTAGACCTGAAAAGGCTACAAAGTGGATAGGAATTCAGCATGAGAAAAGTGGAAAACAGAATTCCCTTTACTGTGTAAGAAAATGAAACTGACAGCTTTTCTCCTGGTAATTGACATTTCACCCAAAAGAAGAAAAAAAAAGTTTTTAAAAAATCAAGCCGTACAGCTCTAAAGGTCAAGTGCTACCAAATAAAATTATCGGAATCTATTTGATATAATACAGAATATTTAACAGCTTCATATTGCTATAAAAAAAAACATTATCACTAAATTGTTTAAAATGTCATCAGGCTTGAAGAGGTCCCTGCATCTGTCATCTTCATTACAGTAGATGATTTTTGGAAAAGAATTATGATGCAGTGTTACCAGATGACTCCATGTCACCTTGGGCACAATGAACCAGACCTGGTTTTGGTTTAATTTCATTGTCACTCTGACCTGATTTTTTACAGTGTTCCAATGCACAGTGTGATCAGCTCTTTATCTCAAAATCACAGTTTTCTGCTTTTATATTTACTGTCATTTAGCTATTGTATGCACAGATACAGGTCTTTTATTATTAATTTCATACTCTTCTCAAACAACACATGTGCTGGTGTAAGCAGGTTGCTCTCGCTGAATGTCCTTGATTTTGTTGGTTTAAGATGCTTCACAACTGACACCTAACAGTCTTTCTTGTCCACATATACATTTCCTCCCAAACTCTATAAACGGCACCATAAGTTGTGCGTGCTAATTTGGCCAAATTGCGAACACAGCTTAATTGGTTAACAAGCCAATTTGCACTGATAATTGGTGGTTATCAACCACTTAAGAGCACTTATTGGCTTTAATTACAATTTATACGCATAGCTGTTTAGGTGTATTCTATAATGCGGTGCGTGCAAATTCTAATGCGCACAGCCAAAACGAGGGCATGGATTTGGGCGTGTTGTGGGCGTTTCAAAAACTACGTGCACTATTATGGAATACACCCAATCTACGCCTAACTTAGGCACAGGTACTTAGGCCTGGCTTTAGCTGGCCTAAATGGGTGCGCCTAAAATTTTAGGCACAAGAACACCACATGCACATATTCTATAAACTATGCCTAACTTTAGGTGTAGTTTATTAAATCATGCTAACCGCATGGTTTTTCAGCACTGATTTTTAAGGCGCCATTTATAGAATTTACCGCTTTGACTTTAGTAGTTCACTTCTAACCTAAATGTATGGTTTCATCTCTGCTGTACGTATACATGTTAGCATAACGCTACAAACTCCATCTTTTTAAAAGTTTGTTTCTTTTTGGTGACTCTTATGGCAGGTCGGTTTGCACCCTTTCTGCTTTCCGCAGTGTATTTCCATGCTCTATGGATCTTGGAGAAAGTTTTTGTCTACCATTTTTAATTCACTAATATTATTTGCTGTTTTTATTCACCAGAGCATTATACTCTGACTAATTTTTCTTTGGTACCATTTAAAATAGTGCTATATGTGATGATTTGTAGAGCGTTATGTCCTAGTGCTCACCTTCCCTTTTTTTAAATGTTCATTTCAATCTCCTTTAAGTGCTAACTATGTTGTTTACATATATTTCATTCTCTACACACTTTTATCCACACTCTGCTATCTCTGCCACCCTGCACCATTTTTTAATTCACATTTTTATACACATTTTTTCCTTAGTTCAGTATCCACATTAACAATTTCTTCTCGTTTTTTTGCCCACACATTTGGTTCACTTTTCACTTTTGTTCACACATATATATTTTTTGGCATGTTTAAATATGATATTATTCAATATTTTATGCACAATCTCATATGGTTTGATCCCTTTTAACTTTCTTCAGTCACACTTTTCCTTTTGAAATATGGCTTTGTTACCTTACTGAGCAGCAGTGGTTTACCATGGATGTACATATGTGTCATATTATTAATTATTTATGTATTTTATTTGTTTTTCTGTTTTTAACTTTTTAATCATGAATGTATATATATATATCCTTTATAATAAAACACACCTCCAACATTCTGAAGCTGACTGCATGGCTGAGGCATTCCTGCTCTTGGTATCCATCTCCTGAATTGACATCACGTACTTCGGGGTTCATCACAAGCAGAAGTGACCAACCACATGAGGTTTCTCGGCTTCAGAATGTTGGAGGTGCATTCTATTAAATAGGATTGGTCAGTTCTTTGAAGCACAGCCAGAGCTCAGCATCCTGCACAGTAACGCTCAGACACCAGAGAGGGAGGGAGGGGGGGCCTGACACCAGAGGAGGGGGGAGGAGGTATCTCTGTCATACACACACACTCTCTCACACACTCTCTCCTCTCTCACAGTCAATGTCTTTCTCTCACTCTCACACACTGTCTCTCACACACTCTATGTCTCACACTGTATCACATTCACTCTCTATATGTCACACAGTCACTCACACACTCTCTTGGTCTCATACACTCAGTCTCATAGAGAGTCTGTGTCTCACACACACTCTGTCTCTCACACACACACTGTATCTTACACTGTGTCTCACATACGCACTTGCACACACTCTCATTCTCACACACACACACTCTCTCTCACAGACAGGATGCTGGGCTCGATGGACCCTTGGTCTTTTCCCAGTGTGGCATTACTTATGTACTTATGTACACTCACACCCAGACTCACTCTCTCTCTCTCACACACACACACACACACACACTTGCACATTTACTCTCTCTCTCTCACACACAGTCACTCTCACATACACTCTCTCAAACATACACACTCCGTGGAAAACCTTGCTATCGCCCGTTTCATTTGTGTCAGAAATGGGCCTTTTTTACTAGTATATATATATAATATTCCTATTTATTTATGTATTCTATTTGTGACCCATGTTGGATCTTCCACCTTCCTGCGCCTGTCCAGTTCTTGTTTTACTTAGTTGCTTGTAAGTGTTCTTGTTATGCAAAATGAGGACTGCTCATTGTTCCCTAGATGACATTGAGATATCTGTTCTCTTCTGATTACAGGCTTGTAAACAGGGATGGGCAAGAGCTGCTGGAGTCCCCCCACCTCCACTTGTATCTATTGGCCAGCCCCCCCCCCCCCGGTCTACCACTTCTACTGCTCCACCCCCCCCCCCCCCGCCCCAACCTACTTCCACCCTATCTCAGCTCCTTCCAACACAAGCGCACACTCCAGCACTGTCACATCCCACCCCTCTGAATGTCTCCTAGTCTTTGTACTTTTGGAACTAGTAAAAAATCAATTCACTTCTACTCGTTCTACACCACTCAACATTTTGTAGATCTCAATCATATCTCCCCTCATCTGTCACTTTTCCAAACTGAAGAGCCATAGCCTCTTAAGCCTTTCCTCATATGAGAGTATGGGGGACTGTCCAATCAGAAGGCCTTAAAAGCTAACAGCAAAATCTTAAATTTTATTTGATGCTCCACAGTGAGCCAATGGTGACTTTTGAGCAAAGGAGTCATATGGTCATATCTGTTGTAATTAGAGAGAAATCATTTGGTAGGGCTCATCAAAATCTAGCACTGTGATTGGTACAAACACAGTTTCAAATGCTATTTTAAAACTACAAACACCCATTAATTTGTCATTACAGACTTATTATTAAAATGCTAGAAAAATCAACTGATTAAATGTCTGTATATTTCTAAATTTATTCAATCCATGAGGATGGACAGTATTCCAGGCCAAAATGAAGCGTTGTTCCTTCTCCACTAGTATTTGGAATACATCTCCACCATGCAGGGATCGAATGTGCAACAGAGCAAAAAAGCTCAAATCTGAAACTTGGTACTGGGCACTAAGCTAGTGCTGCAACAAAGGTGCCTCTTTATGGTGATTTCTCAAACAGCTAAGATGTTAGACAATCTTCCGTTTCGTCTGTCCAGTGTAATATACAGGCTTATTTTCGAAAGTGATCGCCGGCCATTTTCCGACATAAATCGGGAGATGGCCGGCGATCTCTCAAAAGCGGCGAAATCAGTATAATCGCAAGCTGCTTTTTTGACACCATCTCCGCTTTCCCCTTCGCCGAGCCGGCCAAAGTTCAAGGGGGCGTGTCGGCGGCGTAGCGAAGGCGGAACATGGGCTGGCAAGGGCGTGGCTACCAGATGGCCGGCTTTCGCGGATAATGGGGAAAAAAGCGGCGTTAATCAGTATTTCGCCAGGTTTACTTGGTTTTTTTATTTTCACGACCAAGCCCCAAAAAGGTGCCCCAACTCACCAGATGTCCACCGGAGGGAATGGGGGATGACCTCCCCATACTTCCCCCAGTGGTCACCAACCCCACCCACACTAAAAAAATTAAAATAAAAACCTTTTTTGCCAGCCTGTATGCCAGCCTCAAATGTCAGCTCCCTGACAACAGTATGCCCTAGAGCAGTTTTTAATGGGTGCAGTGCACTTCAGGCAGGCAGACCCAGGTCCATCCCCCCCACCTGTTACACTTGTGGTGCTAAGTGTTGAGCCCTCCAACCCCCCCAAAAACCCACTGTACCCACATCTAGGTGCCCCCTTCACCCATAAGGGCTATGGTAATGGTGTAGAGTTGTGGGGAGTGGGTTTGGTAGGGATTTGGGGGGCTCAGCACCCACGGTAAGGGAGCTATGCACCTGGGAGCTATTTGTGTATTTTTTTTTAATTTTTAGAAGTGCCCCCTAGGGTGCCTGGTTGGTGTCCTGGCATGTCAGGGGGACCAGTGCACTACAAATGCTGGCTCCTCCCATGACCAAATGCCTTGGATTTCGCCGGGTTTGAGATGGCCGGCATTTTTTCCATTATCGCTGAAAAACAAAACCAGCGATCTCAAACCCGGCGAACTCTGGCATTTGACCGGGCCAAACCGTATTATCGAAAAAAAGATGGCCGGCCATCTTTTTCGAAAATACGGTTCCAGCCAGCTGTTGCACCGCTGCCAAAATAGATCGCCGGCGATCTATTTCGCCAGCGACGTTCGATTATGCCCCTCATAGATTGCAAGGGTAGCAGATATAATAAACTACCTGAGTAGTAGTGCAGTCAGTTTTGTCACATAGATTAAATTTTGCCTCCATTGTCAGGTTGTCCACTTCCTTAATTTCCAAGGAATAATGACAGCATGAACATTGGCCACATTGGCTGTTCAGAAAATTAAAGCCTTGCAACCATTTAAGGCCTTTTTATCATATCAAGCAGCATCATGTTGGAATCTTCTGCCACTGTTTCTTAGATAGATAACTACTATCAGTTCAGAAAGCTGTTGAAGACGTTTCTCTTTAGAAAGTATTTTATGAGTTTAAATCAATGATTTGATTTTATTTAGATGGGTTTCATTTGGGGTCATTTGATGTACTGTAAATCTCTGGAGAATGCTCAAAATTTTTTTTATTGTTACCCACATTGACCTTGACAGCTATTTCGAGATACAAGACTGTAAAGTAACTTAATTTGAAGTGGCCAGGATTAACAATTGAGAACAAAGAAGTATCAACATGGGTTAACAGTTCACCTACATTTCTACCTTGCCAGTAAACAAACCTAGAAAAAGGAGAAAAAAATCTGAATAGTAACTAAGTATATGCCAGTATTTATGAATGATATTATATACAGAAGTAGCTTGTGCTAAATATGGTAAAACACACACACTGAAGTGTCTTCTTTTTTGTGAATACGAGAAGTTAGTAACCATTCACAATGGGCATGATAAGCTCTTTTATTTATTTTTTTGAGTAATTGAATTGTATATCCTCGCTGTAAAAAGTGAGCAGTCGTATCATAATCTTGCTGTTTATATTCATCTCAAGATGAACACAACTGCCTTAGGTGTAAATATTAACCAGCTGAAATTCTATCATGAAGACTCCCTGGATGATAGCTCCTGTAGTGTAGTAAAGAATTCCGATCCATAGATTTCCTATAAATAGAAGTAATAAAAGTACCTGCTTGATATTTGATTGAAATATCCAGGTACTAAGCTTCATTATATCCAACATTGGAACTAGAAGTGACATTAGGGCCATATGTATTAAGATAATCTGCAAACCGCTGCAAAGAGTCAAAATCACCGCCCCATATTAAAAATACATCATCAGTCTTTTCCATGCAATAACCTGAGGCCATTGAGAAGAACTGTAGAGGAAATATTTCTCAAATTGCTCCATATACAGGCAGAGGCAATGGATGGAGCAACTGTAGCTCCCATAGCTATGCCTTTCATTTGCAAGTATAATTTATCTTAGAATTGGAAATAGTTCCTGTTGACAACCAAGGTGG